>NW_025802777.1:7057654-7391900 GCF_021613505.1 Equus quagga
TTTCCAAAGCTCTCCATTCTTTACATAGAGAGCAAAGACTGGTACCCACTACACTGAAAAAGTGTAAAGCAAGAAGAATTACTGTACTACCGAGATGATCAAGACAGGAAAGTCTTCTTCTGCCCAAAGAACTAGCCTGGCTATCAAAGAATATCACTGAGAGCTGAGTGTCAACTAGCACTATGAGCCGGCATGGAAAGAACACAATGTGGTTACTGACTAAATGAGAAAGCAGTATCATTTTCTGCTAAGTTACACACAAGGATGAAGGTTTACTTTCTACATATTCTTCAAATTGTGGCCCCTTCAATCTAACCTAAGTTTCCAGTGACTTTTACACTTTTATACTTCTGTGATCTCTCCCCGTTTTAACATCCTTGTTTAGCATCCTTGTTTCTCTCAAAATATGTAAGTATGAAGGAATACATGAAAGAAAAATGAAGATTTTCAACAGTAGCAGTAATAAAATCAACTTGTGAATATCCATCTGAATATCCTTAACTGACTGAAAATACCTGAGATATATTTGAAGTCTTTATAAAAATGGTTCTCAAACTATCTTTCCATAAGGCAGCCTACAGTTCAACTCAAATAACCTTTCTTAATCAACCACTTCAGGAAAGACTGTTTCATAAAAAACTTAAAATCTGATATACCACAACGAGCAAGCACTACGACTTTCAGTTGCTCTAACCCAAAGCTAGAGAATCATTCCATGTGAATGAACAATCCCAGGTTGGGTACCTCTCCCCTGGGTTGCCACAAAAAAAGAATAATCGTGAATAGCTGCAATGCTATAGCACATCCATTCCAGAGTTTAAAAAAACCTACCTGAATAGCATGTTAGCTGGGAGACTTTGGAAAATCTATACCAAAGAAAAGAAGGATGCTCACAAATTCCTTTTTTCTTTTTCTTGAACATCTAAGATAGAACCCTTTTTTGATAAAGAATCTGAAGTATATCTAAGAATTCCTAAGAATATAATTTTCCTTTATTATGTTTCTAAAATATATGCTTAAATACAAAAAAATTCATGTGCATTAATTTTCCCCAGAAAAATAAAATGACCCATAATGTAAATCTGATCACAACTTCGCCTCTTTTCTCACGTTAAGACATTATTAAAATACAATCCTATACCTTGATCATTCAGCCTATTGGAGGAAACAAGAATTTATATAATCACAAAACTAACAAAACATTAATCTTTCTACTAAGACCAGAAAAATGAATCCACTCTATGTTAGACATACTTTCCAACTATTAAAAAACATAATTTTCATTTTTTGCAATAGACATTTCTTTTATAATCAGAATAAAAACACTTTCAACATAAATGCTTTATGAACTTAGCAAATTAAAATACTTTGATAGCAGTACAGGGAAGGTTGAACAGTGATTAATTTGACATCCATTTGAATAGTTGTTATGCTAGGTAACCTTTACCAACAATGTTATCATTCAAGATACATGTTTTTTAAAAAGCATATTTACATACTATATTTCACTGAAAAGTTTTTTACAAATTTAATTGCAAGCAAGAGATTACATATGAAATGTCAATTTTACATACCTATTAATTCAGCAACTGCACTGAATGGCCAAGTGTGACTGGTGGAATTTGTATGTAAAAACTTGGGGCACAGCTGCAACACACCAATGATTCATGTAAATTAATTCAGGTTTTACTTTTAAGAACAGAAACCAATATAATTTTCTATCCCTGTGTGAAACAACACTGAAACCAAGCAAAAATAACTTAGCTGCTTGCTTCAGGATACACCCGGAAGATAAGGCTGTGAATCAATTAAATAGTTTACTCAAGACTTGCTTCAAAACTCTTGCCTCCTTATGTCCACCAATCCAAAGCCATATCATAAACTGCCCAATCACAAAGTTACCAGCCTTGCAAGATCTACCTCAAAATTACCCAGGCAAGGCCCTAAAATCCAGAAACATCATTTCCTAATATCCCTACTGTGAGACACCCTAAGACTTTGTCAAGATGGTGCTTCCTCCTTAGTGCATTAGGTTTAATAAACTTAGCTTCGCTTATTAATCAACAGGCTTTTCTGGTGGTCTCTCAATACTTGACACTTTTTTATATTATTTATTGCAAGTTCATTATAGTTGAACTTCCGGCAGTAGCGTAGTATACACCTACAAATCCTTCAAATAATGTCAAATAATAGTTCAAACGCAACGAATCTTCTTGATTTCTAAGGAATTTTTATGTCTGATTCTACAGTAATATAGTATGGAAGAATATGCCAATCAACCTTATGGTATAGGGAATTCTCTAAATTCCTGAGTAACGTATATATCAAATGTATAAAAATGTACAAATGGTTTTAAAAGGCCAAGGCTTGAAAATTTCAACATGCAGAGAATTTCCATGTAATGAGGATTTTTTGTATTCATTTTGAACAGATTCTCTCATATTTAAGAAAAAAAAGAGGGAGCACTTTTAAGTGTTTCATGTTAAGAGCCCTAGAAATGTGATTCAATTATAAATGTTTGTAGTGCTAAGCTGCTGCCACAAGGTGCCAGAAAGGTCTACTTTTCCTCTGCTCACACTAGATTTTAGACAATCCCCAAGCATTTCTTCACCATTAGGCTGAAGTACACATCTGAGAAATGGGATCCTGTAGAAAGGTCTTCCAACTGGAGTGTATGTAATTCAGACGTTCTGTGGCATACACCATGTAACATGGCATACATTCATGTAATATGGTGTATAAATTAATTCAGACTTTCTAAAGCATACACTACAAGAGTTTTTAGTGAAAATGAATTTCCACATCTTTATCTTGCACGAGAAGCCTTTTCTCTAATTAATCTGAGAATGTGCCAGCAGTCAGCCATCGGGAAAATCTTCCTGTCCCAGCCTCTCCTCTTGCACAATAGTCATTCTACCATTTATAAAAAGAATGGTGTACTCCTCATTCATTCTAAATCTTACCATGGGGGCATGACCTGGGGGTGAAAAATTTCTGGCTACCAATGGAGAAAATGATTAAGCAACCACCATAAACCCTTAGCGTTTCTGTCTCTGTTCTATTTTATGCATTTCTGTCAGGCGTGAAGTCTAGAGTTAAAAATGGGGTATCTTGGTCCACACTGCAACACTTTTGATTTTAGCTGTATGGCCTAGTGTGACAGTGGAAATGTCAATTTTCATTTCATGACTTCATGCTATACACTGACTACAGATTGACATGGTACGCGTTGTTCTTTCTTCAGTATGAGTCCCGTGAGCACAAAGCAAAGAAGGCATCAGCAAGAAATAATGAATGCTACACAGTGGCTTTCCAGGTATTTAAATATAAGCAATTATTTTCAGCTATTCTCAATACTAATCTCTAGAACATGCCATTAGCTGGAAAGAAAAACATCCCTGAACAGCCAAAGCAGTGTAATACACACACACTAGAAACAGACAAAACTATGGAGTATATTTAACTAGCTGTGTGATCCTGGGCAAGAAGCTCAACCTCTGTGCCTCGAGTTTTGTCATCTGTAAAAATGAGGATGTTGATAGTATCAGCTTACCAGGTAAAGAGAATTAAATGACTTAATATTTGTAAATGCTTAGAAGAACACCTGGAACATAAAAAGCATTGTAAGAGTGCGTTAAAAAAAATAAGCATTCCTTTAAAGGCAAACTGAATTCACATAAAAATAAGGAAAATCCTCAAGGGCCTCAAAAAGGAATTAAAAACAAAAATAAGATTTCAAAATAGGGATGCAGTGCGGATTAGAGTGGAGTGCTAAACTGGAACACGAAGGTTTCGGTTTTAATGGAGACTTGCAGGTAGCACATTTGGCAACAGAGAAGCATGAACTTGGAAGTAACTGCCCCCCATCCCCACCCCTCAAATAAAAAGAGTAGACGGAGTGGAGGGAATCTGCCTAAGAGGAAGTTTGTCTGTTTTTTGAACTCTAGGTCAGGGGAAAAAAAACGTCTAAAGTGAAGTTCTGTAAAAAGAGGCATGCCTTCACTTGGGTTAAGCGTTTCAGTTTACACAACCTGCAGAACCACATGGAGACAGAGCCTCGACCAGACAGCATAGGATTCCCCTACATCATTATTTAGGGACTATTTGAGTACACAATCTAAAATAATATTTAAGGAGACAATCCAGCAGGAGAAAATGTTAGCAGACAAGACACAGCAGTATTAGATGCCCCGCCCCAGGACATTAAGTAAAAGTATTGCCCTGTAAATCCCTTTAAATATCTAGACATTTAAAAAGTAATTTCCCAAAAAAACACACATACAAAAATGAGATGCTATGAAGACCAGATTTTTTAAAGAATCAACAGAACTTTCAGAATTGACAAATAGCCACAATTTAAAAATCATTTAAATATAAAATTTTTTAAACATGGAAGCCTGAGCACATGGAGAGTGTTTGCCTCTGCTTCCTCCTGAAACTGCTCTACAATTAAGGGGGGGGGGAAGCATAAACTGAGAACAGAAAGAATCAGAGAAGTGATGGATAACAGGAGACACAAGTCAGTAGTTTGGAAAGTGGAAAGTACAGACTAGTGATAACTGATTTAATCACCTAGAAAGAGCTAAATCTGAAGCCTACAGGAGATGGGGAACCCAACAAAAAGCAGGCCAGGAACCTTGACAGAACCCCAGAAAGGCTCAGGAATTACTTTCGTGCCTTTGGAATCAAAGGATTGTATGAAAACAAGATAGGCTGAAAATCTTTAAAAGAAGCAGTTGATCTTCCAGATCCTCCTTTAGCCCTGAGCAACCCTGCAACTACCCTAGGCAACCCTGTGTAAGACTGGAGGTCTACTCACTGGAGAAACTGATGATGTCAGGCTCAGGGACAACTGAAAACAGGTGGGTTAAAAAGCAAAACAGCACAAAGCCCAGAAATAAACCCTCTCATATACAGTGAAATGATTTCCCACAAGGATGTAATGACCATTCAACGGGGAAAAGACAGTCTTTTCAACAAATAGTGCTAGGAAAGGTGGTTATCCATATGCAAAAGCACGAAGTTGTACCCTTACCTTACACCATATACAAAAATTAACTCAAGGGGCCGCCCCCTGGACGAGTGGTTAAGTTTGCAGGCTCTGCTGCAGTGGCCCGGGGTTTCGCCGGTTCAAATCCTGGGCGCAGACATGGCACCGCTCATCAGCCATGCTGAGGCAGTGTCCCACATGCCACAACTAGAAGGACCCACAACTAAAAATACACAACTATGTACAGCGGGGTTTTGGGAGAAAAAGGAAAAATAAAATCTTAAAAATGGATCAAAGATCTAAACATAAGGGCTGAAACTATAAAACTCTTAGAAGAAAACGTAGGGGAAGAGTTTCATGACATTGGACTTGACAATGATTTATTGGATATGACGTCAAAATCACAGGAGACAAAAGAAAAAATAAATAAATTGGACCTTATCAAAATTTAAAACTTGTGTACATCAAAGGACACAATTAACAAAGTGAAAAGGCAACATACGGGAGAAAACATCTGCAAATCAAGCACCTGATAAGGGGTTAATATCCACAATATATAAAGAACTACAACCCAATAACAACAACAAAAAAATCCAATTTAAAAATGGGCAAAGGACTTGAACAGATATTTCTCCAAAGATGGTATACAAATGTCCATGAAGCACATGAAAAGATGTGTGTCCATTAAGCACTAATCATTAGGGAAATGTTAATCAAAACCACAGTGAGATACCACCTCACACTCATTAGGACAGCTACTAGCAAAAAACACAAAAATTCCACAAGTACATTACAACAACAAAACCAGAAAATAACAAGTGTTGGGGAGGATGTCGACAAACTGGAAATCCTGTGCACTCTTTGAGGGAACCTAAAATGGTACAGCCACTATGGAAAACAGTATGAGAGTTCCTTCAAAAAAAATTAAATATACAATTACCATATAATCCAGCAATTCCACTTCTTGGTATATACTGAAAAAAACTGAAAGCAGGGTCCCAAAGAGATATTGGTATATCCATGTTCATAGCAGCATTTTTATTCACAATAGCCAAAAGGTGGACGCAACCCAAATGTCCATTAATGAATGAATGGATAAATAAAATGTGGTATATTCATAAATGGACTATTATTCACCCTTACAAAGGAAGGGTAGGGGCTGGACCCATGGCTAGTGGTTAAGTTCATGTGCTCTGCTTCGGCGGCCTGGGGTTTCATCGGTTTGGATCCTCGGCATGGACATGGCACCGCTCATCAAGCTATGCTAAGGTGGCGTCCCACATAGCACCAGAAGGACCTACAACTAGAATATACAACTATGTACTGGGGGGCTTTGGGGAGGGGAAGAAGAAGAAAAAAAAGACTGGCAACAGATGTTAGCTCAGGTGCCAATCTTTAAAAAAAAAAGGAAGGAAATTCTGACACATGCTACAACATAATATCCTGAGGATATTATGCTAAGTGAAATAAGCCAGTCACAAAAAGATAAATAGTGTACGAGCCCATTTATACGAGCTACCTGAAGTAGTCAAATGCACAGAAGTAGAATGGTGGTTGCTAGGGGCTGGGAGAAAGGGGAATGAAGAGCTATTTTTTTTAATGGGTATACAGTTTTAGTTTTGCAAGATGAAGAGTTCTGGAGATTGGTTACACAACAAAGTGAATATATTTACTGAACTGTACCCTTAAAAGTGGTTAAGATGGTAAATTATACGTTATATGTATTTTACCACAATAAACAAATACAAACTCAGCAAACTGAACAATGGGATACTTCCATCTCCTTTCCCCTGTTGGGCTTCCAGAAGAACAGCCAGGATTATATATACTATGGCAGGGGACTAGATGTAGAATTCCTCTCTGAAAAATGGAATGATTTCTAGAAGTTCTACTTAGTTCTTTTACAACTGTGCCAGATCTTTCTGGACAGCATCTTATTTTCATAGCTTTCACTTTTTAAAAATGACCGTTAAAAAAATTTTTAAGTTGGCCCCATGTCATAGTGGTCAAGTTCAGCATGTTCCGCTTTGGTGACCCAGGTCGCAGGTTCAGACCCCAGGCGCAGACCCTACACCGTTGTCAGTCATGCTGTGGTGGCGACCCACGTAAAAGGTGGAAGAAGACTGGCACAGACGTTAGCTCAGGGCTAATCTTCACCAAGCAAAAAAAAGAGGGAGATTGGCAACAGATGTTAGCTCAGGGTGAATTCCTCAGCAGAAAAAAAAAAATTTAAGTTATTTTAAACATTCTTATTATATAGTCTAACACTTCCATTCTTTAGGGTCTACAGATACTGCCAAAGGGTGCCCACAACAAAATAGCTGGCTCCTTCCGATCTGATCACCCAACACTGAAGGCCAACAAAGGATTAGCTCTACTCATGTATGAACACCTTCTGGTCAACTTTTAGTGTCTCAGTTGGAAATGTAAGCAGAAGGCTAGCTAGCTCCAGCCATTTGAGAATATGTAACATTAGAAATCTAAAACACACAGTAAAAGGAACATAAAGAACATAGAGGCAATGCAGTGAGTAAAAGAAAACTTCAAAAATACTATGATTAATATGCCCAGTGATAAGAACAAATATTTTGTCCAGGAAGACCTTAAAAAGACATTCAGAGAATAAGACAGTATTTATAATAATGTAATATACGGTAAGAGAAAGGTAGGAGATCAAGTGGAGGAAATCTCCCTGAAAGAAAAAACAATGAGATGGGAAACAGGAGCCAAAGGGAACAGAAAAAGGGGGAGAAATTTGTCAAATAAATGAGAGAATCTTCCAGACATTAAGGACTTGAGTTTCTAGCCTAACTGCCCAATACAATGCATAGGATTCTATTAAAGAATAAAGCATGCCTTTAAAATTCTGAGAGACATTATCTCTAATCTAGAGTTACAAATCCAGCCAAATTATATCTAAAATGTGACCAGGCAAAATTATATGTAAAAAGCAAGCAATGATAGTATAAACAGTTCCAAGAAATGACCAAAAGTTTTTTCTTCCCATGCACTCTGTCCTTAGGAAGCTACACCCGTTTTTGGAAGGATGGATGGGCTCCACCACTACCAGTAACAACACTGGCAAATATTTAATGAGTGCTTATGGCATGCACAGGACCATGAGATGTATCTGCTTATTTAATTTTTATAACAACCCTTCGAGGAATGTCAGATTATTATTCCCATCCTTCAGATTGGAAACTCAGGCACAAGCATGTTAAGTAACTTGCCCAAGGTCACATGTCAAGTTGTCTGTCACAATTTGAATACCGGCAGGCAGGCTCCAGAGCCCATGCTCTCGGTCACAAGCTACTGTGCTTGCTAAGGGAGTGAACCCCAAAAGAGGAATATGTGGGATGGAGACACAACAAAAAAGGGAAGGAAATTTCCAGAAAAATAATAAAGGGAAGTCCCCAAATCACAACTGAGCCAACAAAACTGACAAAATATTGGGTGTGCTTGAACAACATCTGGAAAAAATTTCCCAGTTCCCTGAAAGTTTGGATGAAATAGTAATCAGTATGGAGAAAAACTAAGTAAGCAAGTAAACAAAATAGAAATCAATTATTAACTTCAGGGCAAACAAAATGCTCTACCGCAAAGAAAACGGCAGTCATAGCTGATGGGCTCACTTGTGAACAGTTGAAGAATGATAACAAATCATACGGTAATTCAACCAAAGTGATGTAAAGAACTGGAAGGATGGGAAGAGGTGAAAAGAGTGTGTGTGTGTGTGTGTGTGTGTGTGTGTCAGCTAAACCCACAGCAAGATTTCTGGAAAACAACGACAAAATGGTATCAGCATTTTACTTAGAAATATGGAGGCAAAAAGCAAAATTTTAAATAAGTTTTTGTTACTCTACATTCCATTCCGGAACCTCCTAAATGATTTTTTGAAATTTGCATACATTCTAGTTCACTCTTTGTGCATTAGGTTCCACGGCTTTGACAAATGCATAAACTCATTAATTCCTAGACCCTCTCCTAATGCAACCATTTGAGAGCTATACATAAACAAATGAGCATGGTTCATTTATGGAAACGGAAAAGTCCATTTCACATAATTTTCATATTACGAAATATTATTCTTTGATTTTTTCCAACCGTTTAGGAATCACTCTTAGCTCGTGGTCCATACAAAAACAGGTGGCAAACTGGATTTGGCCCATGAGCTGCAGTCTGCCAATTCCTGTCCCAGAGCAAAGAGACCAGTGGAGAGAGAGCCCAGAAGCTGCAGAGGGGAGACTTTTGTCAATGAGGTTCCAAACAGCCCATATTACCCACAAAAGAAAGATTTAACACATGGACAGCTGCTTCACCCAGGGAGTCGGCAAACAACAATACCAGCGTCTTCAAGACTGTTTTGACCCTTATCTTCCCTCCCTTTTTAAGCTCAACACTGAAGGGCCAGAGACAGCAATATGGGAGGGGCCGCAGAAAGGAGAAGAGAATTCAAGCGCAGGAACAGAAAGAAATAGAGTTCACTCCTTTTCCCCACTACAGGTTTCTGGGCCTCAATTTGGCCCAATCTAGGGGGCGGAAGACTGCGGCGGGGCATTAAACGAAACAAAAAATTTTAAAACTAGACGAGGTCAGACTTTACAACCCCCGAGGCCAACTGGAAAGCGTTAGAATCGGCCCAGATTCACCCAGGTGTGGGCAAGAACAACTAGCGAAAACAACGTTTAAAGCCAGCGGTAAGAAAGAATCCAGCAGCTCTCTATATTCAAACTACTAAACACTATCTCATTCAATAGACCAGTTATGTAACCAAAGGACCTATGTTCAGAATATGTGAAGAACGCTTATAAATCAATAACGATTCCCCCCAAAAGAAAAAGAAAACAGAAGAACGGGCAAAGGATATGAATAGGCTTTTTTAAGTGAAATGTGAAAAACTTTCAACTTCGCAGTCAAGGAAATGCAAAGTAAGCCCAGATACCGTTTCACTCTCATCAGACAGGAAAAAACGTTCAAGTCCGACAATACCAGGTGTTGGTAACAATCTGGCTAAATGAACGAAAGAAGTCACAGGGCAATGCACCATTTTTTAAGTACCGGTTGCACCACGACCATTTTAATGTTAAACGAAACTGGAGCAGCCATTCTTTGCCAACAGTCAACACGCTCAAGAGAGAAGGTATTTTTTTGCATAACAACACCAACTTTTTGAGGATAATCAGGTAGGGAGGGCACGCCCACATTGCAGGAAGTGAAATTCTAATTCATACTGTGTGACCGCTCCCTGCCAGTGGAGACTCCCAGATACCACAAATGCCCAAGGATTTCCAAAAACCCGAAACGCCCCCAAAACAGACGTGACGAAGGAGCCAGAAGGGAGACAGGAGCGCGAGATGACCTAGTGATTTGGGCCCGAGGACGTCACCGGAGGGAAGCGGCAGGAATTTAAACGAGTCAGGAAAACTCGTCCCGACTCGCTTCCCCGCAGCCCGCTGCCAGGAGGTCAAGGCCGCCCGGTATTTCTGGCCGCAGACGCTGCTCCCTCCCCCTCCGGGCCGCCCCGCGGGCCCGCAGGCCGGGAAGGGTCAGGGGCCCCGCGGGCCGAGGGGCTCGCGCGCGGGCCGGCCGCCGAGGCCTCGCCCTCGGACGACAGCTGCGAGGCAGCCAGGAGCGAGCCAGGAGGAGGGGCCGCGGCCCCGGCCCGCCCCGAAGCCGCGGGGGCAAAACAGAAACCTAACGCGGAGGGAAGGGAACGCGGCCCGGCCCGGCCCTGCCCTGCCCGCCGCCGAGCCGCTCCGCCGCGCGCAGCGAGATGGCCGCCCCCTCCCCGAGCCCCGCCGCGGCCCCAGCCGCCGCGCCGGGCCAACGAGTCGCCACCGCCCACTGCCGGCCCCCCCTCGCTTGCCCGCCTGCCCGCCCTCCTGGGACACGGCCCGCTCCACCCCTCGCGGCTGCTCACCGCGCTGAGGCGGATCCCGCTGGGTGGTTGCGCCGCCATCTTGAGCGAGCTACAAAGCCAGGACCGGCCTCGGCCGCAACCCGACTGGGAGGTGGAGGCGAAGACTGTGAGGCCGCGCGGGGGGGTCCGCCCACTTCCGGGGCGTGGCGCGCGCTGGCCCCGCCCACCCACTTCCGCCTCCAGGCGCAGTCGAATTGCAAGGCCAGGGAAGATGAATTTGCCGGGCTAGCGAAGGCGGGGAGAGCGGGAGAGCGGGGCTTGCAGCGCAGGGCCCTGTGAGGGAAGGGCGCCTGCGTGAGGCGCCGCGGGCGCGTACTGGTGCCCGCCTTACCCGGCTTGGGAGTTCGGAGTTTGAAGCCTGGCGCGATGGGCACTGGTGGTCCGCAGGGGTGCGCTCGAGGCGCTTGACCTGGCTGGAGGTGAATTGCGCTGAAAAAAGCCACCCCATGCCCACCAGTGTCAACGTGATTTGAAACCTTGTTAAGGAAATGCAGACACTAATTTGCACTTTCTGGATTTACCCTGAAAATTGTCATCCTTCGTCCTGATAAAGAGAGTCGTTTCTCGCGTGCACATTTCTTGAGTGCTTTCGCTCGTGCACACTTACTCAGTGTCGACTTTGAGCCAGTCATTGGGCTGAGCAAGATATAGAAATGAGTAAGTCAAGGGCTGTCAGACATTGCAGGTAAAGAAAGGATTGAAAGGTTTTTAAAAAATATCTATTCTGTTTTTATAATTGTAAAAGTAATACTTTTTGTTTGTAAAAATTCAAATAATACAGAAGTATAAAACATAAAATTGACCCCCAATCCTTCACCAGAACATATAAACAAATTTGGTGTACATTAATCCAGACTTACTGTATACTAGATATTATTTACAATATGGGGCTAGACTTTACAAACTCTTCTGCAACTTGTGTTTTCGCAATTATTTCAACTTGAGGCTTGTGAGTGCTCAAATATTTTTGATTAATGAATAAATAAATGAGTGAGGAAATGTTAAAAAAAAAACCTGAGTTCTGTTGTCACCCTTGCCACTGACCATTGAGTAAATGACAATATGAGTCATCTAAGTAAGAGTTCTAATTAATACATTAATACTCTGAACTGGATGATATCTTAGGTTTCCTCCAGCTTTAAAATTGTATTGTTACATGCGAGGCTTTCATCAACTATTTATTGAGAGCTCATTTTGTGGCTGTCAAAGTGAGGGCACTAAGGATGTAGCGGTGAGCAAAATAGAGAAATACCGCTCGAGGCTGTGTTTATTAAATAGGTTGTGGCCCATTAGTGAGTTGCAAAGTCAGTTTGGTGAGTCTCAACTAGCACCTTGTAAAAAATAAAATAGAATAGAATTTTAATTTAATAGTATAGTGCAGTGTCTGTCCAGCCCTATATCCAACTTCTTCACTTATTAGCTGTGTGATGTTCAGCAAGTTACTTTGATTTTGAGATGAAGTTAGCCTGGAGTATCCAGGTGCAGTCTAGATGCAATCACAAGTGTCTTAATAAGACAGAGGCAAAGGGAGATTTGGTCACAGAAGGCTGCTTGACCACTGAAGCAGAGAGGGACCTGAAGATGCTATGTTCCTGGCTTTGAAAATGGAGAAAGGGCCATGAGCTAAGGAATGCAACTCTAGAAGCTGGAGAAAGCAAGGGAACTCCATTCTAGAGCCCCTGGAGTTTATAGAGGGAGTGAGAACCTGTAGACACCTTGGTTTCAGCCCAGTGAAACTTGTTTCAGACATCTGGCCTCCAGAACTAGAAGAGAATAAATCTCTGTAGTTTCAAGCCACTGTTTGTGGTGATTTGTTAGAAAATCAACAGGAATAGACAAGTCTATTCAAATTCTTCCCCCCCCCTCGCCCCCCCCCCCCCCCCCCCCCCGCCCCCGCCGCCGCCACCTTTTTAACCCAATTGAGCATACTGTGGAATGCTACATTTTCAAGGCTGACTCATAGAGAAGAAATGTGAGGCAAACATGTACAGGCTAAACTTACAGTAGGCTGGTTTAAAAGGGGCTTTTTCCAGAAAAGGAAATATTCCACCACACCCTTCTGGTACTAATATCGACAAACTCAGGCTTACTTGAAAATATTTATTTTAATAAATGTCAAAGCTGAGTTTGATGTGATTTTTTTTATGATAAAAACTATCTTCTTTGGGGAGTGCTGTAGACTGAATGTTTGTCTCCCCCCAAAAGTCATAGGTTGAAATCCTAACACCCAATGTGATGGTATTTGGAGGTGGAGCCTTTAGGAGGTGATTAGGTCACGAGGGTGAAGCCCTCATGAAAGGGATTAATGGCTTTATAAAGGAGACCCTACAGAGGTCTGTAAACCCTTCTGCCATGTGAGGACACAGCAAGAAGAACCAAGAAGCTGCCTTGATCTTGGACGTCCCCGCCTCCAGAACTGTGAGAAATAAATGTCTGTTGTTTAAGTCTCCCAGTCTGTGGTATTTTTGTTATAGCAGCCCAAATGGACTAAGACAGAGAGAGAGAAAATTTTAAAGTCCATTCGAGGGTTAGAATATTGGTCAGATAAAATGAAAACTCCACCCGATCTAAATCAAACCCAGTGTGAATCTGGTTGCTTTCACAAACCTATACAGTTATACCTCTTGACTTTTACATTGAGCACTATATCTTGGAGATCCTTTCACAGCTGTCTGTAAAGAGCTCCCTCACATTATTTTGCAGCTTCATAACCGTCCATCTTATTGATGTATTGTAATTTTATTTAGCCACTCTCCTTGTGGTAGGCACTGAGGTTGTCTCCAAATTTTTGCTATTATCAATAATACTACAATGAATAACTTGTACATGTCATTTTGCACGTATGTATGTATGTCAGATAAATTCTTGAAAGTAGAATTGTTGGGTCAGAAGATATATTCATTCATAGTTCTTGATAAAAATTGCCAAATTTCTTCCACAGAACTTGTACCATTTTATATTCTCTATAGCAATAAAGGAGGGATCCTGTTTTCCTCCTATTACTGAATCTGCTGAAATGATCAGTGAATAATATTTCAGAACAATTTTAATTTTTTTCTCATAGTGTAAGGTTGAACATCTTTTGACAAGTGTAAAAGCCAATTTTTGTGTGTGTGTGTATGAACTCCCTATTCATACCTTTTGCCCATTTTTCTCTTCTTTTTCTTTTGATAGTTCTTTAAGTATTGGAGAAATTAGCCCTTTGTAATATGAGTCTTAAATATTTTTCTCAGTTTGCCATTTGTCTTTTACTTTGCTTAATTTTTAAAAGAAAATGTATATAGTCAAAATTATAGAACTTTCTCTCATGGCTTCTGGAATTCATGTTCATCTAAGAAAGATCGTCTCCATTCTTGGCTTCTATCTTCTCTTGATTTATTCTAGTATTTTCCTGGTTTCTTCATGGTTTCAATCTTTGATCTCTTTGTAATTTATTTTGATGAAAGATGTCTGGTATGAATCCAACTTATTTCCTTCCCTGTTGGTTACCCAGTTATCCCAATGCCACTTATTGAATAAGCCACCTTTTTTCCCCTCTATGGATTTGAATTGCCATCTTTATTATACACTAAATATTTCTATGCGTTTGTGTCTACTGATGGACTTTCTGTTTCATTCTGTTGATCTCCTGTCCATTCTGGCCCTCGTACCAATTATTTTAGCCTCATAATATGTTAGAGATCTGCTCGGGTGAGTTCTCTTCATTACTCTTCTTTTTCAGAAAATTTGTGGCTACTTTTGCCTATTTTTCCATGTAAATTTTAGAATGAGTTTATCTGCTTAAAAAAAAAATCCAAGTGTTGGTTTCAGGGGATTGTATTAAATTTATAAATAAACTTAGAATTTACAACTTTGCGATGTTGAATCTTCCTCTTCAAGACCTAGGAAACCTTGCCTTTGGTTCCAAGTCTTTACTCCTTTGGTAGTGTTTTCTTCAAGGAGTTCTTATAAAGGTTTTTCCTAGATATTTTATTATTGTTGTTAGTGTAAGTGGGATTTCATTTATCTCATAACTGGTCATTTATACATATAAAAAGATATTGATGTCAAAAAACTTGGGGCTGGCATGGTGGCTCAGGTTAAGTGCGCACGTTCCGCTTTGGTGGCCCGGGGTTCACCAGTTTGGATCCCGGGTGTGGACATGACACCACTTGACAAGCCATGCTGTGGTAGGTGTCCCACATATAAAGTGGAGGAAGATGGGCACAGATTTTAGCTCAGGGCCAGTCTTCCTCAGAAAAAAAGAGGAGGATTGGCAGCAGTTAGCTCAGGGCTAATCTTCCTTAAAAAAAGAACAAAACACTATATTGATGTATATATGTTAACTTTTTTTTAATTTAATTGCCTTTGGGCCAGTTATACTCTTCAGTTGGCCACAAGCTCCACTCCACCCTATTGAATTAACCAATTTGTCTGTTTCCTGAAGGGCTTTAGATTGTTAGCCAGGCTTAGATTCAAAACACACACAATAATTAGAAGGGAAACATGTGAAACAATATACAATCAACTACTTATTAGTTAAAATAGTATCTTTAATATGACACAAAGAGCTCTCTAAGCAGTATGGTAGTGCATAGAGTCAAATGTTCACTCTCCATATAGCACAGCAGTGTACAGAGTCAAGTGTTCACTCCCCATATGGCACAGCAGTGCACACTCAAGTGTTCACTCCCCATACGGCACAGCAGTGCAGAGTCAGGCATTCACTCTCCATACGGCACAGAAGTTTTTGCCTCTCCAAGGGTCTAGTAAGAATTCAGGATGAGCCCAGTGAAGAGAGAATGGGCAGCCTCACGAACGCTTCAGTGGGTTGGACTGACTCTATGTAATAGGGCCATTCTGGGACCAGCAGGGGAGAGTGTGGAAAGTGAGCCAAGCAGAGCGTCCTCATGTGCCAAAAGTGGGTGGTCAGTGAAACAGCGTGAGCCCAGGGAGGTGATTATTAGAGTGATGGAGAATCCAAGTTCGGGCCAGAAAACCCACTGTTCCCTGAGCCCCCACCTATGTAGTCCTGCAATTCATTCATTCTAAATTTGTTCTTCCTTCTAGCACCACCTTGGGCTGAGAAATCAACCTTCATGTTCTCCATTTAGTTATTTACTGGCTGCCTATATATGCTGGATACCGAAGGAACTGAAGATACAGGCTCCATCTCTTTCACGAAAGGGGTGCTTGCCTTGTAGCCAGTGATGGGCTGTGACATTATTAGGTGCTTTAATAGGGCCCATGTGACAAAGTGCCTTGCTGTGCCTGAGGAAGTGTAGAAAGAAGCAAGACTGAGGAGTTTGGATCTCAAAGACAGGTTGCCACATATTTGTTAAGTAAACCAACAAACGGCTTGAGTAGGACATTGCCAGGTGTGAGAGGAGGAGAAAATAGTATTAAGCAGATGGAACAAGATATGTAAGAAATGCAAGAGATAAGAAACCCTGAGTGGTTGGAGGAGACAGAAGAAATGGATGAGGGGCTTCAGGAAGGGGGCTAGAAACCTCCATCAGGTCCCAAGAGTCATTATTACAGTTTCAGTTTAGGGTAAAATGTTAAGTGAGCGCTTTTTCTAGAGCCCAAACGTTGACGGGCAAGTTGTTCCTTAATGTCCCACCTCTCATGTGCTTCTGGTTAACTTTGGGGAGGAAATCAGGTTGAGACAGCTGCTTGTTCCTCAGAGGAGGGGAGCCTGACTGTCTCCTCTGCCCTCATTTTATTTATTTTTTATTGAGGTCACATTGGTTTATAACATTACATAAATTTAAGGTGTACATCATTATATTTTGATTTTTGTGTAGACTACATCATGTTCACCACCCGAAAACTAATTACCGTCCATCACCATACACATGTGCCCTATTGCCCTTTTTGCCCTCCCCTCTCCCCTCTGGTAACCACCAATCTAATCTCTGTATCTATGTTTGTTTATTATTGTTGTTGTTGTTTTTATCTTCTACTTATGAGTGAAATCATGTGGTATTTGACTTTCTCCATCTGACTTATTTCACTTAGCCTAATACCCTCAACGTCCATCCATCTTGTCGCAAATGGCAAGATTTCATCTTTTTAATGGCTGAGTAGTATTCCATTGTGTATATATACCACATCTTCTTTATCTGTTCATCTATTGATGGATACTTAAGTTGTTTCCAAGTCTTGGCTATTTTGAATAGTGCTGCAAGGAACATAGCGGTTCACTGAACATAGCAAATATCTTTACACATTCGTGTTTTTGTGCTCTTTGGATAAATACCCAGAGGTGGAATGAATAGCTGGATCATGTGGTATTTCTATTCTTAATTTTTTGAGGAATCTCCATACTGTTTTCCATAGTGGCTGCACCAGTTTACATTCCCATCAGCAGTGTATGTCCCCTACTCTCACTTCAAACTCACAGTACTTGGTTTTTAAAACTTTATTGTGGTAATGTATACAGAACATAAAATTTACCATTTCAACCCTTTTCGAGTGTGCAATTCGGTGACATTAATTACATTCACATTGTTAGACAAACATCCCCACCATCCATCCACAGAACTCTTTTCATCTTGCAAAATGGAAACTCTGTAGCCATTAAACAAGTGCTCCCATTCCTCCCTCCCTCCAGTCTCTAGCAAGCACCATTCCATTTTCTGTTTCTGTGAATTTGACTACTTTAGGTACCTCACCTAAGTGGAGTCATACAATATTTGTCCTTTTGTGACCGGTTTATTTCCCTTAGCATAATGTCCTCAAGGTTCATCCATGTTGTGGAATGTGTCAGAATTTCATTCCTTTTTAAGGCTGAGTAATATTCCACTGCATGTCTATCCCACATTTGGTTTATCCATTCATCTGTTCTTGGACATCTGGGTTATTTCCACCTCTTGGCTATTGTGGCTAATGCTGCCATGAACATGGGTGTACAAATCTCTCTTCAAGACCCTGCTTTCAGTTCTTTTTAGTGGGATTGCTGGATCATATGGCAATTTTATTTTTAGGTTTTGGGAAACTGTCATACTCTTTCTCTAGACCCATAGTATTTTAAAGTCCATTTCCTTTCCCCCTTGACTTAAAGGTGGGCTTATTCGATTTAGATGGAGACCACTTGGAAAGAACTACCTGTACAGGATGAGAAGTAACCAGACAAGCTTCAGCCTTGCTTGGCTTCCTCCTTGTTCCCGTGAGAGCTATCATCTTTGTGAGGGCACTGCTCTGAACACTAGTGTTTCTCCAGGCGGTCCAAGAAGCACCGGCATAAAAAATAACTGGTTACACATGCAGATTCCTGAATGTCATCCCATCTACTGACTCAGACTCTTTGGAGAGACTAGGCACTCTGGAAGGGAGCAGACTCTCCAGATGATTCTCATGCACACACAAGTGCGAGGATCCGTGTTAAGCATGCTTGCTTTGCTAGATTACAGCTGCAACCAACAGATTTCTAACTGCAGGGTCCTCATAACCATCCTGAAAAACGCTTGAAGGGCTTCTCTTCACTCTGAACTTCAGAGCCAGCACGGAGTCTGATTGAATTCATGGCATGGAATGATTACTATACCACTTACATAAGCATGATCACACACGTAAGATACTAACGTGATTCTCACAAGATCCTGTTGCCTCTTAGTGGAAAATGGGTGGGCTCCTTAGCTGGCCCAGGTCCTACTCCTAATCATATTCTCTTATATTTTCTTCCTTTAAGATAATGTGGTTTGTGTGTCCCACTGAATTACAAGTAATACCTCCTAGAGGGCATTGTCTTACATCAGAGGTTTTTTTTGCTGAGGAAGATTAGCCCTGAACTAACATGTTGCTAATCTTCCTTTTTTTTTTTTTGCTTGATGAAGATTAGCCCTGAGTTAACGTCTCTGCCAATATTCCTCTACTTTATCCCATATGTTGCTGCCACAGCGTGGCTGACACAAGTGGTGTAGGTCCATGCCCTGGATCCCAACCCATGAAGCAGGGCCCCCAAAGTGGAGCGGGTGCAATTTAACCACTATGCCATGGGGCCAGCCCCTATAGCACAGCATTTAATTGCAATGGCACAGAATTCTGTCTGGCCTCCCAGGTAGTTGTTTAAGACTTTTACATACAGGCTTCATTAACTATTTCCACAAATCTAGCTACCTCTCCTCCTAAATTAACTGGTCATAATGTACAAATACTGGAAAATAAGGCTTATTCTCCTTTCAAAGGCGCCTCACCACACCTTGAGCTAGGAGGCTCCTCCTCTGTGTGGTGGCCCTGAGATGAGCTGGTTGTGCAGGAAGTTGTGAGTGGGTGGGGTCGTCTCAGAAACTGCCATCCGGAGACCAGCAGCCACCACAGGGTTTTCCTGTTTCACTTTCTCAGCCCCGGGGTTGAGGACGTGAGGCTCTAGAACAAGGAAGACCTAGGTTTCGGTTCCTGGCTCTGATGGCTTTGTAGACCAGCCCACCTCCTAAGGCGGGATAAGAAAGAAACTCACGCACATGATGCAGCTCGCGCCATGCTGGGCCCCTGGAAAGTGCTCCAGCGGTGGGGATCATTTCGCCCCATATACAGGCCTCCGCTCCCACAAGACCCCTGCAGCTCCGTGTGTTCACAACCCTGCTCTCTTAGAACACAGGTCTGTTCTCCGTGTTTGCTATGGCCACCCTCAAGCCCCGCCTATCCCAACATAGTGCTTGTCTTCAGTGCCGTGGCCCTTTGCTCCTTGGGTGGGACACACAGCACTAACTCCCTCTGGGAGGAACTGAGTCAGACCAGTTATCTCCACGGTGGGTGCAGAAGGGCCTCTGTCGGGAAGAAGAAAGTATCAGAACTACTAATTTTGTTTTTCCTAATACTTTAAGAATCTCCGCTTTCTCTTTTATAAAATACACAATGTATGTTGGCACTCAGGTACATTAATGTAACACATAGGCTTACAGATATTGGGGGTGGGCACATGCTTCATTTCTACCCATGGGTACACGATCAAAACTGTACATGGAGCTCAGAGGTGGCACAGACATGGTTAGCTGCTAGAACCCTAAGAGGGAGTTAGCAGGAATAGTCCATTTTATAGATGAGAAAACTGAGGCATGAAGTATTTGCCCAGGCTAGTAGTGCGCTGGCTCAGTGTCAAACCCAGGCAAGTCAGTGTCAGGGCCTACCCTCAACTACTGTGGTATGCACTGACAAAAGAAAAGATGGAGACGGACATCATATTTATCAGACTTCCTTCTAGTGTTCTATGATAAACATAGAGACGTGCTGCTGGACCTTTGACCTTTAAGATTTCTATTTAATAAATAAGGATTAAATTACATATGCCACTATCAGAGACCATTAAGTTGTTTCACATACTGGAGAGAAAAAAAACCCCAAATTGGTAAATCTAACTACCTTTTATGGCATAATAGCTACTGATGATATAAATAAGCTGTCAAATTTGTTGTAAATTTTGATAGGCACCCACCTTGATGTTAACTATAAATCAGTACAACCGGGATTACAGGTAACTCATGGTATAAGTTACACAGAATTTCTAATTCTACACTTCAATATTTAAAACTTTAGTGACCAAACTTGCAAATGTTTTTACTTTAAAGATAGCCCCCTACACACAAAAATTTCCATGTAATCTTTAACACATATTTGTATGAATACCCATATATCTAGTGGTTCTTTTTGATTCTTATTTTTAGCCATTTAGGAAACCAAGTGGTTCCGGGCTCCCCAAATCCTATATTGGGGCTAATGACACAATTTGCTTCTGCACTGCACACAAAATGAGTAAGGAACAGGATGTTGGGAGAAACTTAAACTGATAATGTTAGTCAAATTTCAAAACACCCTTGTCTACAGAAAGGATGGATCTGAGCACAGTCATCAGGACAGAATGCATCACGTGACCTGGAAAGTGATTTCATGTAATGCTCTGGTGGCTGAAATGGGGACATGAGGCCTGGAAGGCAAACCACGATCACTGGCAGAGAGTTAGAGCCCCCACAGTGGAGGAGGGCGCCAAGCCAGGACTCTAAATAGGGTAGCTGGCATAGGACGGAGAGGCTTGGAAAGAGTGCTGCCAGGCTAGAGCAGCCTGGGCCCAGGAAGGGATTGGTTTAATGAACAGTGATGTCTGCAAAGCGGTAAAGAGATCCCGGAAAGGACAGAGTAAGAGGGAAGAGTCCTAACAGGGAGTTTCCCTGACGGTAGTTTCCAGTATTAAAGGCTCCGTGACCACACTGGTTGATTTACATTAAAGGGAAAGTGCTGGCAGGGTACATCGTGGTACGCAACTCAGGTTACAGCTGTCCGAGTTTTGAAAACCACATACTTCTTAGGCAGCTGTGCAGTGCGAACACCTGAGTTTAATGGGCAAGAGTTACACTGAGATTTCTTCAAGTGCTCGCCTCTGCTGCAGAGTCAATGGCAGTGGGCAACTACTATTCTCAGGAAATAATATATTTTAGTTTTAAAATGCAGTACCAAAATAAATGCTTTAAAGGACTATGTGTAAAAGGTTAAAAATGATATTCGACGAGTTTAAACTTTTAGAGAAATAGAGAGACAGACCCATATATCGGCATTTTCAAACTTTACTTCATGGTACAAATTTTGTGCTACCTTTAGATGATATATTAATTTTATTTTCTTTACATAAGTCGAGGAAGAAACAATCAGATCCAAATATATTACAAGGCATTTAGGGAAGTGTGTTTTGTTGTCCAACAGAAAATTATGTGAAATCTACTTTCAGAATTGAAATAGACTTGTTTAAAAGCACGCTCCTGGATCCTTTCTTCTTGAGAATATATCCTGGTTTTAGCCTGAAGTATCAGTAAATGGATTAAACAAATTCTGTCTTCCAAGGTTAACATTCCAGATGTTCCAAAAAGTCATATTCAACACATTCTTCCAGTTGTTTGAAGACCCTTGGGCTATCTGGGACAGGAAACTCTAAGGCTGGAGGTCCCTGAGTGTCAGCAGGCAGTTTGCCTTGGGTTTTAAAAGCACAATTTAGAGTCCTGAAGAATGGCATCAACTGCCTCATGCTGGAAAGAGAATGTTGGCGCAGAAGAGGGAATTCACTCTTCATGGCGATCTCATCAGAGCTGCTGATTTCCTGCAAAAAACCCCAGAAAAATGATGTGGCTTCGCTGAGGGTTAGAGAGGCAAGGGCAGCATGTGCAGATGGCTAACCCTAAGAGGTGGGTTCTTCATGAAAATTCATCGTCAGCACTGAGGACAGCAGCATAAACTCAAATTCCAGATCCTCAGTTGACATCTTCCACCAGGACTTCACCCTGAGCCCACTCCCACTGCAGGCCCTTCCCCCAAACAACGAAGGGACTCAGGCGTAAGACTGCTTCTCTGTGACTGTGCTGTCCAGGAAGCTTCACCTCGTAGCAACTGGGATGAGAAAGTGACATATAAATGACAAGGTAAAGATGGAATTTATAACCATCTCCAGGTTTTAACACTCAGAGGAGAGAGATCTTGAAAGCTATTAAAGTCATGAAATCAAGTGGTATACGCAGTACTTCACTTACTGCTCACCCCCTCCCCTCTGCCAGGAAGAGAAATTTTAAAAAGGAAAACATTTACCCCGTATTTTAATTTCAGAAGTTCTAGAATCCTAACAGTGTGGGGCTTGCATTCTTGGTGATTCTCCTCTAGATCTGACGGGAGGGCAGGGCCCTCTGTGTCCACTTCTGGGACAAATGCCCACCTGTAACTGGAGGAAAAAATCCGAGGTCAGGCATGCCAGGTCAGAGCCCAAATAAAACAGATTTTTAAACAGTCTTATTGAGATATAATTCACATACCACACAATTCACCCATTTAAAGCATACAAGTCAATGGCTTTTAGTATAGTCACAGAACTGTACATCCATCATCACAATCAATTTTAGGACAGTCATTACCCCAAAAAGAATTCCTGCTCCCTTTAGCTATCACCCCTCATCCCTTATACCCCCTTGATCTAGGCAACCACTAATCTATTTTCTTTCTCCACAGAATTACTTATTCTGGAAATTTCATATAAACAGAATATGTGGTTCTTTGATACTGGCTTCTTTCACTTAACATAATGTTATCAAGGTTCATCCACACTGTAGAATGTGACAGCACTTCATTTCTTTTTATTGCTGAATATTTCATTGTATGGATATAGCACGTTATTTATTCATTCGTCAATTAAAGGACATTTAAGTTTTCTCCACTTTTTGTCTATTATAAATAACGTTGCTGTGCATATTCATGAACATCAGAACCCATTTAAAAAAGACACTTTCTTTTTAGAGCAGTTTTAGGTTCACAGCAAAACTGAGCAGAAGGTAGAGAGGTTCCCCACATATTCCCTGTCCGCCTCTGCGAGGCACAGCCTGCCTGACTTCAACATGTCCCACCAGAGTGGCACATTTGTTACATCATTGTCACCCAGAGTCCACGGCTTGCCTTAGGGCTCAGTCTAGGTGCTGTGCATTCTATGGGTTTGGACAACTGTATAATGACACGCATCCATCATTATAGTATTGTATGGAGCAGTTTCACTGCCTTAAAAATCCTGTGTTCTGTCTCCTTCTCCCCTAAGCCCTGGCAACCACTGGCCTTTTTCCTGTCTCCAGAGTTCTGCCTTTTCCAGAATGTCACATAGTTGGGATCATAAAGTAGGCAGCCTTTTCAGATTGGCTTCTTTCACTTAGTAACTTGCAGTTAAAGAGAACTTGCTTTTTAACCACAAACATTTCTACATGATTACTCTCTTTAGGGGGATGGGACAGAGAAGAAGTGGCATCTGGGGCCAGGCATGGGATGAAACGTATGAGCAGCTGTGTTAAGCCCAAAGGAAACGTAAGCCAACAGGGGCAAAGTGAATTGGAGGCAGCATGATCCATTTATTTAATTAAAAACAAATGGACAAAAAAATCTACACAGGTGCAGTGAGGACCACCAGCGGGTGCCTCTTGTTTCACAAACATTTAGTAGCAAAAACCACCTAACCCCACTCCACCTTCCCCCGAAACCCATTCGTAAACACTACCATGAGCCAAATTCACAAAACCACAGATGCTGCAAGTAATCTGAAACTTGGTAGTCTGAGCAGGCTCATCGGCCACTAGGAATACTGCATGGGAAAGAACAAGTGAGAGTGCTTATGAGGAAAGAAAAGTCACCTACTTCAAAGAGGACACAAGGTCTTATCTGACTTACATTTGAAACAACGGCATCTTGTCAGGTGGAAAAGAAAGTGCTGTGTCCAAGAATTTGCAAGCTGATAAATACAAGATGAGTTCACTCTGGGGTATCTCCCACACTGAGGGCCCATTTCCAACAGCGACTGAAACTTTTACTCTGTTTATTTTGTTGCTGTTTCTATAAATTTGCAAAGAAAATCTTGTTATAAATTCATTCACATCTGCTGTAGTCCAGTTGTCTATGCAATGTCCATAAGAAGATTTTTCCTTTTAAGAAATGGTCAAAACAGCTGGTCCCTTCACAAGTACTTCAAGAAAACAGTACTTAGGGGCCAACCCAGTTGTGTAGTGGTTACGTTCACGTGCTCTGCGTCGGCAGCCTGGGGTTCACAGGTTTGAATCCTGGGCGCAGACCTAGCATTGCTTGTCAAGCCATGCTGTGGCGGCGTCCCACATACAACAGAGGAAGATTGGCACAGATGTTAGCTCAGCAACAATCTTCCTCGAGCAAAAATAGGCAGATTAGCAGCAGATGTTGTTAGCTCAGGGCCAATCTTCCTCACACACACAAAAAAGAAAACAGTACTTAACGTTAGATAACCCTACATCATAAAGTGATGTCCATTAGCCTTCACATATGTGCATAGACCCTTGCACTACTTACCTCAATGATTCATCATCCTCTTTCAGATCTTCTTCAAGCTGTATGAATGTCTGAATCTTAAAAAGAAAACATGAATTCAAGTTACTATTTGAGAGAGTAAACTCAACGTTTAAAATTTACATGTCCATAAAAAATAGCCAATAAAGCAAGAGAAACAATCAACAAAATGAAAAGACAACATACGGAATGTGAAAAAATATTTGCAAACCAAATATATGATAAGGGGATAATATCCAAATATGTAAAGAACTCATACCACACAATAGCAAAACAGCAAACAATCCAATTAAAATATGGGCAAAGGACCTGAATAGACATTTTCCCAAAGAAGATATAGGAATGGCCAACAGGTACATGAAAAGATGCTCAATGTCACTATCATCATGGAAACGCAAATCAAAACCACAATGATATGTAACTTCCCACCTGTTAGACTGATTAGCATCAAAACAACAAGAGATAACAAGCACTGGCCAGGATGTGGAGGAAGGGGAACCCTTGTTCACTGTTGGTCAGATTATAAACTGGTATAGCTACCATGGAAAACTATGGAGGTTCCTCAAAAAAGTAAAAATAGAACTACCATATAATCCAGCAATCCCACTTCTGGGAATATATCCAAAGGAAATGAAAACACCATGTCGAAGCGATATCTGCACCCCCATGTTCACAGCAGCATTATTTACAATAGCAAAGACGTAGAAACAACATGGAATGCCAGCAGCATTATTTACAATAGCAAAGACGTAAGTGCCATCAACAGATGAATGGATAAAGAAAATGTTGTATATGTACACAAGAAAATATTATTCAGCCATAAAAAAGAAGGAAATCCTGCCATTTGTGACAACATGGATGGACCCTGAGGGCATTATGCTCGGTGAAATAAGTCAGAGAAAGACAAATACCGTATGATCTCACTTATATGTGAAATCTAAAAAAAAAAAAAAAAAAAAATGACCAAACTCATAGAGCAGATCTGTGGAAAGGTGGAAG
Organism: Equus quagga; assembly: GCF_021613505.1. NCBI lineage: Eukaryota > Metazoa > Chordata > Mammalia > Perissodactyla > Equidae > Equus > Equus quagga. The sequence continues at coordinate 7,083,367 of NW_025802777.1, forward strand.
GTTGGGAGAGGGGGAATTGGAGGAAGATGGTCAAAAGGTACAAACCTCAAGTTATAAGGTAAATAAGTACTAGCAATGTAATGTACAACACGATGAATATGGTTAACATTGCTGCATGGTATATATGAAAGTTGTTAAGAGAGTAAATCCTAAGAGTTCTTATCACAGGAAAAAAATATTTTCTTTCTTTTCTTGTCTATATGAGATGATGAATGTTAACTAAACTTATTGTCATCATCATTTCACGATATATGTAAGTCAAATCATTATGTTCTACACCTCAAACTTATACACTGCTGTATGTCAACTATATCTCAATAAAACTGGAAAAAAAACCAGTTTAAAAAAATAGAAAGTAATATAAAACAATACAAATTAGTTGGAATAACTGACAGTTGAGAGATCAAATATGATTATAGGGTAAGATAAAATATTCTCTTTTTAACCAAGAGCTATCAACTTGATTGAAAATTTTGCTGATAAAATTAGATACATGTCAATTATATTTTAATTTGAAAAATTAGATACATATAAAATAGTACATTATTCCCGAAAAAGCATGTAAAAAGCTCCAACTTTGCTATCAAGAGTAAAATATTTGTACTTACTAATTCAGAGACCATTATTGGCCACAATGAAGTCAAATGTTGGGCAGATATTCTTAGCAGCAAAACTCTGAAAAAAAGAAACATCTGAGCAGCAGCTATGGGTGTCTGTCCAACTCTGAGATTGTCTGTCAGGCGTTCTAAGGAAAGAAGAGTTTAAAGACGTCACACAAATACGCAGTTTGGGGTTTCTCACTAGACAAAGAAGAAAAATAAAATAGTAATTGACACTTGATAAGAACCCAGTATGAGAAATGGGTGTTGGGAGAACGGTTTTGTGCCCCTTGTTTACGCCTTGCCCTCCTCTTTGTGAAGGGCAGCAGCTCATGGTCTTTGCTAAAGGAGGTGAATCAAGTGGCTCTCATTCCTCTGCCACAGCTGAGTAGAGAGGCATGAACTTTGACTCAAGCCCAAAATCCACTGGATGATCAATAACCATTTAAATTTTCTCCTATGGATACAAAACATGAGACACAGAAACCACAGACAGTCCTTGGTGAGTGATGGAACCAGAAGATCATACAGACTGGCTGGCAGATGACATCATATTTGGGGGTGAGGAGTGGGAAATGGAGTGAGTGAATAAAATAGATTTATTCAGTAAAGTTTCGATTTGATGGCCACGATAAAAACTTTAAGTCTTGCAAGAAAAAAAGTTGTGAGTTAAACTCTCTAGTCCCTAACAGTCTTCCTCACTGCTCCACTGAAATAACTGTTTGTAGAATGTGACTTTCCCCATAATTTAAGGCTTCTTAGGAACATAACAAACTGCTACAGCGAACAGCTGAACTGCAGTCATGCCAGTTAAGATTTGCTGCAGCACATTATTAATAAACTTCTCTTTATTTGGGCTAGCTTGAGTAGGTTTTTACTTCTTGCCTTTAAAAGTGCTCTGATCAAATGAAGGAGCAGGCGTAGCTTAGACACTTGAAAAACAAGCTGGCATTTTTTTTTTATTTTTTCCTTTTTCTCCCCAAAGCCCCCCGGCACACAGCTGTATATTCTTCATTGTGGGCCCCTCCAGCCGTGGCATGTGGGACGCTGCCCCAGCGTGGCCCGACGAGTAGCGGCCCGTCCGCGCCCAGGACCCGAACCAACGAAATTCTGGGCCGCCTGCAGTGGAGTGCACAAACCCAACCACTCGGCCACGGGGCCAGCCCCCAAGCTGGCATTTTTAAAGAGTGTTTTGCGCTTCCGGTTCTGCACAGATGGAGTTAAGTATCTTACATCCTATTTACCTAACTGTAATAAAAACAAACAAACTTTGAACAAAATACATAAACCAACTATCAGAAAACTGAAAGAGGATGAAAAGAAGGCTATACTGGCTAGGAACCTTGGAACTTAAGGAAAGACCTGGAGGTGAGTTCCCCAGAAATTTTTTATTTTTTATTTTATTCTGGCCTGGGCATTTGAGAAGACCGCAACCTGGAATGCCAAAAGTCTCAACTTGAATGAGAAAAGATAACCAAAAGACACCAAGTGGGGGATAATATGGAGGGTGGAATTATTAGAAAAGTATTTTAAAGCTGCTGCCTAAAAATACTACAACAATCAGTTATGGACGCTTGAAACAAACAAAAAATAGAAAGTCTCCACAAAGAAATAGAAGATACAAAAAAGAGCCAAATGGAAATTTTAGAACTACAAAATACAATCATTGAAGTAGAAATGCTCACTGATGAGCTCAACAGCAGAATGGAGATCACAGAGGAAAGAGGGACAGAATGAATAGAAAGCATAGAAACTGAACACACAAGAGAAAAAAGATCGGAAAAAAAGGAACAGAGTCTCAGAGACAACAAAAGATCTAATATTTGTGTCATTAGAGTCCCAGGAGGAGAGCAAAAGAGAGTATAGGTTGGAAAAATATTTGAAGAAATAATGACTGAAAACTTTCCAAATTTGGTGAAAAACATAAATCTACAGATACAAAAAGCTGAGTGACCTTCGAAAAACATAAACCCAAAGAAATCCAAATGCAGTCACACAATCAGAGTTCTGAAAACTAGAGACAAAGGAAAAAATCTTGATAGCAGTCAGAGAGAAAGGACACATTTCCTAAAAGGCAACAATGGTTCGAATGACAGCAGATTCTCATCAGAAAGGAGTGGCACATTTCTCAAGGGCGGAAGGAAAGGAACTTCAACCCAGAGTCCTACTTCCAATGAAAACATCCTTCCAGAATGAAGGAAAAAAACCAAAACCAAACTGAAAAGAATGAAGGTGAAATAAAACGTCTCAATGAAGGAACACTAAGAAAACTTGCTGCCAGCAGATCTGCACTAAAGAATGGCTAAATGATGTTCTTCAGACATAAAAATGATAATGGTAGGAAACAGAGAACACCAGGGCTGATGAAAAGAGCAATTCAAAGAATAAATACATAAGTAAAAATAATATTCTTTCCTCTTGAGTTTTTAAATTATGTTGGTCAGTTGAAAGCAAAAAGTGTACCACTGTGTGGTTCCCAGTGTACGTAAAGGTAATATTTCAAACAACTATATCACACGAGAGAAGACAGAAGCACTGTAAATGTTGATACTAGCAGACCATGTAAGTATGTATAGTTTACATATACTGTAGTCCCTGAGTAACCACTACAAAAAGCTCTATCAAGAGACATACTCAAAAAACACTTTAAATGTGGTAAATCAAAATAGAATACTAAAAAAATGTTCAAGTAACCTCAGGAAAATAGAAAAGGGGAAACAGAGGAAGGAAAAACAAGGAACAAACAGAAAATAAATTAAATGGCATAATCAATCCTAACATGCCAATAATTACATTAAATATACATTGTCTACACACATCAATTAAGAGAGATTGGTAGAATGAATTAAAAGAAAATGACCCAATTATATGCTATCTTACACAAAACTCACTTCAAATATAAGGATATAGTTAAGTTAAAGGTAAAAGGATGGAAGAAGATACTACACAAACATTACCCAAAGGAAGCTGCAGTGGTTCTCTTAGTAGTAAACAAAATAGAACTCAGAGCAAAGAAAAGTACCAGGGGCAAAGAGGAACATTACCTAGTGGTAAAAAGGGCAATTCAAGAAGAAGATACAACAATCTTAAATGTGTACGCACCAAACAACAAAGGTGTAAAACACATGAAGTAAGAACTGCCAGAACTCAAAGGAGAATAGGCACTGACAATTACAGCTGGGAACTTCAACATCCTTACCCCATAACTGATAGAATGCCCAGGAAAAAAGTCAGAAAGGATAGAGAAGAATCGAGCAATATCAACTAACAGATGCTAATCAACATTTATAGAACACTCCACTCAACAACAGTAGCAGAATACATATTCATTAAGTGTTCATGGAACATTCACCAAGATACATTATATCATGGATCATAAAACAAACTTCAACAGATTTACATACTACAAAGAATGTTCTCTGACCATAATGGACTCAAACTAGAAACTGATAACAGAAAGATAGGAGGAAAATCCCACAAACACTTGGAAAGTAACAAACTCCTAAATAAGATATGGGCTGAAGAGGAAGTCTCAAAGGAAATAAAATCAAATACAAAGAAATGAACAAAAGTAAAAGTACGTCATGTCAGATTTTGTGGGATACAGTTAAAGTATTGCTGAGAGGGAAATTTATAGCACTAAATGCTTACATTAGAAAAGAAGAAAGGTTCAAATCTATAATCTAAGTAAGCCTCCACCTGAAGAGACTAGAAAAAGAACAAAATAAACCCAAAGAAAATACAAAATAATAAATAGCAGAAATAAATAAAATTGAAAACAAAAAACAATAGAGAAAAATCAGTCAAACTAAAAGCTGGTTATTTGAAGAGAACAATAAAGTTGATAAACCTCTAGCAAGACTGACAAAGAAACAGAACAAGGCACAAGTTAATCAATATCAGGAATGAAAGAGGGGATATGCCTACAGACCTCAGAGACATCAGAAGGATAATGACATTCAAATTACCATTTAAATGGGAATGCAAAATGGGACACCCATTCTGGAAAACCATTGGGCAGTTTTTTACACAGCTAAATGTACATTTACCATAGGATCCAGTCATCATACCCTTGTGTATTCATCCTAGAGAAATGACAACTTAAGTCAGCACAAAACTCTGTACACGAGTGTTTATCAGAGGCTTTATTTGTAATAACCAGAAACTGGAAACAACCCAAATGTCCTTTAGGTAAATGGATAAATGAACTGTGGTACACCCATAAAATGGAATATTATTACTCATTAAAAAGGATCAAACTCTTGATACACCCATGGATGTACCCCACTTGCCTTTGGATGGATCGCAAAGGCATTACACTAAATGTAAAAAGCTACTCTCAAAAGCTGTATGACTCCATTTACATAACATTCTCAAAGTGACAAAATTGAACTGATGGAGAACAGAGCAATGGTTTCCGGGGGTCAGGGTTGGGTGGAGGGTGTGACTATAAAGGCGGTGACATGAGGGAGTTGCTTCGTGGTGACGGAAAAGTTCTGTATCGTGGTTGTGGTGCTGGCTACAAGAATTTGTGTATGTGATATTTTCATACAACTAAACACACACACAAACATACACAAAAAAGAGTGCATGTAAAAACTGGTGAAATCTGAAAAACTCTCTAGTTGAGTTATGGTAACATTCCAATGTCGATTTCCTGGTTTTGATAATGGACTATGCTTATGGGAGATGTTATCCCAGGGGAAGCTGGACTGAAAGTACACAGGAACACTCGGCACTATTTGTGCAACTTCTCATGAGTCAATCTATTTCAAAATATAAAGTATTTAAAAGTGGTTTGTACACATAAGGCATATTTCATATTGCAGCTCCAAATAAAAGCTAAATTCATGAGATTTTTCTTCAGCCAAGATGATCTATTTCAGAATCCCTAATTTTTTTTTCAACCTCTAATATTCCTTTCTTAGCTGAGTGATAAACCTTACAAACTTAAGGAGTCCTTGTGAGCAGAGAGCTGGAGGAAGCCTGGGCCAGAATCCTTGTACTACTGTTACAAGTTGCAGTGCCTCGTTTAGGCTGGCCACTTAATCTTGCTGAGTCCTCATTTCCCATCTGTGAAACAGGAGTAGCGCCCTGACTCCACCTACCTCAAAGGACACCCACTAAAGAACACGGTCTATTGTTGGGAGCCAAAGGGCTCAGATTTCACTCCAGGTTTTGCCAGTTAGCGGCAACACAACTTTAGGCAGGTGCTAATCTCTCTGAGCATCAGTATCCTGGTGTAAAAATAGAGCTAACGGACAACAACAAAGACTTAAAAGATGGACAGTACCCCAATGGACCTAGGATGAGCCATACTCATTGGGCTTAAAGGGAATAGAGTGTTGCCTCTAGATCTTTCTGATCCCAGAGTCAGGGGCCTCTGTTGGGGGGTGATGCCTATCCCCCTCTCATTTTAGACAAACAGCATTTTGTCATTTTTTAAAATTTTAAATAATTGCTTTGGGCTTATTTACCAGTTCTTCTGTGACTGTCAAATGAAAACTCAACTAAATCAGAGTCAGGAAGGCCAGTAGGGGGAGCTCTCACGCCCTATTGTACATTGTTAGTTACCCCAAATAATGCTGAAGGAAGATTTCTCTAAACACCCAGCAACAGCCCAGCCAATGAGAGCCCACAGCTCAGCCAACGAGAAGCTGTTGCTACCCTGAACTGTTACTTTGTTCCAATGGACTTTCGTTTAGAACAGCCCCTCCCTGTTCCTCCTTTTGCTCTTTCCCTTGTCTCCAGGTTTGCCCACGGTTCCCCATAGCGTGCACATACCAAATTGCAATTCTTTTGGCTATTCCTGAATAAACTTGGTTTAAGGGTAAAATTACTGGCGAATTTGCTTTTTAAGTTGACATGATCAATGTAAAATTTACGTCACTTTGAGCCAAGACGTATGGAGCTGCTCAGTTCCCCACCCTGTGCACATCGACCTCCTTTAGTGCTACTTGATGGTGCTATAAATCAAGGAAAAAGGACCCAGAAGGTATCCCAAAAGAGAAACACTAGAAATTCCCTATTCCTGCCTCTTATTAGGCCTCAACTATTTACCATGGTGTGCAACCTAGAAGCTTCTGGAAGCATCTACTCCCCTCACTTGGGCATCACTGCCACACAGGGACCAGTCAAGTGTCCCAAGACTGTGTCAGAGAACACTCTGAATTCTATCATCCCAGGACCTCATGGAGGTTTGGCTTACCAACAGTCCTGGGGACAATGACAAGATAGAGGAAACTGTCAGTTAATAAAAAATTAAAGGGGGTAAAATGTTTATTTTTCTAACATAGTATTTTTAGAAATACAGCACTTGAGCTATCCAAATGGAGGATACTTATTTAGAGAAATTCCTCCTTCCCTAAGAGCACAAAACCCATCTCCTATTTAAGTCAGCACTATGCTGACTTTATATTATATATAAATATATATTATATATACAATATAAATAACGTATAGAGTATTATATTGCCCTTACTTCTCTCTCCCTCTCAGAGGCATGGTTTCTCAGAATTGTTGGATGTTTAAATCCTGCAATGTCAAATTCTCCACACCACTGTTTGAGAAAGGCTGTTGTCTCTTCTTTTCCTGTTCCACACACCTAATACTGTCTCTTTAGCTTTTTTGGGCCTCAGCTCAAATTTTAGGGGAGTGAGTGATGGGAGATGACGGAGAAGGAACAAGTATTTGCTCTCAGGGTAAGAAGGCACTGAAAGGATAGCTGGGTACACTGCTCAACATGCTCTCCTTTTTATTTTCCTCCTCTTGCCTCTACCGAGAAAGTGTGCTTCAGACCACCGTCCAGTGGCCAGGCGCATAAAGCACTGTCACGGATGCTGCGCACGAGCTGGAGGAAACACGACCCCTCTGGTTGTTCTTTCTCCTCTCCCGATTGTGCAGGGATGCAACAGAGTTCAGCTTTGCCTGCATTCAGCCGAAGTCTTTGGAGGGCTGCCATCGCCTTTCCTGGCATTCCTGGTCGTCATCTGATTGAATCAACCTCTTATGAATAATTCAAGAAAGGCATGCTACTTGGATTTGTCAATATCTGAATATCTGCTTTCACATATCTGAAGTATTCAAGATATTATGATGTGAAAATCTTATGTGCTGTACATGTTGAAATTCTGTCAGCTGAAGGATAAAGGTATTTTATTACTGTAACTATAAAATATTGTCACAATTAATAATTTTGAAATCTGTTACTATTTCAAACTGAAACAATAAGACCTCTCAAATAGTTAAACAAGCAGGGAAGTGGACTGACAAATAGTACTGATATCAAGAGTCATCAAGATGAGAAGAAGCACATGCTTTGTGAGCTGACAGATGTTTACCAAAAATTTTTTTAAAAGGGCAGAGTAAGAGATGTATATCATAATTCTACCTGGAAACAACCCAAATGCCCTTCCATTGGTGAATGGGTACACAAACCACAGAATGGAATACTATTCAGCAAATGAAAAGGAATCAGCTACTGATAAATACAATAAAACAGATGACTCTCAAATATATTATGCCAAGTCAAAGAAGCCAGACTCAAAGGTTACACACTATCTAATCTCATTTATATGACATTCTGGAAAAGTCAAAACTATATGAACAGAAAGCAGATTGGTGGCTGCCAGGGGCTGGGGTAAGGGGAGGGGATGATTTCTAAGGGGCATGAGGAAACTTTCTGGGGTGATGGAAATGTTCTCTACCTTAACTGTGGTGTGGTTACAGGACTATATGTATTTATTAAAATCCACAGAACTGCATAACCAAAAGGGTGACCCTTACTGTATATAAACTATACCTTAATAAACCTGATACCCTCCAAAAAAATTTTACACCATAATTCTAATATTTGTAGAATTGTTTGTTAAACTCACCTTCATAATATTAAACAAAAAATCCTTTGAGAATTGTATTAATTTTATTTGATCCCATTGAGGCTATGAGTCTTAAGGAAAACACATTCCTATTTGAGAACTCTTTCCTATCTTGTAGGAGGGCAAATTAAAAACAGAATGTCCGCTTTGCAGCTTCAACATTTTATAAGGAGGGAAAAAACCCTTCAAAATCATGTATAATATCCACAATAATTCATTTTTGAAACAGATGATATAGTGAGTACAAAGAAGAGAAAAAACTGTTATGGGAAAATTAGGTACTTCTCCAAAATCTTGCTCCTTCCCTGGCCTCAGTTAGTATTGTAAATTCGAAGTATCTTGACTATAGGAAGAATCTAGCAGAAGACTGCTGCGAAAGTACTGTCAGACTTTATAAACTACCTAATAAAAATTAATAGCATTATAACAATTGATTTTTAAAATAAAGTTTCAGGTTTACTGACATAGAACTTTCCAGCTTCTTCTCCGATCACTCCTGCTGAGCACTCATTTTAACACTTGACTATTCTGCCAAACATGCTGTGGGCCCCTCCAGCAGCAGCCCATCTCAGCCAGGCGTGGGTCCGCCTGTGTGTGGGGGTGGGCTGGGAGTGAGGGAGGTGGCCTTACCTTGGATCAGAGGGAGGTAAAGGTGGTATTGATCAAGTTCTCCACTGAAGACAGCAAAAGCCTGGCGCTTTAGCAGCATGGCTTTCTGCTCAGAACTTGAGAACAGTTTTAAAGAACTGCTCTGCATGTCTAGAATAAATACAGCAAATAAGTTTCACTTCGTGAGAAAACGACACTTAGAGGTAAGTGACAGAAAATTCATACTAGTGTAACTCCCATCTTCCCTGGTGAAAAAGCATCGCCTTAATTAAGTGAGGGCATATGGTTATTATTCATATTTATTTGTAAAAATACTTATTATTTAGTGATACTTAACGATAGGGTATTAGAAGAGGATATGAGCTGTACAAAAGTACTCCTAATAAATTATGGTAAACTTATCACTGCTTTCAAAAGTATTTCTCCACTATAAAGCTGTAGGAAAGGCTGTTAAGGCATTCTTGTCAATAGATCAGAACTGAAGGGCTCATTCATTTCGTCCCGACCTTGTGCACATCATGTTACAGTTTGTGGCTTAGATGGCACCAGAAAAGGCTTGAGCAGGGTTCTGAAATGTGTGCTAAGAGCTGACTATGATGGCATTGGTCCTGGAAAGTGTGACTTATGTACAGGTAACAGAACTTACTCATTAAATCTTTAAACATTGTTTTCTCATGAGTCAGAAGATGGTCAATAATGGACTTCCAACTGGATATTAAAAAAACCAAAATTAATCAAATATGCAAAGGATGACAGTATACTTAAAAGCCTCAAAAAAGAACATGCCCCTTTAGGATCTATTAAAAATTGCTTTCTGAAAAGAAGTTAGTGAAAAGAATAGTTTTCATATACAAGAAAGCTAAGCAAAAGCTTCTCATTTACAACCTTAACACGGGAAATGAATACTGGAATGAATAACATGGGAAATAATGAATACTTCCCAGCTTACAATAAAAGAAAATATAAATCGTCAAAGTACTTTGGCATTTTCAAGGGTTGCCCTTGAATATGTGCGCACAGGATGATATTCATATACTTGTGTTGATGGGAAGAAACGGTGGGTAGTGAAGACAAAGACCACTAGTTTTCAAACGAGCTCCCCCAGAGAGCAAAAGAATTACAGGGTGAGAGCCACAGGGCTCTGGTGGTGGTTGGGCAAACTTTCAGGCCATACAAAAAAGCTGACCAATCTCTACCCTCTATCCCTACCATTAATAAAGACACATTAGCCAAGCCCGGAGGAGAGTCACGGAGTGGTTTTGTTGACCTCCAAGAAAAAGGCATAAGAAGTTGATCTCCCAGCTGTATCTCAATGGATCTCTGCCACCAGCGCAGAGCCTGGCCAGCTGCAAGGCCTCAGTAAGAACTCATGGAGTGTAAGCTGAGACATGGGATAAGAACACTGCAGTATCACCAGCAGGCTCTGTCATCTTAACATTGGTCAGGATAAAGAATTACTAGACCAAGTACCACTGGAAGCCCATATTATGTTCTTTAGGAATAATATGCTCTTTTAATTGAAATTCTTCTTCTTCTTTTTTCTTTTTGGTGAGGAAGATTAGCACTGAGCTAATATCTCTTGCCAGTCTTCCTCTATTTTGTATGCGGGACATTGCCATAGTATGGCTTGGTGAGTGGTGTAGGTCTGTGCCCAGGATCCAAATCCATGAACCTGGGCCGCTGAAGTAGAGTGCGTGAACCTAAGTACTATGCCACTGAGCCAGCCCCCTGAAATTCTTTTTGTGAAAAAGGTGCCTTTGTATTTTCAAAAGACTTAATTCGTCTCCCATGAATACACACTTAACATATGAGCTTGTGACAGTGACGCCCTATGATTTGGGTTGATGCTATCTCTGATCCCACTTCACGTATGAGAATTAATTATGTAAACTGAAACACTTTTCCTCTTGAAGATTCAGAGCACGTTTTTATCAGGACAGCATTTCTTACTGCACACAAGAAGTGTCCATCTGAAAGAAAGCAGGGTCCAAGAATAATTCCAGGACTTCTTTCTTCCAGGCTCGTTTTGTGTAGGCATAGCCACTCAGAGAGCTCAGCAGCTGAGCGCCAGCCCGGAAACTGGGAGCATTGTAGGCGCTAAATAGGGGAGGAAAGTAAAAGGGGTCAAGGTCAGAGACTGTCCAGTGAAGACCACTTGATGCTTTCCCATCACCTATTTTTCTACATTTGGGTGGGATACGTGGAGGACACAACATTACCTGTGATTGCGTAAGTAAGGAAAAACGTAATAGAGCAGGCGAGAGACCAATGGCACCGCTTTCTCTTTCTCATCGCTTCGATAAACCATGTCCAGGAGAGATGCCAGAACCTAAAAGAACGGGATCGCAAGATAACAGAAACCTTCTGAAGCAAGTGAAAAGAAGAAATTTAGTTGTGAAGGTGGAACCTAACGAGAGAACTCCATGGTGCAGCTCGAGGCCAAGACTGACTGACGAGCTCACTGGCACCTGAGAATGAACCACCTTTGCAAAGAATCAGGACGGCAGTAACTTCCATAAGGGGTGACAAGTCAGCTGTGTGTTTACCTCTGCCAGGAGAGAGAGGGCTTGCACACTGTACACCGAAGGGGCAGATGCGGACACCATCGCCGAAGTGGCAGCAGCAGCATCTGCTGACAGAAAGAGCATTTGGGTTTTAATCGCGGTGAGTGGGCCACCATTTATGCCCTCAAAGCACCACATGAACGTGAGTGGTTAGCCCCCACCTTTCATACTGATTATGTATATAAATATATGTTTGGTATTCTTCTCTGTTAACGTGCTTAATTTTAGCACCTAAGAATCTAGGTATTTTGATCAAATAAATTAGCACTGACTCACTGTCTTCCTCCCCATTTCTATTCTCATCAGCATTCTTGGAACGTCAACATCCCTCGGGATGTTATCCTGGCCTCTGAGCCCCTTGACCTTTTCTCTTCCAACAATTTTTTACTCTGTTCCAGCTCAGCCACCCACTGTCACCATCATACCCTTGACCTCACTGATTTCCAAAATCTCCACTTCCGGCATCCTACTCTGACCACATGTTATCTTTCCTGCTCACTTACTCCTGAACTCTGCTCTGACAATTTCCTGACTCCTTGTACAGGCCTCCCATCCCTTGAGTCTACCACCCTAACCACCCATCAATCCCATCAATTCCTCCAGCCCTTCTGTTGTCTAATTCCCCACCTACACCCATGATGTATCATCTACCTTGCAAACATCCTGAACTCTTTCGCTTCTCTCTCCCCATGAAGCACTCACCTAAAAAAATGCCCCGCTGGCTAAACTGAATGACATGCCTATGTAGTTCTGCGTAGCTAAACGCTCTGGGGAAAACCAAATCACTATGAAACTGATCTCACTTTATTTCACGACCATGAATCTCAAAAGGACCTGATGCTACCAGATAATCCTACCACTTGTACCTCAGTGGTATGTTGGCTTTCCCACTCTCCAACATAATTCTTTCACATCCTCCCTCGATAAAACATCAATACCCATCCCTTCCTAGCTGATAACCTCACCTGATAATTTCACTGAGGAAATTAATGTAAACAAACGGGAACTCCCTCAGTCTGGCCACTATGAGTTACCATCCAGAACTTATATCCATGTTCTCAGCCTTGTCTCCTATTTTGATGGACATGTTTCTGGCTCCTATTGAAGAACAATAATTCCATTTATGATATTAATCCTGGCCCTATGGCTGTCAAGGACTTTGCTTTCTAACTATCCTTTCTCTCTTGGGCATTAATTCCCTCCTCCCTGCTACAGTGTTCCATCACCATGCAAACATGCTTCGATATACTCCAATTTAAAAACAGACCAAATAAAAGATATTGTTTGGTCCTTTGTTCTGGTTGGTTACTGCCCTATTGACGACTAAGCTTCAACGAGTTATCTATACTCACTTTCTCCTCTTCCTCATCTCCCATCCTCTTCTCCACCTACTCCAATCAAGTCTTCCCGCCTCCAGTGACTTCCATATTGTCAAATCCAGTGACTCTGGCCTTATCTCACTCTACTTCTCAGCAGTCTTCCACTGGGTTCCTCCTCCCTCCTCTCGAAACACTCTCTTCTCATAGTTTCCATGACTCTATGCTGTCTTGGTTTTGCTCCTACCCCAGGGACCACTTAATCATTTTTTCTGGCTCCTTCTCTTTTCCAGACATCTCAAATTTAATCCTTGCAAAACCAAACTCAATTTCTCTCTCTAAAATGTTCTTGCTTCAGTCTTCACCTCAATAATTGCTTAAGCCAAAAACCTAAGTCATCCTTGATTGCCTTTTTTCTAAACCACTATATCCAATCCATCAGCAAGTTCTGTTGACCTTGCATTTAAATCAGTCCACCTTTCTCCATCGCCCTTGCCTCCAAGCCAACATCATTTCTTGCCCAAACTACTGGGAAATCCTTTTAACTGGACTTCCAGTTTCTGCTCTCATCTGATACAGCCCATGTTGCTCACAGCAATTGTTTTTTAAAGACTGAATGAGATCCTGTCACTTCTCTAAACACTTTAATGGCTTCCTGCAGCAAGTGGGATGAAATTCAAGCTCCTAACCATGCTCTATAACAAGTCCAACAACCTTCAGCCCCCACTCTCTTCCTGACCTCTGCCGACCACTCATTAAGCTCCAGCCACACCAGTCTTCAGGTTTCTTGGTCTAAGCCCACTCTCACCTCAAGGACTTGCCATCCTTTCTGGGCAGTGCCTTCCCAGGTCTTTGTGCAGCTGCCCCCTTATCTTTCATTTCTCAGCACAACTGTCACTTATTCGGGCACGTGTTCTGGAACATCTAAAGTGACCCCTGTCCTACTCCCAGTCGCTGCCTCATGGTACTAAGAATCCCCCGAAATTCTCTCGGTAATTTACTTATTTTTTTGGCCCTTAAAAAATCTTTTATTTTGAAATAACTTTACATTTTCAGAAGAGTTGAAAGGAGCCCTTTGCTAATTTATTTTTTGATTATCATCTTCCACGCCCAGAGGCCCAGCTCATTTTGTTTGCTGCTATGGCACCAGTGTGCAGAACCACAGTGTGTGCCACGTACCAGACACAAATCTACACATAAGAACCTGCACATCCACTGCATGCATACAACTTTAAGTGGAGAAATATACTTCACTTTGAAGCCTCATTCTGTATCATGCTTTATATGGCCAATATGTACACTTAGTTTGTTCAAGACTGAAACAAAAACAAAATACAGTTATGGTCTACACTTGGGTTTTTTGGTGCTTTATAATTTACTAATTAAGTTTTATTGAGAAGCTCAAAAATCACCTCCAGCTTTGGAATTCTATAATTTTTTTTTTGGTGAGGAAGATTGTCTCTGAGCTAACATCTGTGCCAATCTTCCTCTATTTTATATATGGGACGCTGCCACAGCACGGCTTGATGAGCGGTGCATAGGTCTGCACCCGGGATCTGAACCTGCAAACCCCTGGCTGCCGAAGTGGAGCGCACAAACTGAACCACTACAGCACCAGGACAGCCCCTATCATTTCTTTTTTTAACAAAAATCAAGTAATTATTTTACCACAGTAGTGTCTTAAGGTTAAATGTAATTTTTGCACAAAAGCCAGGCCCAGTAACATTTGACTGAACACAGCCAGCACAGCTGCACTGGTGGTGGAGCAGCAGTGTAATCCATATGATAGTACGTACAACAGAAATAACTTCTCCCTTTGAGGGCAAGTTAGCCAAGGAGAAGCAAGAGCTCTCTTTCCCTAGAACCACAACTACAACCACAACCACAGCCTGAGAAAGCATAATTTTTGGTTTATATTAGCAAATGACAGTATACCACTTATAGTGTCTTCATTATAGAGTAATTACAGTGTACTCATTTTTCTTATGCAAACCACAACACTTCCTATCAAACAAATACGGCAGGAGTAATGGACGGGGGTACCACAGTTTGTCTGTCTAGCATACCACCCTTCCTCCTCCTGGGAAGAGAACCCCGCGTTCAGGTGGGAGCCCATTTCTTGTGGCTCCAGTGCATCAGCCCTTCCTCCCGTCCTCCGGGTCAGCTGCACGGCCCGAGAGGAGCCAACCAGAGTCTTTGCATGGGACTTGACTAACCTCCTCTGAGCACCTGCTATACCTGAAACCAGATACTGACGCCTGAGCTTTTCACTTACGTGAGCCAAAGTTTTTTGTCTTGTTGTTTTATTTCTGTTAGTCTAAAATAGATTTCTGTTACTTGCAAGAGAAAAGAGTTCTGACTTCCTGACACTTCTCCCTTTGTATATTAAAAAGCACAAATTTAGCTTTGGTTCTGCTGCTGTAACTAGTGTGGATGTTTATGACAGAAGTCAGAAAGGCTAACGGTTTCGAACATCGACTCTGTGGTGGGTACTCTGTTATGTAGTTCATACTGAGAACTCAAATGTAATTTTTTGCCCCTGTGATAATAAAACTGAGACCAAATCTATTTTCTCGTCCGTTGTTAAGCAATACTGGGACTGGGCAGACTTTCCTGTCCCAGTGTTAAATAATACTGAGAACCAGCAAAAATAATTACTTGCTCCAAGATATACTTAATCCCGAAAGAAAAACTGTAAACCCACTACAATGGCTTACTTAGGAAAACGAGCAGTGTGCTCACCCAGATTCACTTCTGGACCCTCACCTGTGCTGCGCCCAACCATCGAGAGGTATTTTATCATTAACTGCCTGATCCCCACCAGTTCTCCACCTTGAAAGATCTGCCACAAATGGCTCAGCCACGGCCCTACAACCCTATACACGTGCTCCCCCAAGGCCCTCCGTGAGACACTCCTGCCACTCTAAGTGTCTCCCTCACTGCAGTAGGTCTAATAAGCTAAGATTTGCTTGATTGACAGATTTGTTTGGTGGCCTTTGGGACACTGGCAATCGACAATCTACACTATTGAATTTAATTCAGACTCCTCAAGAGGACCTGGCTGATCACTGATCCTTCGAGTAAACACATGCATCTCTTTTGCAAGTCTCCCGACTATTTTCATAGAGAGCCATAACATCATAATGCTGCAGTCTGCCTCGTCCACGTGACCCCCATTACAACAGCTTCACACTTTGGCCGACGACTACACACAAGGATCACTGAAAGGCCAGGGCGTGCTAGTCAGAAATGAAATACACGACGTAAACTGCCTGACAACAGTTTGTTGGTTTTCTAAGTTCTCTCTCCAAGGTTCCACAAAAAGAAAAACATGCATTCTCATACTCTTTTTCCCGCACAGCTTTCTATCACTGAGTCTATGCAAATTATCTTGGCAAGTTACTTTCCTGGCCCCCCACCTAGGCTCAGTGAGGGCTTAACGCAGTGACACACGTCACTCAGGACACTATCAGTGAATCCTGTTGTTTATTTGTGAGAAATAAAAACAGTTTACTTAGGAAAAAAAAAAAAACTGGACCCACTAGCTGGCAGCGAGTTATTTTCTGACCCTTCCACACCTACCATACAAATCTTCCTCGGCGTCAGATTCCTCCAGAGAGATCTGAGGCTGGGCCTTCACTTCCAGGTTTCTGCTTAGCCAGCTGGTTTGTTCCAAGGAAGAGCCAGCAATGTTCCCCACAGCTTCCAGGATTCTCTGAGTGACTTCCTGAGAGTAGTAGGAAGAAAGAGGAAAGAAAGTTAGTTAAGGAAAAGAAACTTAAGTGCCTGAAACAGCCCCATCCAACAGAAATATAATGCAAGCCACAACTGTGAAGCATATAGGCCATATTAAATTTTCTACGAGCCACGTTAAAAAGTAAAAAAGAAACAAGTTAATAATGTTATCCAAAATAGCATCAGCATTTAAAAATTATTGATGAGATTTTACAGACAGGAATGCAGGAAGTTAGACCTGAGAACAAACACCAATCTCAGATCTGATTCTGCGCAGCGTTCACTATCTGCGACATCCTCTGAAGACGGGCAGCTCCTGGAACACTAATAGTCTGTCCAACGCTTTCACATACAGACCTGAAGGTCTTTTTGATCCTTCTTGCTTTCTAGGTTGGGGGTTCTTGTGACAAAATCATTCAGCATGCTGTTGAGAGACAACCAACTTTAGACTCAGAACGCCCCAGAAATAAAGTAGGTTCCAGCAGAAAAATACAGTAACGTGAATGCTGGGACACGACAGATACCTGAGAAGCAGAAAATACCCAGGGGGAGCGAGATTCAACTGCACAGATTCCTTTAACACACCCAACAACGAAGGAAAGTTCTCTTGTAAGGCCGTGACTGGGAGCCTGTTTTTAAAAAACATAGGAAAAAATACCCAACCGTGAATAAGTCAAAACAAAATGTGTACTTATTATCATTTTTTGATCCAGTGGTTGAGAAGCAGAGGGAAGATGGCATATCTGACTGATCTGTTTGTTCTTTTTAAATTAACACATACACAAGCTCCGTTTTGGTATTCTGGCAAGAACTTAGTTTGGAGACCTGAAATCCTGCTGCTGACAGGTCAGATGCTTCCCGTTTCCTCGTCTATGAAATAAAAGCCTTAGTCTCTTGGCCTGTCTAGCTCTAACATTCAGCTTCCCTGGTGCTGCTGGTAACAGAGACAACTGCTTGAAGGTTGCAAAGCCTTGGGTCAGGGGCCACATCCACCAGGAAGCTGACCTTCAGCAGCTCTCCAGTCAAGCCCCACCAGGCATGAGGAGGATTCAGATTGCTGCTACAAAGTGAGGCCACACAGCACAATCCACTGCCGCTCAGCTGCAGCCAGAGGGCCCCAGGTTCGAGTCCTGGTCCCCAACTTCCTGCCTCCTGAGTGACCTCGGCAGTGCCTCCTCTGCAAAAGGAGGACAACAGGCATCTGACCCACAGCTGCTGTGAGAGCTCAGACATCCCTGAGACCACTGTCACAGACGCCTGTGTTACAGTACTTATTAAGCTATCATGAGGAGACGCGACCAGTTCATCTTTAGCTCCTGGAGGAAAGAACAATGATGCTTATGGGTGAAGGGTGAACAGCTGGTCTGAACTTAACCCCACACTCAGGGACTCCTGGGGTCATGACCCTTGATTTACTTTCCTGCACCTTCAGCATGTGGTGAGTCACAATAACTACACAGAACATGAACTGTGTGAACCCAGGAGCCTGCACCTAGCTGTCAGATTTACTTATTGTGAAACTCCAGAAACAAATGTGAGGATATGAAAGCTTCCTTGAGAAGGTGTCTGTACCACCTTCATCCTCATTACGGCAACAGAGAATGCCCCACACGGTGGAGGGGTTTGGGAGCTGCTCCTGGGGCGTGCCATTGAAAGCTGTGAACGAGGCCCAGTCAAGTTCCTTCTCATCCGTGGAGAAATGCCTGGAGAATCTGCATCAATACCTCCTGTCACTGAGACTGCTGAATATGGACGGACGTTAAGCTCATAAACCCAAGCAGAAGCCATCCAGTAGAAAACAAGGGATGTAGTGAGGACAGCACAAAAAACAAACACACCTCCTTTCTCTAAAAGAGGTCTTGAACGCGTTCCTTTTCTCTTTTTTGGTATCAACTCAATGTGAACTGTTTCTTTTAAAGTTTACCAAGCCTCACATAAAGCTTTGCTAACACAGAGTGTTCAACATACAGCACACGAACTGAGAAATGTCAGATCAGGTCTCTGGAGAAGGATGAGTAAGATCATCAGGGCATGCCCACACCTCAGGAAGAAATCAGGACAGCATTAAGGTATTTATGAACAAAGGCTTTCCCACAGTCAAGAAACACAATCCAAGTAATTATTTACAATCATTGCAACAGCACCCACAATTGGGAGGCGCTTTGAGGGGCTGCATTACCTCTGGATGAAAGCATAGCAGAATTGCAGCACGGGGATATCCACGAGGGGCGACTTCTGCAAATTAAAGTGAAACCCGTTACTCCACACTGGTAGGAAACGGGCTGAAAAAGAATTCAAATACAAAATGAAACAGATTCTACATCCTAACAAAGCTAAGGTTTTTAGCCAAAGAGTCTTTCAAATATAATAATAAACATGAAAGTTCCCCCAAGGGTAACAACAACAAATGTATCCTAGGAGGTCTCCAATCATCAGGGCCCCATCAGACTGCCAGAGCCATTCCCTCTCTGTTTACCGGCTTCCCATTCCAGGCTTTCAACAAGCATGCGGGGAAAATGCGGCATTATAACCGAAACTTCCCAAACAAACAGCGGCCAGTGTTGACCCTCATGAGCGCATGTGACCAGCTACAGGCAGGAGACAACAAAATATTTTAACTCTTAGCTCAAGGAATGCCCTCAAACTCAGCCCAGACGACTTCCCTAAATTCCAAGTGGCTGGAATTACTTGCAAACTGGTTTTCAAAACACACATTTTTTCCTTTTTTTCCCTCCTTGCTGGTAAAAAGCTATTTGTAGAAGTTATCCAAGTTGAGCTAATTAAACTAACCACAAAATGTAATTTAGTTATCTGAGCAGCCAAAAACCAGTCAGCCAGACACGATCTAGTTTTTTTTTTTTGGCCAAGACAAGACTAGAAGTTGCAGATATTTGTGGAAATTCAAATAACATGAAGGAACAAGACCTAAAAGCACCTGTTGTGTGTATAAAAGCCGGCCCAGCGCCTTCTCCCAGAGCACAGCTCACCTGTGGGTCTGCATCCTAACGCCATTCCTAGGGGCTGACCACCGGCGTGGAAGGTCAGCTTCCTGACACCTGAGACTTGCTCGGAGTCATAAACACAAATCCACCTGGGATCTGGCGGCCCCTCCATCCCCACTCCTCTCTTCCAGCATTACATTACTTTAACACTGACGTACAAGAGTGACAAGAGCGAAAGGCAACAGGACTGTCAGGCATTCGAGGGAGACCCAGGGGCACGTCTGACAAACCGTGTGGAAGTCGCCTGTGTCCACTTTACACCTGAGTCCTTCAGCACATCATACTCTGGCTTCACGGTGTTAATTTTCAGGCTGGCTTATCTGCTTTTCCCAACTAGGATACAGGCTGAGGAAGAGCAGGAACAGCCTCACTATTCAGGATTCCCCAGCACGGATGGACACAGTTAATTTTCAATCAACATGTGGAAGGAAAGAAGGTGACCAGGGCCCGGGGTCTCACTGACTGGTTAGAAGCCCAAATGGGGCCAGGCCTTCCCAGCACAGACATTTCTATCCTGAGACAACGTGCAAGAGGCCCTTTCAGAGGAGGAGCCCCAGACGGACAGTTCCCCTCCAGGGCAGGAAGTTATAAAAATGGCTTAAGATATTCTTGGTCAGTTTTCTCACTATGGGGTGAAAAACAGCCGAAACCATTTCTGATTCCAGGTTTCAGCCTCTCCTCACCATCCTGAGCATAATGACCTTAATATTTAAAAATTATATTCCTTTTGTTATAAAAATGTTTTACTATGGTAAAATACACATAACAAAATTTACCACTTTAACCATTTTTAAACGTACAGCTCAGTGGCATTCAGGACACTCACAAGGTTGTGTGACCATCACCACCACCCATCTCCAGACTTTTTTATCTTCCCAAACTGAAGCTCTCTACCCACTAACCACTAACTCTCCATTTCCCCCTCCTCCAGCCCCGACCACTACCATTCTAAACCAGAATTTCTAAACTAAATTAAACTGTCTCTATGAATTTGACTACTTTAGATGCCTCATATAAGTGGAATCATACAATATTTGTCCTTTGGGGTCTGGCTTACTTCACTCAGCATGTTTTCAAGGTTCATCCATGTTGTTGAATGTGTCAGAATTTCATTCCTTGTTAGGGTTGAGCACTATTCCACTGTATGTGTAAACTGCATTTTGTTTATCCAATCATGCATTGACGGACACTTGGGTGGTTTCTACCTTTTGCTATTGTTAATAATGGTGTCATGAACACTAGTGCACAAATATCTATTTGAGTAAAAGCATATATGCCTTTTTTTTTTTTCTGAGGAAGATTCACCCTGAGCTAACACCCATACCAACCTTCCTCTGTTTTTCAGTATGTGGGCCACCAGCACAGCATGGCTGCTAACAGAGTGGTGTAGGTCCGTGCCTAAGAACTGACCCTGGGCCGCTGAAGTGGAACATGCTGAACAGTCCCACTAGATTATTGCTTGTAATGATCACTTTTTCCATTCTACCAATTTCATTTAAGGAATTATTCTTAAATTTTTCCTATCTGCACAATTTTAAATCACCAGATAGAAGGCAGTTATTTCAAGGCTGAAATAAATCACTGGTTTCTATCAAATTAATTAATTAAGAACAAAACAGCTCCTACACTTTCAATGAGGAGCTCTGCCTTGATAAAAGCAAAACCTCTAAGGGCATAAAAATATTAAACCTCAAAGTCTGTTCTGTTTCAAGACCATTGTGCATAACCGAAGAAGCTCTCTGTGCCTCACAGTCCCCCTCGACTCCTAAGCGGAAATTGAACAAAAAAACCTCTGAGAGCTTCATGGTTCAGCCACATCACCTGTCAAATGCCACTGCTTTCACCACGGCCACACGAAATCTCTTCTTTCTCAGAATGTCTAGAATGAGTTATGTCCTCTGACATGTAATTTCCGCTTTTATAAAAACGACAGAAATTTTTAACCTGCCCTTTGACTAAGATGCTCTCCTTGGCCTGACTCTAGTCAGGCTCCTCTGAATTCTCTTCTCAACTAGGCCTCAACCTTGTCCTGTGAGGGCTAAAACTTTCAGACGAACAATTTCATCCGCCTCCCACACTAAGAGACTTGCACAGACTCCAGCATGGTGCCCAGCAGCTCAGGGCCCCGTCCCTAGGATAATACCCCACCCCTCAAACCCCGGCGGGAGGAAGCTCCAGGCTGCCACAACAATTTGCCGTTTGTTCAGCCAAGATCCAGGAGACTCCTGATCTCCTTTTTTTAGAGCGTTTATTAAGAAAAGTGTACAGTTCTAAATCCTTCCTCTGTCCCTTTGAGATATGTATGCATCTCCCACAACCCAGGAATGCCTTTCTCAAGGACATGGGAGCCATCCCTTTGAAACATCATCATCAAAAAATGACAGGGCCCCCGTCTCCTTGTCTCCGTAGGAGTAGTTTCCCTAAGCACCAGCTGGCAAACCCACACGGTCTAATCACACTGACAAATGCCCCTTCCCACTTTCTTGTAATGTTCCACTTTCCTGACTTTGCTGGAGTTTCCCCTCCCTACTCTCTCACCCTCAGGTTAAAATACCCAGTTACCTCTGCACACCTCGGAATTGAGCTCACCTCTCTCCACCACCGCAGTTGTTACTGAATAAAACTGGTCTTCACCACCTTTAACTAGTGTCTGGCTTTGCTTATCTTTGACGCCTTTTAGGCTGCAACCTCCTAGAGGCAAGTGCCATTTTCTCTTTCTAAAGGTTTTATTCACTTTGGCACACAGGGTACTTGATGAGAACCCGTGTACCGGACAGGGCGACCTGCAGCAGGGACGTAAGGACGAAAGACAGTCCCTGACCTCAAGTGGTTCCCACCTTAAGAAGGCAGCACAGAAGCCTATGAGGTACACAGTCTCCCCAAAGCCCAGTAAGAACACCTCCCTTTCACAACCACCAAAATTCCTAGTTGCTCCTGAGACCTCTATTTCCTTCCCAAACACAATTTAGATAGGAGGTTACGAGGAAGCCACGCATTCATCGGGAGGGTCCCCAGGCTCCTGACCTCGTCCCCTCGAATTTGTGGCGGCCTCTTCACCACCTCCTTCACCAGCTGCAGCACCCTTTCGGTCTGCAGGGTGCTGAGTGCACAAATCAGGTCGACGAGGGTTAGCTGGGATGCACTCGCTGCCGGGATGATCTGTTCAGGAAAAAACAATTCCTTTAAAGTATACAGAGAGAAAGCAAAAGAGTGATACACAGAAAGTGTTCTATAATAGTTGCCCCTGGAGAAAGAGATTTGTTTCAATCTTTTAAACACATATATAAAT
This sequence comes from Equus quagga, assembly GCF_021613505.1. Lineage (NCBI taxonomy): Eukaryota > Metazoa > Chordata > Mammalia > Perissodactyla > Equidae > Equus > Equus quagga. The sequence continues at coordinate 7,106,358 of NW_025802777.1, forward strand.
GAGGACTGGATAAAGGACTCCCTTGGGGGGAATAAAGAGCCAGTTATGCATTTAATCACAATAACGTGTCAGCATCTGAATAAAAGGTGCACTTGATGATGGGGCAGTAACCCTGGTGTTTTCGAGCTTAGAAAGCATTTTGGAAACAGGTATACTTAATCTGAAGGAAACACGCTAGCATTAAGAGACAGCCCCAAAAGTATGAGGAAGTAAGAGAAACAGATAAATCAGGTTCACCCTAGCTGGCCTTCGCAGGAAAACCCATGTGGGAGGTACATTTTGATGACTGAAATCTCCATAACATGGTCACATGCACTTGGAAGTATCAGGTTCATCACCAGGACAGACTCCACAGGTGCTAAGCAGGGTGACCTGGGCCACCAACCTCTCATGCCTCCTCGAGGAAAAGGAACCCATGTTGGGCACTGAGCTAGTGTTCAGGGGGTGGGACAGACCCTCTGAGGGAGGTACAAGGTAGGAACCTGGATGGTCAAGAGAGGGAACAAAGGAAGAGGTGTGTGTTGGTTTTGCAGAAATGGGTAAACCAAACCCCTGGAGCAGTGAGTGGAGAAAGAATGTGTGAAATGCAAATTGAAGTTATCTTCAGGGATAGAAATGTGATGACTTAAGTTTTTAATAAACTTTTGTTGAGTGTTATTATTATCATTATTTTTTGCTGAGAAAGGCTTGCCCTCAGTTAACATCTATTGCCAATCTTCCTCTTTATGCCTGTGAGCCACCGTGACAGCATGGCCACTGACAGACGAGTGAGTGGTGTAGGTCTGTGCCCGGGGAACGGAACTCGGGCCATCGAAGTGGAGCACGCTGAACTTAACCACGAGGCCATCAAGGCTGGCCGGTGAGTATTATTTTTATAAATTAAAAAAGCATATGGACCCTGGGTGACAATGATGCGTCATTGCAGGTTCACTGATAGCAACAAGTGGATGGCTCTGCAGGGATGTTGATAACAGGGGAGGCCACGCATGTGTGGGGGCAGGGGATGCATGGGAAACCTCTGTACCTTCCTTTCATTTTGCTGTAATCTAAGACCGCTCTAAAAAAAAATAATGTCTTTTAAGAAAAATGGTTAAAAAAAACCTCTAAGATGGTACTACAACCAGGGAAGGGCCCGTAGGGGTGCTCCGGTGCTCACCGGTGGGATCATGAACCATTCCTTGAGCTGGGTGGTAGGCTCATGGTGGTTTTCTAATTCTTTGAAATGTACATGTGATATACGTTCTCGTATGTATGCTATTAGATATTAGATTTAAAAGGTTAAATAGAAGTACTAGATATTCACCATAGAGAGATCAGAAAACAGAAGTCAGGGGTGGGCTCCCCTCTCCACCCAGCCAACATGTAGTTCTAGTTGTAATCAGATGCAGCCAAATTATCTTGTGCAGGGGCCGGCCCGGTGGCGCAGCAGTTAAGTTTGCACATTCCGCTTCTCGGCGCCCCAGGTTCGCCACTTCAGATCCCGGGTATAGACATGACATTGCTTGGCAAAAGCCATGCTGCAGTAGGCGTTCCGCGTATAAAGTAGAGGAAGATGGGCATGGATGTTAGTTCAGGGCCAGTCTTCCTCAGCAAAAAGAGGAGGATTGGCAGTAGTTAGCTCAGGGCTAATCTTCCTCACAAAAAAAAAAAAAAATCATCTCATGCATTTGAAATGGTGAAACTACTTCAACAGCTTCCCTTGTTGGCCTCCCATGTCCCCTTTGATTACACGTGACTCTGGCATTTTGGGCAGAGTAAGTTTAACTATTACTTTCGTTCCCAAACGTTACCTTCATCTTACTGTGACATTTCACCTTCTTTCTGCTCCATACTGCTGCAACGGCGGCCGTTAACTGATCTCCGAGATGGGCTGCCAAGGGGTTCAAGAAGTCTAAGATTTTTTGTCGTATGGTCTAAAAAATGGAAAAAAGAAGAGTGATAGCAGAGAAGTCCGGGGCTGTGGCATACTGTATACTCCACCACATCTGTAAATGCTGGGAGCAGGCGCTGTGTCGTCTCAGCGTTTCCAACACCATGCTCTGGGTCACGGGGAGAGGAGTTGGATGCATGAGAATGTGTGATGCACGGTAGGCAACCTGGGTGGACAGGGGATGGCTAGTGGAGCTGAGCAAGAAGAGACTCTGGGGAGACGATAAACATGCCCCTCAAGGAGCCGTGAGCGGGGCTGGTGCTTGAAGGAAGCCCCCGAACGCTTGCAGAGACAAGAGAGAAAGGGAGGACAGTGGGGCTGGCGCTGTTCCCATCCTGAAACCCCCCAGCCTAAGCTTGTCTCCATCAGCCCAGGAAGGGCTTATACTCATTAGGAAAGAAGTTTTTCAATTTCCAGAAATTAGTATCATTCAACTAATTTTATTATGTGATTAATTTAAAATAAACCCACAACACGGCCCTGGACATCACTCACCAGCCTCCCTTTTGCTACACACGGATTTGTCTCCGTTCCTGGAACCTGCCATGTTCCTTCCTCTGTAAATCCTGGTGGTCTCCCAGCTTCTAACACCCCTCCCCTGGTCAAATCCTCTCACCCTGGGGTCTCGGCTCAGCCACTGCACCTCAGGAAGGCCTCTCTGGCCCCCAGATCAGGCCGGGTTCCTTGCACATGCTGTCAGGGCACCCTGTATTTCTTTGTAGCATTATCATCATTGTTTTTAAATTGACAGTTAATGTCTGTGTCTGCCATGAGAGCAGGGACTTCCTCTATCCTGTCCACCGGGCTATAATCAGGGCCTGGGCCACAGCAGCAGGCACGCAAATGTCTGTGGAATGCATGAATTTACTGAGCGCTATGTCCCCACGGCCTACGTTGAGCATCACGTTAGACACAAGTGAACATGGGACGGAGATGTCTTCCCATTCCACCATGTTTTCTGCTCTAGAAAGACGACCAGGGATTCCAGCTCAAGGCCTTGGGTCCTTCAGGGAGGGTTAGGGTTAAGTGCTCAATAAATGTCAGCCATCATCAAAATGAATCTTGCCATCAGCCCCTGAGGCAGGATACTAATAACTCATTTAACAATCAGACTCTGGGGCCACCCTGTGGCTGAGTGGTTAAGTTCATGCACTCCACTTTGGAGGACCAGGGTTTCGCTGGTTCAGATCCTGGGTGCGGACATGGCGCCACTCATCAGGCCACAGTGAGGAGGCGTCCCACATGCCACAACTAGAAGAACCCACAACTAAGAAAAATACACAACTATGTACCAGGGGCTTTCGGGAGAAAAAGGAAAAATAAAAATCTTTAAAAAAAAAAATCGGACTCATTTTGGATGAGGAAGCTGAGGCTCAGAGAGTTTGAGCACCTAAGGGTTTTCTGAACCCTTTTTAGAGCAGGTTCCTGTGGCAGCTTGAAATATAGCAGATTTCCCTTGGAGGGCACCCCTGAAACTGACAGAACATTCTGGAGGCCACCTGTGCATCACAGTACCTAAAAGCGCACCCACCTGGGCATGAGTCTGCCTGGGTTAAATTAAATCCCAGTGTTGCCACTTATCAGATGTGCAGTCGAGGGCAAACTCACTTTCTCTATGCCCCAATGTCCTCACCTGTAATCTGGGAATAATAGTACCTACCTCAGAGGTGAGGACTAAATACTCTAGTAAAGCACAGCACTCTGGATAGTGCCTGGCATCGTGCCTCCAAGTGAGGAAACCACAGCACAGAGAGGTTAATGAACTTGCCTAAGGTCCCATAGTGTGGCCGAGCAGAGAGCTGAACTCAGGCAGTCTGGCTGCCCTGCTCTAAACCACCCCACTCAGCCCAGGAAGCTGGATGCCCATGTCAGCCCTGAGGCTGTGCCTGGCACCAGCGGTGCTCAGCGGACGTGAGACACAGCCAGGTAATTCTGAGCCGCCACATGTGGCAATCTGAGATTGAGTCACGTGCCTGGAAACCTTCCAAGGCAGAGACTGTTACAGCCGAGGGGGAGTGGACTACAAAGGTTCTGCGTTATACGCTTCTGGTTTAATAAAAAACTGAAAGATACCCCAACATTCCACCTTGACGTGCCCGTGTTCAAGGCACCACTAAAAGGCAGGACATAAGAAAGAAGCTGTCTTGGTAGAGGAGCTTGAGAAATAGGTAAGGACTTTCAGCACCCTGCCGGGAACGCCCAGCGACTTTATTTTTAGCTAAAAAAAGGGAGGGAGGGGACAAAGGGGGAAAAATAATAGGCTGAAAACCACCCACAAAGGCTTTCTTTATAGCAACAGAAAGCTTATTCTAATAAACTGGAGATTTCTCCTTCTGACTTGCTTCTAACTTGGGCTGCATCGAGCACACTGTTTAATTATTTACCTATATACTCCTGCACGTATTTCTTTTTCATGGGACAATACAAGACAAAGGAAACAATGCAACCACAGAGGAAGTTCTCTCACTTTGGTGGTTTTAAAGTAAACGGAAGAGGATCCCTTCATGGCTCCAAGGAGATCAATGGGTCTCTTCTGAGTCTCCTCCTTTCTGAGAACATTCCAGAGAAGGGCCATGGTGTTAACAATCCGGGGCAGCTCTTCCAGGATGGCATTCTTGGCATTTTTCAAATTAGCAGGATCACGTACGGCAGGGGTCTAAAGATGAAAATGAATGTGAGACTCTGCGGCAGCTGTGGCACCGTCCCCTTCTGGTGAGGACAGCGGTGCAGGGGGGACGAAGTCTGGGCTGTAGCACTCTTCTGAGCAAGACCCACCTGTGGTGGTCTGGAAGCAAAATGCTTCCCTGTGCATTTAAAACCCATGGTTTTCTTTCAAAAGAGGATATCTGTGAGTCTGAGGCTCCACGTGACCAACTCTTTCAGTCACTCAGCCACAGCATTAGCTGCATTCTACAATTTAAATTCCAGATAGGGTAGGGCAATTAACAGCTAAATGTCTTCCAATACAGACTCATGAACACCATGAGGTCAAGTAAAAATACACGGGGGGTGGGGGGGGGGGGGAGATTACTTTTTATCCTATTTAGTTACTGATGAATGGGCAAGGGCAATAGGGGCCCAGAGGGAGTGCCAGAAGAACAAAACCACAGGGCTGGGGCTGGCTCCGTGGCCGAGTGGTTAAGTTCTAGCGCTCCGCTGCGGCGGCCCAGGGTCCGGGTCCTGGGTGTGGACATGGCACCGCTCGTCAGGTCACGCTGAGGCGGGGTCCCACATCCCACAACTAGAAGGACCTGCAACTAAGATATACAACTATGTACAGTGGGGGTTTGGGGAGATAAAGCAGAAAAAAAAAAAAAAGAAACATTTATCAGGGGCTGGCCCCGTGGCCAAGTGGTTAAGTTCGTGCACTCCGCTGCAGGCGGCCCAGTGTTTCGTTGGTTCAAATCCTGGGTGTGGACATGGCACTGCTCATCAAACCACGCTGAGGCAGCATCCCACATGCCACAACTAGAAGGACCCACAACAAAGAATATACAACTATGTACCAGGGGGCTTTGGGGAGAAAAAGGAAAAAAATAAAATCTTAAAAAAAAAAATTTAAAAAACAAGAAAAAAAACAAACCACAATTGCATTACTTACATATATATATTTGCATGCATAAATTTGCATATATATTTGCATTACTTACATATGTATATTTCTTATTTGAAACAGACATAACCCAATGAAGACAAAACAATATATGAAAAACACCTCAAACTCAGGAAAAAAAAATTTACCTTTTTGTTTTGGTTGGGTTGTTCCAAAAGACAAAAATGACTAATGGTTGTCAGACCCTCCAAAAGAGTGAGTGGATAATCCGGAGAAATGTTTTCCCTCTTGGAGGTTATGCTTTGGTGAAGAAATGAGAAACCAGTTTTGAGAATTTTTAAGAATGAGGACATAAAATTTTTAATCTGACACATAAGCATACAAACCAGAGAGATATCACCATCTTAAAAAACAGGGGCTCTCATAATGAAATATGGTTATAATATTGGGGCTCTCATAATGAAATATGCTGATAATACTGGGGCTCTCATAATGAAATATTGTTGCAATACTGATAGGCATCTTTTGTGATATTTTACATTTACATAGTTGCTTTGGAAAAACATTTTCAGATGCTTTAGAATTTCTGTGAAGGTGATTAACGTTTTTATTTTTGTTTTGCAGAAATAATGGAGAGTGACTGACTTGTTCTGCAATACTGAGCTAGCCTGGAGAGCGGTATGGAATTAAAAATAAAGGATCTGAATGTTCAGTTCCTTGTTACGTCTCTTGACAATAAAGAGGCTTCTGATTAGGCTGACATTATCCTCCAAGGAGCTTCTACAGCCAGTCAGCTCTTCATTATAAAAGCTGTCATTAAAGCAATAAAAGCCATCATTAAAGCCATAATAATGCATCAAAGGGTCAGCATACCTAGTAGAGAGCTTCACAGATTCACTTTCATACTGCTTGACCAGCTCGTCCAAGTTTTTGCAAATCTGGACGATGAAGGGCGTCACTGTCCAGCCCAGGGACTTCCCAAAGTACGGCAGGGAATGCGTGACCAAGCTCACCCAGGCTGGGTGCATGCCGTAACCGTAGGCTGGCTGCAGGCCTCTCACCACAGCGGACACCAGCAGCCCCTGGGAGGTGAGGGGGTGGGGCTGCACGTACTGCATGGCGCTGATGGCCTGCTGGAAGTTAAGGGCCCTCTGCCACTCCCGGGACAGGTCTGGCTGATTTTCCGCTTCCTCTTGGACCTGGCCCAGGTGGTGTTCCAAGACAATCAGCACCTGAAGTAGCTTCAACAGCTCGATCTGCAGCGGGTGCTCACTCCAGATCTGATCCTGGCCCAAGTTGATGAGACTCTCCTCCAGGAGGCTGTCCTCCCGTAGGGCCCGGCCCCGCTCCGCGGTGGCCAGTCCATAGCGCTTCTGGCTCGTGTACATGGATGCTGATAGCGAAAGCAGGACAAACTCCTGAACTCTGCACCTCTGCAGTAAGCTGTGGATGAACTCCACGTTCTTCCCTTCGGCAGACTTGGCCACCGAGACCAGCTGCATCATCATTCTAATCAAAACCTCCACACTTTTGACCTGTACATCCCGGTTGCCCAGGATGTCCCGGTGGGAGACCTTCAAGTAACACGGGTAATAGCTGCGCAGGAAACTCAGGCACAGGTAGGTGAGCAGCTCGATGAGCAGAGAGTGGGGGCACACGTTGGGAGACTGGGTCTGGAGTTTTCCGTAGAAACTCTGGCCAACGAGGGCCTCCTGGTGGCGAGCAAGAAGGTTGGAGATGAGGTTGAGGTGTGCGGTGGAGCTGGTGTCCATGCTGGTCCTAGACACAGCCTCGATAAATTCCTTGGGGTTGGTTTTGAGCACGGCCTCTAACACTGAGAAGGCATAAAGGACTCGCCGGGAGTCGTAGGGCTGCAGGTAGAGCAGAATGTGCTTAAACAAGGCCTCGATCTTCTCCTGCTTTTCCCGCTGCTGCTTCAGCAGCCTGGACGTGGTGAGGGCCTGGAGCTCCAGGTCAGCTTCCTCGTCACTGGAGAATGACTCTGAAGCCTGGGTTCTGTCTGAGTCCACACGTGTCAGGTTTAACTTGGCACTGGACTTGAAGCTTTCTGCCTGGAAGGCTGCCAGGAAGGCCGAGCGCTTGGGGTAAACTCTGCCTCCCATGGGGATGGGTGCACAGCAGTTCTCTTCATTGCTCTGCTCCTGCGGGTCATGGGAAGGGGAGGAAAATGAGGACGTGTTCTCGCTGTCCGTGTGGGCAGAGCTCGTGTCTGCAGACTCGGTGTGCTCACTGCTGTCTGGAGCGCCACAGGCCATCTTGTCGGGAAGGTCCACGTAGTAAGGAAGGTCATCTTCGCTCAGCTCGCTTCCCGGTGGGCACTTCTCCGGTTCCTTCTCCACCTCGGCCCAAATGGCCTCGCGGTCCACGGTGGTGAACTGGCTCAGAGGTGGGCTCTCCTCAGAGCCGCCTTCCTGGAGCTCAGGCACTCCATTTGCCCCTTTGAAAGAGGTTTTCTTTCTGTTAAACCAACGATGCAAGTCTTCTGAAAATTACAAAATGACGGATGACTTCAGAACAGAAAGGCTAGTTAGGACAAGTTAGTTCTAAAGTGGTCTTTGTCTTAAAGCCAGGCAGAAAGATCAATATTAATAAAATTCCCCCATGAAACTATGACACCAGAGTCTAGATTACATTACAGACAGAAAGTGGGCAAGCACAGTGAACAGGTCTTTTAAAATGCTCAAGGAATCGGATTTAGTTACATTGTCATAGAAAATATAAATATCACAACGTTGGGGTGGGGGTGAGTTAAAAAATGCATACTATTTTGTTACAGGAGTTTCCTTTCAAGAAACATATCCTACAGAAATGTCAGCAGAAGGTTTTCAAGGCTATAAAGGGTATCCATTGAAACGTGATGTGTAAAGACAAGCTGGGACACAAACAAAACAACCACAGTAAGAAACTGATTGAAACAATCACGACCATGCATGAAATGGAAATTATTTGGATTTTTAAAAGATACATCTACATGTACAGATACAGAGTAATGGCAGGATACATTAAGTAAGTAAAAGAAAAAAAATCAAGCTGCAGAATGGTATGTATAGAATGAGCCTATGTAAGGGGGCGTAGCCATAACATGCAGCTATGAAAAAATCTGGACGAATATCTGCCGCACCATTAACAGTAACCAGCTCTACCAGCTGGCATTACAAGGGACTTTCACTTGTGTCTTTACTTCCTTATTACTGCAGTTTTAAAAATAAGCATGTTGGTACTTCTGTAATCATAAAATCCACGACATTTAAAAATATTCAGTTCTCTTTAAAAGGGAGTGAAAGCCAGAAGTCTTTGGTACTGCTGAACATTTTTAATGTGCACCTTTCAACAAATCTATTCCATGAACGTTAAGCAAGATTAGGAAAAAAGGAAGAATTAAGATATTAGAAATAGATGAGCTGCCTGATGTGCATATTAATATTTTAAAAACAGACTTCTACAAGATTACAGAGGTAGGACGGTGGGTAAGCAGCACACTTTCAGGTGCTTCCGGGGAAAGAACAAGGCAGAGAAAGGCCTTTTTCTCTTACGAGGGAGCTAGCGGAAAACATCAATGAGAGGAAGCAGCAGGGAGTGCCACGAGCCATTAAAACCTAATGAGCCCTGGAGTTAAAACTTTCTTCTTAAAACAGACAGAAGAATACTAAGAAATTTAGCCACCATAAATGACAGCCAAATTTCTAAGAAGGTGCTCAGTTTTTACTTCCTTGAATTTTACTCTCCTTTAATGTAGAATAATAAAATATCCCCTCTTTGAGAAGGCAGCCAGCTCTCCCTACTAAAGGAAAACCAGAAGTTAGAGTTTTAGGCAAGGAACCCTGTAAACAGAGGAAGCCATCTCAGAAATCTGCTCATTTAGGCGTTAGGCTGTTTTCTCTCCAAGAGAAGACTGAGACAAACAGAATATTTACATCCAGTGTGCTAAATGAATGAACTCAAAGCTTGTAACACCATCACTTAGAAAATTGCAGGAAGTCATAAAACACAGCTATTGTGGGAAGTGACGTTAGTTCGTAGACACTGATCCTAGTTTAATGAACTCATCAGGTTTATCTCAGTCTTTCTTTTTTTCTTTCTTCTTCCTACCTATGTTCTTTTAAATTTGCATTAAAGATGCCTCTGGAAGTTTTTGGAACCCAAAGGTTTATTTCTTAGGCATTTCCGATTATAAGTTAACAGAATTTTACAGCTGGAAGGAACCTTAGAGAGCAGGTAGAAAAGAAATTAGTTCCCTTGTTGAAAGTTCACAAATAAAAGCTGTTTTCATAGATAAAGTACAACTGACCAGATTACAGGCAAATTTCGACATTCTGGGTCACTCATGCCTGGAGGCAACCGCAACTCTCCGCTTGGTCTCTTCTGGAGAGAAGTGCCAGCCTGGCCACTCAAACTTAACTGCATGCCAGACATCAAATTGCAACCCTCCTTTTCTAAGGGAAGGCTCTGCTTTGGAGACATGTGGATAGATGCTCTGTTATTCTCTCCTCCTGCCTTAGATGCCCCTGAATTGACTTCTCTAGCAAAAGAATCAAGAATCAGCTACTTTTATGGAAACATGGGTTACTATCATTTTCCTTTTTTATAAAAAAAAAAAATCGAACTTTTCAGTGATAAAAACAATCCCACTACCTAGTGTTTCTAAGTGCTGGTTCATCTGATCTTTAAATTTTAAAAGTCTCCACAAATTTACAAAGTACCTTCACACTGTTTGAATCTAGTAAAATCACACAGTGGGGCTAAGTGCCTTGATTATCACAATGGGCAGTGGGGTCCACGTTGCCCCTTCCTCCCGCCCAGAATGGGGGAGCCTCGGGTGTGCTCACCTGGTGAGTTCTCCTGCTTGAGGCAGTGGATGGAGGTCCTCTGGGTTTTGGGCTGGAGCAGGAGCAGAAGCACAGGTTCCAGGATGCGCGCCACGTCGCCGAGGGAGAGCGCCCGCACCAGCCAGCCCTGGGCTGCAGCGCCAATGGCGCCATCTGTGCAGGTCAGGCTGTCCAGCACGACGAACAGGGACCTGCGGGTGGGAAGAGCACCACCAAGTCAGCATTCAGCACCCCTGAGTGCCAGGACACCCTTAGGGAGCTTCACCCAGGCTGGGCTTGTAGACCCAAGCAGACAAGGACAACAGGAGTTCAACCTTGGTTTCACACTAGAATCACTGGGGGAGCTTTTAAAATCTTGATGCCCAGGCCTCACCCTAAATCGGTTAAATGGTACTGCGGGAGTGGGTCTCAGCATCAGAACCAGCTGCATCTAAGGCTGCGTGTCTGGCCCCACACCTCAAGTTTCAGAAACAAGGTAAGGAATTCTTTTTAAAAAACAACATGGAATATAATGTATCTACAATGAAATTCACATCTTAGGCACACGGTTGATAACATTACAAGTACATAGAGCCAGTGTGGCTACTGCCCCACTCAAGATCCAGACCATCTCCATTTCCCTACCAAGTCCCCTCATGGGGCATGTTCTAAAAGCTCCTCAGGTGATTCCAGGGCATGCTGGGCTTCCTCCCTCCACCAGCAAATTAACAAAATTCCTGCTATGTATTCATACGTGTCTGGCCTAAATTCACTTAGGAGATTATGGGAAACATTTGCTGTGCATCAAGAAAATGGGGTCATGCTTTCAATTTCCCTCCCCCTGTCCAGCCCAACACGCTGACCGGGGGCCTCTGCAGTTTCCTTTGGGTTAAGGGTAAGTTATAACAAAGATGGCCTCACCGGTCAAAGGAACGGTTGTGAGATGTCACTCGACTGCCCTGGATCTCTCTCGTCAGGTGCCAGATGACGGAGAATCTAAACAGAGCTTCCAGTCTTGTTCCCTTGATTAGGAAACAGGAGGGAGTGAGGAGCCTGGTTTCCTAACAGAACACCGCTTTCAGTCATTGGGTGTCTGACTCGGCCAGGAGGAGAGGAAGACCTGCATCCTCTTTCCTTGTTCACTGTAACACGGATGCAAAGTGCATATTCAAGACTCGGGGTTAGCCCATGCCCAGGGTCACACCCAGGCCTGCGGTCAAAGGAAAACACAGGAGAGCAGGGGGTTCTCACGCTCCTGGGAAGTGCCAGGCCAAATGGCTTAGAGAACAAGGACACAGTGTGACTGCAAAGGAGAGCCAGGGCTGAAGGGGATCATGCATCCTCCACGACTGCCTACTTCACCAGTAGTTCTAGAAGCCCTTGCACCGGTACTTACAGGTCCTGCCAACACCACACGAGAGTGGGTAGATTTCCCTGGGGAGCCTTCAGGTAGACACATACCACACTGTGAGGACTCTAAAGGAGACAGCTCGTGCTTCCAGAGACCTTCCAGCCCCGGGGTTCTCTAACACTTCTGCTCGTTACTCAGGATGTCCACTGAACTCCAGAAGCGCATCAGCTGGATATATGTAAGTCTGTCCTGGGCACGTAAAGTGACGGCAGCCCAGCATTTGGGACCAGTGCAGGATGGAGGTTACAGGCCGCGACGACTCACCTTGTCAGGGTCCAGGAGGGCGTGGCAGATGATGTCCTCGCAGATGTTGGCCGTCGGGGCCAGGCAGTGTAGCCGATAGAACAACTCTACACACGTGACATGATGTTCCCGGGTCTCCTTGTTCAGCTGATTCCAAAGCACACGAGCCACCCTCTGGGACGGAGGGCAGACCGTGTGAACACAGGCAGCACCTGCTCATGTCTTTGCAAATAGGTAAAAAGCCAGCCTACTGCGAAAGCCTTTCAGACAACAGGCTGCCAAAACCTATAAGGACAGTTTAGTTCCAGTATCTCATTCACATCTAAAATGTCTAAATGTCTCTTCCTTAGTGTCTCAGACTTTCCAGGGTGTCTGCTGACCCTACCACCTCCAGGGGAATTTGTTCCATCGACAGGCCCCAGGAGAGGCAGCATATCTCTATCTGTACCACATGACCCCTAACCCCTTGGTCCCCATCACTGCTGTGGGGGACTGGACAAGAAGGCACCTGACCCAAGGGTGGCTCACTGACAGACTTTAATAGCCTTGACCAGTTGGTTCAGAATTATAAGAAGGAGATACAAGCATCACTAGCTATGAGAACTAAGCTTACGGGTCACAAGGCCGACAGAAGGCCAAGTGGCAACCAAGCTAGTTAGGTGACCCCTGGATGGCAGAGGTGCAGGACAAGCAGCCTCAGGATCCAACAGCTTCCAGGGCGAGATGCCAGGAGACCCCGCATTCCACTTCTGACATTTGACTCCCACAGGCTTGCTCTATCTTTATGATAAACTGCATGTTTCTTCATGAGCTAGCTGGAACAGCTTTCAGCTTCTTGCAAATTAAATGAGCCCTGTAATATATAACTTTAAACTACTTTCCTACTTTTTCCCCAAGAAAGATGGACAACACCTGCTCACTACCTTCAGCAATAGTATTTATTCAATCTGACAAGTGCTAAGTTTCCCTGGAAGCTACAGAGCCCCAAGCCTTTAACCTTACAAATTAGGGCACAAGTCTGGTCAGCCTAGAAGTGAACACAAATCTTTACTGAGTACTCGCTGCAGGGCCAGAAACTGTGCCAGAAGCCTGGGACAGAGAGATGGACAAGGCAGCCACAGGGCTCGAGCAACCCTTTCTGGTTGTCACCAGAGGTGCCATATTACTTATCACAGTGACTACAACCTTAGGGATAACTTCAAATAAATGGTCTGGGAAGGGGCTGGCACAGTGGCATAGTGGTTAAGTCTGTGCACTCTGCTTTCGTGGCCCAGGGTTCATGGGTTCGGATCCCAGGTGTCGACCTACACACCACTCATCAAGCTGTGCTGTGGTGGCGACCCACATACAAAATAGAGGAAGACAGGCACAAATGTTAGCTCAGGATGAATCATCCTCAGCAAAAACACCCACCCACCCACTTCCCGGTGGGAAATACCTGATAGAAGTCTGTTTTCTCTGCAACAACTTTCAATATTCCTGGAGCAATGGGAGGAACTGTCACCATCTGCAGCTTGCCAAAAAATGGGTTGTGTCCAGAGCTTTTATAGCGTTTCATCTTGTCTTCAATGACAAGTGCCAGGGACTGGGAATGGTTTATCACTTCCAGAAGAGTAGAGACGGCCACGTTCTGGAGGTAGCAGTCAGTCACACAGCAGCAAATGGTCATAAGGGATTTCAGCCAAGATGGAAAACTGGAATCGCCAGCTCCTAAAAGGAAGCCGACCAGAGAGGATGGAAACACACAAAATCACATGAGAAGGGCTCTCCAATGTGCAGATTCTAAGACACCCTTAGATTCGGGAAGTCTCGTGGATAGCAGTGTGATAACCCTCTGGCGGTAATGCAATATGCCGCCATCATTCAGGGCCAGAGGACAAATGACACTGAGCCTGGTTTCATAAATTTATCAGACTCTTTGAATTCTGCAAATGTCAATCTCAGAGATTTGAGATGATTCAAAATGTATGTTCCTTTTTCTTTTATTTTTTAAATTTATATATGGTAAAATTTACATTTTTGGGCGTAGAGTTCAAAATGTTTTTTCAAAGCTCTCTTGGTGGCAGGGTGCATGGCATTAGCTTTAAAAGAGGCCAAAACTACATGAGGCTATCAATTCTAAAAGCAGTTCTTCCAAGTATACTGTCATTGGCAGCTAATGAGCCAAGAGACAAATTGCACCAGCAATATAAGGTAATGACTACACAAGGGGAAATCTTTGTCCTACATTCCCACCAACTAAGTCACTCTTTCTTGTTTTCCATCTTCCCCTCTATCCCTTCTTTTCTTTAAAATGTTCACTGCCTACTACGGACGGAACTGTGTCTGCCCAAAATCGCTATGTTGAAGCCCCAACCCCTAACATGATGGTATTTGGAGGTGGCGCCTCTGGGAGGTGATTAAGTTTAGATGACCTCATTGGGGTGGAGCCTTCATGATGGGATTAGCGCCCATATAAGAAGAGACACCAAGCAGATCCCCCTACACACACTCCTAGGATGTGAACACACAGTGAGAAGCCCGCCCTCTGTAGCCAAAGGGAGAGCTCTTACCAGAAAATGCTAGTACCCTGACCTTGAACTTCCAGCTTCCAGAACTGTGAGAAAATAAAGGTCTGTTCTTCCAGCCACCTGGTCTATGGTATTTTGTTACAGTGGCCCGAGTTGACTAAGACACTGCCTGTTACGGATTGAACTGTGTTCTTCCCCACAATTCTTACACTGAAGTCCTGACCCCACGACCTCAGGATGTGATCTTATCTGGAAATAGGGTCGATGGAGATGTGATTAATTAAAATGAGGTCACAGTGGAAGAAAGTGGGCCCCAATCCAATGCAACTGGGGTCCTTATAAAAAAGAAATTTGAACAGACATATACATAGGAAAAATGCCATGTAAAGACTGGAGTTATAACTCCAAGGAACTACCAGAAACTGGGAGAAAGGCCTGGAACACATCCTTCCCTCGCATCTTCAGGGGGAGCATGGTCCTGCCAACACGCTGATCTCAGACCTTTGGCTTCAAGAACCATGAAACAACAAATTTCTGTTGTTTAAGCCACTTAATTTGTAGCACTTTGTTATGGCAGCCCGAGAAAACTAACACACAAATCTTCAACCAGTCTCATGAAATGGCCTATTTACTGACTATTATTAGGCACCTCTTATGTTCCAGACCTTTTAAAGGGCTGTGCTGAAAACCCAGAGTTTAAAAAGTACAGGCCCCGCCTCATCCATCTGCCATCTGGTGAGACACACGGCAAAAGCACACACAACTAATGACAAGATAAAGAAGGAAACAAACGTGGCAGACAGCTCCTTCTTGGCTGACATGAGTTTAGTGAATCTCTACACATGAGCTGCCTGAGCACTGTGACTCCTTAGGATGGACTTCAGCGGGGCCGCCCTCTCACCCGGAGGCTGGAAGAGCGTTTCGCAGAGCCGCTCCGTCTCCTCCTGGGACAGGTAGACGGGGAAGGTGGCGCAGTCCAGCAGCAGGTGGCAGGCGGCAGCGAAGGTCTCCCTGCAGCCCTCCCGTGAGCTGCCCAGGTCAACGACCACCTGGTCCACAGCCCATTCTCCCTCTTTCACTTGGCCAGGGCTACTGCGCAAAGGTGATGGCGACTCCATGCTCCTTGTCTTAAATGGGGACCCTCGAACCGTGAACAGGTCTGAGAGCATCTGCTTAAACTGGGGCACAGTGATGGGCTTGGCCTCCCACAAGCTCTTCCCACCGGACTCGCTCGCCGCCCTGCCCTCGTCCCTCTGGCCTGCGGGCTCTTCAGACTTGTTTTCTTCTCCGGACGCTGTTAACTGCACTCCAAAAATGTTCTTGTGGGCAAAGTTGGCAATTAGCTCTTGGATGGAAAGAAATGCCCTCTGCATACTCCCATCCTTCTTCCAAACATCATCTTTTTCAGGAGAAACCCTGGGGACCCGCAAGTGCTCAGAGAGCTCTGGCGATGAGGCACTGAGCCCGATCCCGCTGTCTTCAGATTTAAGGGGGGGAAACGAAGCATCTTCATCACCCGGAATCATGATCTTTGTGTCCATAATTACGTGACCGTTTTCACCTTTCACTGGACTCTGCAAAAAATGGAAGTTTGTATTGTGTATCCCGTAAAATGAAGAGATTCAAATACCAACTGCATCAGGCTAACTATGTGAGCTTCCTGTTTTTAAAAATCATAATTCTCTGTGTACAAGTGTATAATAAAATGAAGAAGGCACACCGGGGGCAGGGAGGGGACCAAGGAGGAGGACGGCACACGGCCATGCTCTTCTGGTAGGCTGGCTTTGAGCCCACTTTGTGTTATCTATTTAGACCCTTCAGGGTTCAAAAAGGCCATTTAAAAACAGTTTCTGGGGGACGGCCTGGTGGCGCAGCAGTTAAGTTCACACATTCCGCTTTGGTGGTCCCGGGTTCACCAGTTCGGGTCCCGGGTGCGGACATGGCACCGCTTGGCAAGCCATGCTGTGGTAGGCGTCCCACATATAAAGTAGAGGAAGATGGGCATGGATGTTAGCTCAGGGCCAGTCTTCCTCAGCAAAAAGAGGAGGATTTGCAGCAGTTAGCTCAGGGCTAATCTTCCTCAAAAAAAAAAACCACAACAAAAACAGTTTCTGATAGATTTAAAAATATGAATGAGGAAGCTGGGCTGAGAGTAGAATAAAGGCATGAAGAAATAAGACGAGAAAGCTAGAACAAAGAGTTTGTATGTGTATACCTATAAAATACGTTCATACTTACGTGTACACACACACACACACACACACACATATATTTTGGCTTTTCCAAAGGGATGACACTTCAACCTTTAATGAATCAATCTCGTTTCTTATGCTGTTAATTAGCTAATATTACATTAAATTTAAAACTCTTCAGTGTTTAATCTCCGGTGCTAAGGAAAAGGAGAGAGTATTATGCAATTTTTGAAACATGGTTATAGTTGTAGACTACACATGCTTCAACTTTATATATTAAATCGTTCTTAGGAAATTTTTTCCTAATAGCTATAACAACTAAGAAAAAAAAAAGACTAACTTGAAATTGAGGCAACAATCTGTAATTAGTCTGTAAATGGAGGCTCCAGGTCCATCAGGCAGCTCACCGGCCCCCCAGCACTAACTAATACACACAGCTCCCTCAGGATGGCCTCGCTTTTAGTCTGTTCACACACCTGTCTGCCATTGCACTGGATGGATTTCAAGGGCAGAATTTTTAAATCTCTAAACGAAGTAAAAAAAAGCAAGTCAAGAGCCAGCTCTGATGACCTAGCAGTGAAAATTCAGCATGCTCTGCCTTGGTGGCCCGGGTTTGGTTCCCGGGTGCGGAACCACACTACTTGTCTGTCAGTAGCCACGCTGTGGCAGCGTCTCGTAAAGACGAACTACAAGGACTTACCACTAGAACATACAACTATGTACTGGGGCTTTGGGGAGGGGGAAAAAAAAAGAGAGGAAGATTGACAACAGATGTTAGCTCAGGGTGAATCTTTCCCAGCAAAAAAATAAGTAAATAAATAAATAATAATAATAATAATTCAAAGACTGTGGGCCTTAAACTGCTTGTGAAACTATAATTGTTATTGTTGTTGATTGCAGCCCATTTCTAGGAATTGATCCTTCTGAAACATTTGCAACCATGAACAAGTCGTGCAAGGATGCTGCCTGCAGCACTGCTTGTAACAGTGAAAACCCAGAAATAACCTAAATAACCTCAATAGGGGGATTGGTGAAGAAAGAGTAAAGCCATTCCACAGACTATCATGCAGACATTAGAAAAGAGTAAGATACCTCTGTGTATACCAATATAGAAAGATGTCCCAAAATACTGTTTAGATGAAAACAAAGCAAATCAGAGAACAGCATATGTTATCTAAAAAAAGACTATGAAGTCCTAACCTCCCGTACCTGTGAATGTGACCTTATTTGGAAATAGGCCCCTTGCAGATGATCAGGTTAAGATGAGGTTATTAGGATGGGCCCTGATCCAACATGAGTGGTGCCCTTATAAAAAGGGGAAATTTGGACACACAGATATGCACACAGGGAGGATGCCATGTAAACATGAAGGCTGAGATTAGGGTCATGTGTCTATAAACCAAGGAACGGCAAAGCTGGGAGATGCCTAGAAAAGACTGTTCCCTCACAGCTCTCAGAAGGAACCAAGCCTGCTGACACCTTGATCTTGGACTTCTGGCCTCCAGAACTGGGAGGCAATAACTTTTTGTTATTTAAGTCACCAGGGGTGGTACTTTGTGACAGCAGCCCAAGTAAACTAGTATCTCACTTACATTTTTAAAAAGGCCCAAAACTGCATATATACAAATACATAAAAAGACATAAAAAGGCCTGGACAGTGAGCTGCATCGAGCCACGAGCTGTGGTTATGGGTTCTGGCAGGGAAGGAGCAGAGGAGTGAGTGGAATGAAGCGGGGTTAGCGTCTACGGCAAAAACTTTAATGAAGTCTTTGAGGATTTCAGAAGCATAGGTTAAATGTTATCTGTATCTTCTAGGCTTTAGTCCTATCCTAAACAACCCTGGTTACTTTCTACTCCCAGGAAGGCACAAAGGTTCTTCCAGCCTGAGAACCATTTCAGCTCCTCCCAGCACGCACCGAGCTTCCACTTGTGGACTCCGTGTCGAGGTAGGAGGGCGGCATCTGGACTTTGCTGAGCACTTTGAAACATGTCTTCAAGGCATGCGTGAGTTCCGGCAAGCTTAAAGTCTCCACTTCCTCAGCCAGAGGCCGCACCAGGCAGCCAAGCACCTGTGGCAGGTACTGGGTTTGCACCTCTGAGTAAAGTTCCTGTGAAATAAGACACGGGCTGAACTCATGTGTTTTCAGTTTACAATCAGAAGAAAACGCACCTTAAGATGGCATCTTAGAAAATTCAGTTTTTTAGAGTAAGTTTCATGTTAATTCCCAAATCAGAAAACAAAATAATAATTCTTTTTGATCTAGACAAATGGACGATCTTCCTTTCAAGTGGCTTTACGTTTTCTAATAGAAAATAATTGCCATATTAAGGTAAATTAGTTTCCTTGGAGACAATTAGCCAACTGCACAATTTTAACTAGGAAATACATTTACACATATGTAGTGAGGTAGGAAACACATCGCTCCTAAACACCGGAGTACAGGGATGACGCCCAGTTCAGCATCTGGTTTACGTAACTTTAGCTCAGTGGCTTACAACTTACGACTGGCTCAAAAGTTACAACCCCTTTTAAATAAGACATAAAAGACGTAAGAGATTACATCCAGCTACGTCTTCCACGCTGAAACGAACATTAAAACAGTGCTATGTGCTGATATAAAACTACTTTGCACCAAGTTTAAATTTCTAAGACAGGCCAACACCACTAAGAACATAAGTAACAGCCAGCGTGGAGCCATCTCTGCAGGGCCCAGGACCTCACCAAGGGAATGACGTCGAGAAGGAACACGAGGAGGGTGCAGAGCTCCGAGACGGTGGGCGGAGGGCTGATGCTTCTCCCGACAATGTAACTCTTCTTCGCTGGTCTACGTAAGTCACAGGAAAGAAAGAAAAACATCAATTCTTTGTCCGATACTAATTTCAAGCATTTCTCATGATTTCCAATAAAATTACTTATTCTATTTCGAACATAATGAAAGACAGCTTCTGTAGCTCTGACCATTAAGCTTTGGTACCTAAAACTACCTAACACAGACAAGTGTCAATAAGTGTCTTGAATCTGCTTGTCTCCAAAATAGGTTCACACTGACTTGAACGTCATCAGTTCAGATGAGGGTGGTGCCACGGCCATGTGGGATTCCATATCCAGGAGATGTGTGCCGTCAACAGCAGCAATTCCAGGCCCCCAACTCTAAACCAAGGGCATGTGCCAAGGGAAGAAGCCAGACTAGAGAAGACGCAGGCGGAAGAGGTGTCCAACCAGCTATAGGAGCAAACTGGGACAGCCCTTCCCACGTCGCCCCATGAGCTCAGCCACACCACTTGCTGAGAATTCTTCAGCCTCCACAGAGGAGTGTAACTCCACTGGTCAACTCTATCAGCATCTGCTTATCTTATACTGAAACCCAACACTTCTTTTTAAATAAGTAGGCAACTAGTTAAACAGGTAAGTTAAAAAGTATATATACTCAAAGCCCAGTAATTTTGGATTCATCTGGCTATCATGGTACCACTCAACCTGAGCTAACATTTTTCATTATAAATTATCACTTAGTTATCCTGCAGTTTATCTTAGCAAGAGAATGACTTTGAAGAGCTCCACAGACAACATCCCAGTGATTCTAACTTTTAGGTGACTACTCTGAAGAAACCTGTGCACGTGTATATAAAGAGACATGAAAAGATGGTCACCAGAGTACTATTCACAACAACGCAAGAACTGCAACTGGTTTATTCACACAATGGACTATTACACTTCGGACAAATTAACTAGATGTATACATTCCAATACAGACAAACCTCCAAAGGACTGCTGAACCCCTAACACAGCACACTGCAAAAAGTTATATACCACTTGATACTGACGTAAAACCTGAACACAGACTACCATTTCTGGAGACACACTTGATATAAAAGCACAGACATCACGGGCAGGACAGACACTAACTTCAGGACGGTGATAATGTTAGGATGAAGGATGGAAAAAGTGCCGGGGAGGTGGGGAGTCAGCTCTAGCTGGGTGGCAACATTCTATTCCTTTAAAAAAGAGATGTGAAAAACAATGGCCAAGTGTTGTCCATAATTTCAGCAATGGGTACATGTGTATCTGACATTATTTCCTGTTCTTTCTCATATTTGAAATGTTTTGTGGTTAATTTTTTTTAAAGAAAGCATACCCCATAACTCTGAAATGAAACTAAGCTGACCAAAATATAGCCTAGCCTCCGTCTAACATGGCCTTGCTGTTGCCCGTGGATCCAGTTACAATTAATTTACTCATCACAGGTTTGACACCTGCTGGGGCCTGGCTCTAGAGGAGGCAGAAAAGCAGGCAGGAGCAGCTGGGAAGTCAGGCATTCCTGGGTCCTAACCTTGGCTGCTGCCAATTTGCTGTGCAGTGCCACACAAGGTACTATGTGTCTCTGGCCTCCCATTTCTTATATGATAGAAGTGCTTCCTTCTCTTGGGGGTGTCCTGAAGAGTTAATGAGCATGTCTGTAAGGCTTTCAGGCAGGACGGCCCATGGCAAACATTAATAAGTAAAGCTTCTATTACAGCTGCTAGGTACACGATGACGGTGTTGACAGCACAGAGCGTTCCAAAGGAGACGGACAAGAATGAAGTTTTACAGCGTGACTCACAGGGCAAAACGAGGTTTGAGAGATTATATTATTCCTCCTTTACAGGGAAAATGACACTGGGAAGGGGGCTCCTCAGGAAAGCAGGTTATCCCCGGTGTGTCCCTGCCCACAACTGTGAGGTGGTGCAGTTCACGAGATCAGCGTGACGGTCAAGCTGGGTACGGGAGCTTAAAACATTAATGGATGCTTTATCTGCCCAGTTATACACTCATTTCAATAGGAATCTAAGAAGGTTGATGATTTCAAAACACTCTATGCAGCCACAGAGCCACAAAACTCAGCTTCTTTAAATAGATCAGGCCCCCAAAAGAACTGTTGGAAGAAAGCGGATTTGACTGATGTGACCAGAAAATGCACAGAGGATTTTCTTAAGCTAGAATTAATAAAGCAGCTTCACAGTTATGTGGCAAAGATGCTGAGAACCTTCTTAATGGCAATGCTTTTTAATCTATTAAAATTTTAAGTGAACTCCTTCCAGTCATCTGCTCAGCAGAGACCACCCAACGTCAGCCGGTTACATATAAAATGACACAATAAGCAGCTAAGAAACCATGAAACCCTGTAATCCTTCCTAAATATTCCATAATCCTGAACTGGATACTTACCTAAAGCAATCCTCAAAACACCTCATCATGTAATCCCAGAGAAAGTCTGTGCTTAGGGAAGTGATCAGCAAATTCACCGTTTTAACAATCTCAGAAGCATTTCTATTTTCTTTTATTGTACTGAAAAGGAAGGTAGACATTTATAAATATATCTCTGAAAGACCCTGTATTATGAGAACACTATGTCTGAAAAATTGTAATTCATTTTACCATTTACAGCTTATTTCTAGAGAGACTGACAAACTTGGATAAAGATAAAAATATTACTGTTCCTATAGAGGAAAGAGTATGCATAATGCCATCCTAAACATTCTCTTAGAAGTAAGCTTACGAGCTACTGAAAAGGAACGTAACATAGAAATCCAATTTTAGTCCAACTGTAGATAGATATTCTATTGGTGGAATAATATGGTACAACCATTCAGGAGGGAAATTTGGCTAAAATTTAAAGGTGCATCTTCTATGACTCAGGAAATTTATTTTAGGGATTTATCCTACAGAAATCCTTGCACAGGCACACAAAGATGTATGCATAAGGATACCATTGCAAGGTTATTTAAAAATACTGAAAAAGTGGAAACCACCTAAAAGTCAATCAATGGGATTGGTAAATCAGCCAGGATTTATTAAACAAGTGATAAATCCCTCCCAAGGAACCTAAGGCAACCACCATATTCCACAGGAGAACCAAGCAGAGCTACTCACAATTTGCATCTTAAAAAAACAGGCAACTAAATAGTGTAATTCCATCTTTAAAATAAAAGACAGGCATCTACGTATTTATATATGCACTGAAAGTCTGGAAAGAAACGAAAATGTTTTATGCTTTTCTCTGAAAGGTGGTGGGATTCTGGGTGCTATCTTCTTCTTTAGTACCTTCAAATACTGGCATATTCTACAATGAACATGCATTGCTTTTGTACTTAGAAAAACAATAAACTACTCTCATTCTGGGAGAAAAAAGCAAACACCAAGAACTCAGTACACTTATAATTAGTAAACCAGAAAAATCTTGGAATTGACTTAAATTTTCAATATATCTGATGCCAACTCAGGCAGAAGGAAAGGTAAGAGGAAGGTAAGAAGGATGAGGTTGTACTATCTTAATAAGAACAGAAACAACAAACCCACAATAACTCCACACTTTAAGTTGACGTGTCTGCCGTATCCTGAACGCCACTCACTCTGCCTTCAGGGTCCTGGGGCACGTGACCTCACGTGAGGACTCCTATCTCCTGGCTCTACTTCCTGACCTTAACCCCTCCCACCTGCCCCCTCCCTGTAACTCATCACGTGGGTACACTAGATCCAACTGCCTTTGTTCAACAACTTTCCTACTTGATCAATAAATACGGTTTGTACATCCCAGGCTGGGGCAGAGACTAGATCACACTCCTTTTAAACTCTTCACCTTATTTAATAGGGAAGAGACAATTCATGATGATTGACTTTGGAGCATAGTTATCTTAACGGGTGGTCTGATCTGCTGCATCTCCACTTTCTCCAGCACTTCACAATTTATGGCGAACAACAGAGAAAAAAAAAATCATGGCTTTCGGGAGGGATGGAGGAAGAAGCGTGAAGCTGGAGGCCAAACCCATACCTTATCAGTGAATTTCCACTCTGCGTGTAGCTAAGTTTAAGGTCGGAGCCGAGAGCATCTCTGCAGTAAGAATAAAACGCACGGATGACTTCCAGAAACAAATTCCCAACCACCGGAGGCCCTGGAAGGAAAATGGCCAGAGAAAGATCAGTAATCCATTTTTAAATCAATAAATGACACAGACACAAAACACAAAGAGAGTAACTCTGTACACACAGACGATTTATAGTCTAAAATGTACAGACACAAGTTTAGTTGCAACAAACTTTAGCTGGACAAACAGCATCCACAAAAGTAAACAGTATTTCTGTAGAGCTTACCATGTGCTGGGTACTCTTCTAGGCATTTTATATCTATTAACTTACTAACCCTGACAACAGCCACATGACCGGGCTCTGCACTGCTGTCTTGATTACACATAAGGTGACTGAAGCAGAGGTTAGGTTACTTGCCCAAGCCAGATTCTGCGGGGTGGAGGCAGGGCAAATGCTCCATGTTTTAAGTACACAAACTGCTTGGCCAGAGAGATTCCTCAATACAAATACGGACAGAGGAGGGCAACTTGCCTACTCTGAACTCTCTTACTCACGAGCTAGAACACCACAGAAGAAATAACACCGATCCCAAAGAGCTTGTTAAGATGGCAGAGAAGAAGTGGACCAGCTGCACATTAGAGAAGCATCACTGCCAATCAGGCAGGTGGAAGGCGGCTGGACATTTCTGCTCCACAAACAGCAGCCACCAGGCAGCGAAGGGAGCGACTCTCGGCCATGTATACAGAGGGATGAAAACAGCATCAACTCAGAGAAAATGAGAGCTCTGCCAACGCATCTGTGTAAAGCACAATCAGCAGATTAACCTTATCTTTTATGCTTCCTTTTCACAAAAACAAAAGATTCTGAGAGAACTTTCTTCACGATAAGCCCCACGTGTACCTTATAAAAATACAGCATAAGAACACCGAATGCTTTTTGTAGATGATGGCAAGTTTGTTGCCACAATTCATGGAGCAGAAAATGGGGCAGCGGCTGAAGCCTGGTGGCCAAAGAAGAGACAAGACCGGATGCCTGTCCTCCACCTTCTAGTTCGGTATCATCCGCTCCCTTGCCCTTCAAGTATATCGTCCCTCAGACGATACTAAATACTAAATTACCAGACAGCAAATGAAACGACTCTGAGATTGAGCAAAAGCCTGCCACTCATGTAGTTCTAGAAACTCTGACCTTGAGCCCAAGCGAGCAGTAACCTTCTGCCTGGCTCACCAAGTGCACGGCCTTGATATAAAACAGCCGTCTCCAAATGCTGGGTTACACCTGCTTCTGTGAATAGTTCCCCAAGTTACACAGCAGGCTCCCAATACGTTTATACAACTCACTTCATTTTTTCAGACGAAATCATGACTTTTCAGACTTTTCCACACTAAGAGGAAAATGTTCTAGAGCCATCGCCGGTTGAGTGAGACAGAGTGGAAGGGAGTGGAGAGAGGGGAGGTCTGCACGACGCACAGGTACCTTAGGCAGCACCTGAAGGGCAAGCTTGGAGGGACAAAGGCTTCATGCTCTGACTTTGGCTGAGAGCAGCTAGAGCTGCCCACGCCACGAAGTCGAAGTTCACCTGCGTTAATGAGTGAGCATCTTGGTACGGTATGTCTGAGTGCAATCAGAGAAGCAGCAGTGCCCTGACGAAGAGAGCTCAGGGTCTGGGGTCAAAAAGACCGAGTTTCGATCTCAACTCCAGGGTGGCCTCGGGCAAATGACTTACTCTTGCTCAACCGCAGTCTCTCCATCTGCAAAATGGGTATACTAAGAAAACCCTCCTCAGGGTTGTCGGAAGCATGGCCCGTAGGGAAACGCACATTAAATGATCTATGCACAAATCACACCTAGCTGAATTAGAAAAAGAAGAACAAAGCCCAAAGTCAGCAGAAGGAGAGAAATAATAAAAATCAGAGAAGAAATAAATGCCATTGAAACAAAAAAGGCAGTAGAAAGGATGAATGAAACAAAGAGCTGGTTCTGTGAGAAGATAAACAAAATTGACAAACCTCTAGCCAGATTTACAAAGAAAAAAAGAGAGACAGCTCACATAAATAAAATTAGAAATGAAAGAGGAGAGATAACAACGGATACCATAGAAATACAAAGAATTACAAGAGAATACTACGAAAAGCTACATGCCAACAAAATGGACAATCTAGAGGAAATGGGTAAGTTCTTAGCCTCTTACAAACTCCCAAAGATGAATCAAGAAGAAATAGAGAATCTGAATAGAACAATCACAAGAGATTGAAACAGTAATCAAAAGCATCCCAAAGAATAAAAGCCATGACCAGATGGCTTCCCTGGGGAATCCTACCAAATTTTCAGAGAGGATTTAATACCTACCCTTCTCAAGCTATTCCAAAAAGTCTAGGAAGATAGAACTCTTCCTAACACATTCTACAAGGTAAACATCACTCTGATACCAAAGCCTGACAAGGACAACACAAAAAAGGAAAACTACAGGCCAATATTGCTGATGAACATAGATGCAAAACTCCTCAACAAAATTTTGCAAACCGAATACAGAAATACATCAAAAAAGATCATACATCATGATCAAATGGGATTTATACCAGGGACACAGGGATGGTTCAACATCTGCAGATCAATCAATGTGATACACCACATCAACAAAGTGAGGAATAAAAACCAGTGATCATGGGACAAGATACAACAGAGAAAGCATTTGACAAGATCCAACAGCCATTTGTGATAAAAACTCTTAACAAAATGAGAGTAGAAGGAAATTACCTCAACATAATAAAGGTCATATATGACAAACCCACAGCCAACATCATACTCACTGTGGAAAAAGTGAATGCCATCCCTCTGAGAACAGGAACAAGACAAGGATGCCCACTACCACCACTCTTATTCAACATAGTACTGGAGGTTTTGGCCAGAGCAATTAGGCAAGAGAAAGGAATAAAAGGAATCCAAATCGGGAGTGAAGAAGTGAAACTCTCCCTGTTTGCAGCTGACATGATCTTATATATAGAAACCCTAAAGAATGCATCAGAAAGCTATTAGAAATAATTAATAACCACAGTAAAGTTGCACGGTGCAACTTTTTTTGTTGATTTCACAAATTTTTTTACAAAATCAGTTGCATTTCTATACTTTAATAATGAACTTATAGAAAGAGAACTCAAGAATACAATTCCATTTACAATCACAACAAAAAGAATAAAATATCTGGGAATAAATTTAACCAAGGAGATGAAGGACTCACACAATGAAAACTATAAGACATTATTGAAAGAAAAAGATGATGACATAAAGAGATGGAAAGAGATTCCACGCACATGGATTGGAAGAATAAACATAGTTAAAATGTCCATACTGCCCAAAGCAATTTACAGATTCAACGCAATCCCAATCAGAATCCCAATGACATTCTTCATGGAGTTAGAACAAAGAATCCTAAAATTCACATGGGGCAAGCAAAGACTCTGAATTGCAAAGCAATCTTGAGAAAAAAGAACAAAGCTGGAGGCATCACAATTTCTGACTTCAAAATGTACTACAAAGCCATAGTGATCAAAACAGCATGGTACTAGGACAAAAACAGGTACACAGATCAATGGAACAGAACTGAAAGCCCGGAAATAAAACCATACATCTATGGACAGCTAATCTTCGACAAAAGTGCCAAGAACATACAATGGAGGAAAAAAGAGTCTCTTCAATAAATGGTGCTGGGAAATCTGGACAGCCACTTGCAAGTGGATCATTATCTCACACTATGCAAAAAAATAAACTAAAAAAATGGATCAAAGACTTGAAGATAAGTCCTGAAACCATAAAACTCCTGGAAGATAATATACGTAGTACACACTTTGACATTGAACTTAAAAGAGTCTTTTCGAATACCATGTCTTCTCAGATGAGGGAAACAAAAGAAAAAATAAACAAGTGGGACTTCATCAGACTAAAGAGCTTTTGTAATGCAAGAGAAACTAGGATCAAAACAAAAAGACAACGCACCAATTGGGACAAAATATTTGCAAATCATGTATCCGACAAGGGGTTAATCTCCATAATATATAAGGAACTCACACAACTGAACAACAAAAAAACAAACAGACTGATCAAAAAATGGGCAGACGATGTGAACATTTTTCCAAAGAAGGTATACGGATGGCCAATAAGCACATGAAAAGATGTTCAACATCAATAATTATCAGGGAAATGCAAATCTAAACTACGCTAAAATACCACCTTATACCTGTTAAAATGGCTATAATCACTAAAACTAAAAATAACAAATGTTGGAGAGGGTGTGGAGAAAAGGGAACCCTCACACACTGCTGGTGGGAATGCAAACTGGTGCAACCACTATGGGAAACAGCATGGGGATTCCTCCAAAAACTAAAAACAGAACTACCATATGACCCAGCTATCCCACTACTGGGGATCTACCCAAAGAACTTGAAATCAACAATTCAAAGAGACTTATGCACCCCTATGTTCACTGCAGCTCTATTCACAATAGCCAAGATGTGGAAGCAACCCAAGTGCCCATCGACTGATGACTGGATAAAGAAGATGTGGTATATATATACAATGGAATACTACTCAGCCACAAAAAACACAAATTCATCCCATTTGCAACAACATGGATGGACCTGGAGGGTACTATGCTAAGTGAAATACGGCAGACTGAGAAAGACAAACACCATAGGATTTCACTCATATGTGGAATATAAACAAACACATGGACAAAGAAAACAGTTCAGTGGTTACCAGGGGAAGGAGGTGGGGGGGGGGGGGGGCACAGGGGGTGAAGGGGAGCACTGATGTGGTGTCAAGAAATAATGTACAACTGAAATCTCAAAATGGTGTAAATTTTTATGCACTCAATAAAAAAAAATCAAAACCAAAAATGTATGCAAATCACTTTGCACAAAATAATTGCTCAAAAGATGTCATCCCTTATTATTAACAACAGTGAAAATGCACCAGGACCTCAGTGTCCCTTCCATCTAACTTGACCAGAAGCCCTTCTTTTTCCTTTCTACCCCCAGAGCCTAGCACCATCCATGCCCCACATGTTCCACGCCTGTCTCTGAATGAACAGATGGAGGGTCTCCATCCTGAGGCCAGAGGGAGACAGAACTTCACTAAAGCCCTTGGCTCTTGCTCTCCGCCAACAGCAACCAGGCGGTGGGCACATCTGGGCACTCAGATGATGTCATCAAGGTTGAAATTCCACGGAGAAGATGGGACTTTCTTCCCCATTATGGTGTTCAAGTGATTAGATGTGAAGATTGTTCGGTCGATGGATGTTGGAGCAAATTCTTTTTTTTTAAAGCACGGGTCTCAAATGATGCTCATAGGACCACAGTGTGTAAGGGGAACCCTCCAGGGATCAGAGTCTAGTTCAGCCCCTTTCACTTGAGAGAGGCAAAGACTGCAGCCCAAATGGCAGAAGTGGCTTGCCTGGGGTCACAAGGCAAAAAGACGGAGGAGGGTCTCCTATTTACTTAAAAATAAAATCAAAGCTCGTTTGAAGTGTGACATTTGATTGAAGAAACGTTCTTACAAAGTCAGCCCTGTGTGTATGCTGCAGGCACATACGCAGACATGCCCAATAGAAGCTCAAAGGTATTTTCCTAACAAAAACATTCAAGTTATCATGTAAGACTTTTAAGTGGTGCCTGGATATGATAACTAAACCACATAATACATCGACCAAAGTACTTCAAGATTCTGAAATTCCAAAGATTAAATTATATTCAAAATAATGCGCTGACTGTATCTCACCATGTTTTAATCGCCTCAAATCAGAGAATCCGTATTTGGCATATGATGTGTAATGGCATTTCCAACGTTACCTATTTCCGGCTTGTCAAGCAGACTGACGAGGATGCGGAACGGCTTCAGGTAGGCATGATGGCGGTCCTCTGCGTCCCCATCGGAGAACTTCTGGTGCAGTATCTCAGCCAGACCCTATTTTTTTTAAAGCCACATATTAGAATATTGTACATAGTAAAGTATGACGTCATTGGTTGTTCTAATGGTTAAATACTCTGGGGCAGAAAGAGAACCAGTCTCACAGCATGAAACAAGCATGCTGGAATTCTCCCAACCATGTACCGGGGAATAAGCCCAAGGTCGACTCTGAGGTCCTGTACAGAAATCCACTAAGAACCGTGGTCAGGAATGCTCTGTGGGGTCTGCTGCCCAGAAACGCTCCTTTACCTCAACCAAAAGATCCTTGGAGTATTTTTCAAAAAAATACAAGGACGGGTCTTCGTAAGAATTTGAGATTTCAGATTCTGGCACAACAGTATTTCCTTTAATATCTGAACCTAGAAAAGAACAAGCACCATGAGCTGTAAAGAGAGCTATACTTTTAAAGTACATCATACTGTGCAAAGGTCGCATGCTCCGATATTTGTCAAAATAGGATTCCTCCAACAGAAACCCAAAATCAGATCCAGCAAGACCAAGCCACATTTTCTCTTCGGACAGTGGTGTGCTACGGATCAGACAGGCAGAATTCCATCTCAACGGGCATCAGTTTAGCTTGTCCCAAGAATTCACCCTAATTGTCAAGTACGATTACAAGGATCTAAGGGAATGAGGATCATTTTGTTGTTGTTGTTCTTATTTTATTATTTCTAAAGACTGGCACCTGAGCTAACATCTAGTGCCAGTCTTCTCTTTTTCCTTCTCCCCAAAGGCCCCCCCAGAATATAGGTGCATATTCTAGTTGTAGGTGTTTGTGGTTGTGCTTTGTGGGGTGCCACCTCAGCGTGGCCTGATGAGCGGTGCCATGTCCGTGCCCAGGATCGGAACCAGCGAAACCCTGGGGCAACAAAGCAGAGCATGCGAACTTAACCAGTCAGCCACGGGGCCGGCCCCCAGGAATGAGGATCATTTTTAGAAACCAGTGTTTATTTGTTTGCCACTATGTGAAATCAAGGTATTCTCATCTCTAAGCCCTCATTGTGAGCCCTGGATAAGTCTGTGAGGTCCTCAGGGCAAGAAACAGCATCCTGACAGCACAAGTAGATAGTCTGGACTCCTGGGGTTGTAGCTAAGTGAGTTGGAGCTGGTAGTGAACTTGGTTCTCTCTGTACACAACAAGTCAAGCCACAAAGGAGGTAGCTGTGCATTTAACAAAATCATCCTTTTGATAAAAATGCTTAAGGAGCCTGTAAATATTCTTGAAATCCTTCATAAGTTCCCATGCAATGACTTTTGAAAGTTTTATAATGAGGGAGAGGGGGGAAAAGAAAAGGCTAAGAGGAATTTCTGACTTTGGTGTGGAAGATCTATATGCTGAGGGTTAAAAAAAGCCATGAAGCAGAGGATTTTTAGGACAGTGAAAACACTCCATGATACTGTAATGGTGGACACATGTCATCATACTTTTGTCCAAACCCACAGAATGCACAATACGAAGAGTGAAGGGTAATGTAAACTGGACTGCGGGTGATGATGACGTGTCTGTGTAGGTTCATCAACTGTGACCAACGTGCCACTCCAGTGAGGGATGCAGACGATGGGAAAGGCTGTGCGTGTGGGAGAAGAGGGGGTAGATGGGAACTCTTTGTGCCTTTGCTGTGAACCTAAAACTGCTCTAAAAAAATGCTGTCTTGGGGGCTGGCCCTGTGGCTGAGTACTTAAGTTCATCCACTCCACTTCAGTGGCCAGGGGTTCACTGGTTTGGATCCTGGGCATGGACCTAGACACTGCTCATCAAGCCATGTCGTGGTGGCATCCCACATAGAAGAACTAGAATGACTTACACCTAGGACATACAACTAGATACTGGGGCTTTGGGGAGAAAACAAAAGAGGAAGATTGACAGTAGATATTAGCTCAGAGCTAGTCATCTTCACCAAAAAAAAAAAAAAAAAAAAAAAAAAGAAAGAAAGAAAAGAAAAAATGCTGTGGAGTCCTTTCCCAATTGCTTTGTGTATCATCTTTTCCTAGGTACATGAATACGGCAATTGATAAAATTCAGGAGGTGCTGTCCTTTAAGCCTTGCGATTCCCTGGACTGTGAACCTGTGAAGCCTTCCAACAGTAGTCAAGGGCTCTTTACCTACAAGTTTACAGGCTGTCCACAAAAACACACACCCGTAGAAACACAAGCCTGGGGTTCTCATGCTCTCCCAAACTTACCCAAGTACCTGGCAAAGCACGTCAATGCCACCAATAGTCCCATCCACAGAAAACTTTCTACCCAGATTCCATGTTGGTGGGTTTTTCCTTCATGCTCTCACCCCATGAGACTCCACAGCAATAGGCTTCCACCTGAATAACGTTTAGCTAAATTTTTTATAGGATTTTAAGCTTCTTAGAATGGAATTCAGTTAGCATTTTTTAAATCTCATTTATCATTTCCCTGTTTTTTAATGTAATAGCTGCAAAATAACCAAATCTGCAGTGTAGGCAGTAGAATTCACTGCCATATTCAGTCGGTGTGCTATCTTTCCACACTTCAGGATTCAGAAACCTATAACCAAGATCGAAACTTATCCCAAAAATCAGCACTAAAAGGTTTCATGTTAACTTTGACTTTCTGTTGCTGTGAACTACTCGGTACCTAGTAACCACGCATACAGCCTCCTGTTCAGAGACATATCTCTTCTCAGCAGAGTCTGGGTGGCAGCGGACAGGATGTGCACGATGTCGGATCTGGGCAAGGGGATGGCTCTCTCACTGGAGTCCTAGGACGGGGAGAGAGGAAACTTTACTGCAAGAAGATGATTAAGTAAATTATTGGCTTTCTGACACGCGGCCCTTCCTTACCAGTCTACAGAGCTCTATCTTAAAAAGGCTGCTCTCCAAAGGGGTTGGTGCTTCAGATGCCGCCCATGAAAAGAAGCTATTTAATTTTTGCCACATACACGCCATCCTCACAAAAATGAACAAGGACCCTTAATTGGCTGAAAGAAAATGGTGATCACCAAGTGGGTGGTCTCCTTTCAACATAAAATGCCTGAGATCTATCGCGCCTACCCCACATCCTTGGGAAATACCAGTGACTTCCCCAGAGGAACACGATCAACTTACCAGACAGGTATAAAATGGGAAGAAGAAGAGAACAATTTCCAGATTATTTCTTTGCACCAGAACATTTGAATCCAATAGTGACGCGCACAAAGACTTTACCTGTAAATGATAAAACGGCATGAACACTCCATCCCTAAGACGATGAACATCATTTGCAGGCTTCTCTTTATGGTCATAAAAATGAAAGTAACTTTTCCTGGGAATCTTGAAACCACCATCTTAAATCATGTGGAACGAACAATAAGGTATAAGTGTGGGAAACTTGGGTTCTTGTTCCAGACCCTGGGGGTTGTGTGATGGGGAAGATGGTCAGCTGCAGCCGTCACTTGTCCCATGTGAGAGCTGGAGGGGTCTGGACCACATGATCAAATTCTATGATCCCAGAAAGGCATGTCTTTAGGTTCCAATAAGGACTTTCAGCTAACCTAAAACTCCAAAGACATTTAATCAAATGGATTCCAGACCAATTCAATATGTATTTCGAGAATCTTTTCTGAGTACAGAAGGTATAATACAGATGCATAATAGATAAGAGCTATAAGACAAATGCTAATAAAACGCTATGAGAATTCAGAAGAGGAGAGGGAGAGATCTTTCAACTGAAAACGACGAAGCTTTGTGAGAGAGCTGAGCTTGAAGGACAGGAAGGATATACGCTGAGACCTGTACAGACGGAACAGGCAGTAAGTGCAAGAGGAGGAGGAACAGCTGGAGCAAAGAGGCAGCTCCACAGAAGAACAAGGCCAGGCGGGGCAGTCAGTTCTGGGAGCGTAGCGGGCCTGAAGGGGAGAGCAAGGTATTTGTTGGGTTGGGAACAGAGTGTTAGAATACTCTTGGGTTTGGACTTTATCTGTTGGCAACAGGAAACCAGGTATTTTTCAAGCATAGAACAGATATGAGCCAAGCTATGCTTTGGAAAAGCAAATCTCTTAGTAATCGAAGAGGACTGGGTGGGTAGAGGATGGGATGGGAAGAAACCAGTTGGAAAATTATGTTACAGTCCAGGAGCAAGACAAAAAAAGCGCAAGCTGGGCAGTAAAAATGGAGAGAAGGAGACGAAAGTGGTACTGACGGGGCAGGAAAGAAGGGACCTATTTATGCGGGTCTCCTATGTCCTGAATATGTGCAAGGTGTTTTTCATCAGTGTTTTCACATAGTCCTCAGAGACCCCTGTGAGGAAGGTCTGTTGTCCCCACTTTGCAAAGAGAGACGAATTCAGAGGGTTAACTAATTCACACCAAGTTGCTGACGTTCTTACTGAGGAATTCAATTTTGAACATTTTAACGTCAAAGCGTGGGTACACCACTAGGTGGCGATAGACAGCAGGCCATTAAACAGCAAGAGTTAAGCTTGGGGAGAAGAGACACAGGTCTGGAAAATTCTCATTTTTCAAGGTCATGAGAAAGGATGTCATTGCCAGGGAAGAGAGCTGCCCTTGAAGGATCTGAGGATGGACACCTGGGGAACCCCGACAATCTAGGTTTGAGAGCAGCCAGAGGAGAAGATGACAGCAGGAGAAGAGCTGGACCAAGACAGCAGCCCGAGGAGGAGCGAGCGTCACGTGTGGGCAGTGGTCAGCGCGACACAGGGCAGGGGGAGAAAACAAGGCTGTAGCTGAAGCAGCAGACTGTGCGAGGCCCTCTGGAGGGCCGTTTGCAGCTAACCGTACTGCTGAAGCTTTGCGGAGCCTCCAGAAGGGCCCTTCTTGGGTGTGAACACTTATTTGCATATATAAATCGTGAAGCATATGTTAAAAACAAACACCACTACCCTGGATTTCACCGTGTGCAGTGACGCCTCTCCTTGTGCTCAGCAGCAGGGGACATACACTCTGACTCTGGAATGCCTCCCTTTTCCACTGCTCCCTGAGGGCTCTTTGCAGCCCCAGGGACAACCTGTGCGAGAGGAAGCCACACATGCATGCCCCCCCGCCTCCCGTGAAGAGCAAGGCACCCACCGTGAGCTGGTAATCCGTGCCCAGCATGTACTTCTGCTCCCTGCCGGGCGAGTCCCTGCTGATGTGGCCCACCACAAAGAGCGAGGCAGGAAGGCGGATGGACGGGCTCACCAGGACGCTCCCCCAAAGGGCAGAGTAAAACACCTCTTTGCCAACCACCAAGGACAGCCTCAGGAGCAGAGTGTCTGTTCTGTGGACAAGAGATTACAGACTTCAAGGGTGCATTCCGCACATCCACGGCTCGCTGTTCAATGTTCCATCAACACTTCACGGACAGCCACAGCTCATTCTCCCCTGGCTGTGGAAACACCACCTTCCTCATCACTTCGAGCTGCTGCCATCTCTTGCCCTTCTGTGTTTGTCCACCTGTCAGCTGTCACTGAAACTGAATTTGCTAAAACAAACATGTCACTGAGAGGCACACCTTCTTGGCCAACAGGAAGCATCTGACTGGTTGTGTCACTGGCGCACAGATGTCCATCTCACCTCTGGCCTCACCACGGATGCCGCAGTACTTGCAGGAGGCAGTTCCACCGCCAAAAAGGGGATGAGCAGACCAGTCATTTTATATCACAGCATAAGGAGTCATTAATGTGTCAAAAAAATAGAGGTTGATGTGACTGAGTGGAGACTTGAATAATGATAAAGATACCCGAGCACAGCCAAAAACGTGCCATGTGACATTTGACTTCAGAAACACTGGGGACAAAATTTGCCGGGGCTTCCCACTCTACTGCAAATTCCATAAAGCCCGGAACGGTGTTTCCTGTCACTCTGCCCACAGCACCCCCATAAGCTGACTCCCACTCCGGGAAGCTTTCCTGCTGATGCCTGACATTTATTTGTCTCTTATCTTTATCTAGGTCTCCTATGTCACGTCAGCAACTTCGCACATGTCCTTTAAGAGGAGCGGCACCATCAGCGGGTCCAGGCTTATGTCTGCACTCAGACTGACCCAGGCCAGGCCCATCTCTGCTCGGTGGTGAACCTACAGCTGACGAGGGCACCTTCCCTGTCAAAGGCGAAAATGAAGCTTGCAGGCCGGGTGATGATATCTGCCAGCAAAGCAGCAGAGGCAAATGCCCAGGAAGGAATTTCACCTAGGGGGTGATCTAACCTACAGTCTGAAAGAATTCCACTCCTCACATGCTTCCTACTTGCAAAGACAGAAAAAAGTTACAGAAGGACTGGTTCAGTGTGGTGCAGTGGTCTACCCAGGTTTCTGGGGTCAGCCCTCTGGTGTCTAAATCCTACATCTGCTTCCCGGCTGTGGTCCCTAGCACAAGCGTAACCCCGAGCATGTTCCTTTCAGCTATGGGATGGGGAAAAGAGGTGGAGGTGTTGTGAGAACGACGTGAGAGCCTCGTGTAAAAACTCAGCACGAGATAGAGAACAGGTGCTCAGGCCACACCGCCTCCCACTACTACTAGGTCTGCTGTTTCCTGCTGTGTCCTCAGTGCCCAGATGAGCATCTGACACACAGCAGGCACTCGAAAAAACTCAGATGAATGCCACTCTTTCCCTTTTATTATAGTAATAAAATAATCAGTTCCGTGTATATGAAAACATTTAATACAAAAAATATCTACTGGAGCTGGCCCGGTGGCATAGTGGTTAAGTTCACAAGCTCTGTTTCAGCAGATAGGGGTTCACAGGTTCAGATCCTGGGCACAGATCTGCACGCTGCTCATGACGCCATGCTGTGGCAGCATCCCACATACAAAATAGAGGAAGACTAGCACAGATGTTAGCTCAGGGACAATCTTCCTCAAACAGAAAGAGGAAGACTGGCAACAGATGTTAGCTCAGGGCCAATCTTCTTCACCAAAAAAAATAAATAAATAAAAGAGAAAAATATCTACTACTTTTTCATATTTAAAAATGAATTTTGTTCTCCTCAAAATGACTCTGAACCTTTTGTCTCATGAAACACTTGTAGCAAATGATGCATGGTATCATATTTTCAGAAAAAACAAAAATGAAGAGGCATGAGTGACAGCCAAACGTTTAGGAAAAGTAGACAGAATGGTTCAGTGGCTGAAGATATCGATTGGTCTGCTAGCAAGGCTGAGCAAACAGAAGAGCTCATCTGTGCCCAGTTCTGAGAACAAGGCAGCGAAGGCCCTAATTTGGGGCAGAAGCACCACTCAGCAGCTGAGTTACAGTGAGTCAGGCAGATGGGGAGATGGGTCACTGTGGCCCCTGGCAGACAGGATGGTCCTGAGCTAGGAAGAGAGTCCTACAGAAACAGATGAACTTAGGAGGCGCTGGAGCACCCTTCTCTCCAGGATCCCTCTCACAAGAAGACCGACGCTCAGGTCAAACCCACCGCAAACACTACAAGGCACACACTGATCTCACGTCCCCCTAGAATGGTGTATTCCCAAAGTACGTTCCATGGAACACTGGCCAGTTCAGCTGTTTCATAGAGGAGGGGTTCCACTGTCACAAAGCCAGGGAAATGCCAAGTACACTGTCCCTTCTTCAATACTCAGAGTACACTGGCTAGTTTTCTTTAGTAAAGAAATGCAGCTTTCAGTCTTATTTTATTCTTAAAAAAACCCCCCAGATATTAGAATTTTAAATTATGCCACAGTTCAGAAAATGGCAATTATGACAGGACTTTGCAATGGAGAGCAAAGTAAAGAGCAAGACAACTGGGGTTAAAAGTGACATAAACAAGAACTACTCATACCATCTTAGTTGTGAAATTCCAAAACTAGCGTGCAGTTTAGAGCCCCAAATACTAAGCTTTTCCCTTCAAGACCAACTGACAACCAAGAGAAATCAAACCAGCCCCAAACCCCTACTCTTCCCATCCTTCCTCTTTCACCCTGGCTGCTGCTCTCCTCTGGCTCCTGCAACGCAGGATCATTCAAATGACACTGTCACTCTCTTCTTCACTCAACAGAAAGCAAGTGAGCGACATGGGGCCACTCGCCATAAACCCCAAGCATTTCACAACTTTGCTGAATGGACAGTCACGGAAAGCTGAGCTGTCACAAGACCGAACTGCTTGGGGTGTGATCATCTGCACAAAGCAGAGCAGTATCAACAGCACCCTGCACCATCAGAGCTCAGATACATGCCCCCAAAGGGGTAAAAAATCCTAGGACCAGTGGAGCCCATCATCATGGTGCTTGGAATCAACCAAAAAGAAATGTTAGTAAATATTTTTCTACTACTATTTAAATCCGAGTTTCTCAACTGCGACGCTGCTGACACTTGGGGCTGGATCAGGCTTTGCTGTGGGGGTAAGCATGTGCATTGCGGGATGCTAAGCAGCACCCCTGGCCTCCACCCACTGGATGCCAGTAGTACCCTCCCAACTCCAGTTGTGACAACCAAAAACGTCTCCAGATATTGCCAAAAGTCCCCTAGGGGACAAAAATATCCCAAAGTTGAGAACCAGTGATTTAAACGATTATCTGGCGAGCTAGTTCCTGCTTGCTGACAAACCACTGAGGGCATTCACATCTCCTCCACCTCCTTAGAAGAGAAGCTAGTATCTTCCTCTTCTAACCTCATTTTCTCAGTACAGCGAAACACAGCTAGCTACTGATTTCACGGGCACTTTCAAAAAGGAGTTCTGGCCAGGAGTAATCTGTAGGCATCAAAGGGTTAGAAAGCCAGGGTGGATAACAGGTCCTAACGCCGGCCAAAAGTCCCATTCCTCACGGTTCAATAAAAAGCACAAACCAGGGACTCTCTCCGCCTACACGAAACTTGTGAGTCACTCCGCCTTCATCAGCCCAACCGAGCACACCCCTTAGCATTTCTACCAACGTGGACAACAGGACGCCACCGCACCCTCCTTTCCTGTCTCTGCACAGGATTTGCAGGGGCTGTTTGACTCAATTCCTGAGGGTTTTGGGGGACGAAATAGTTGCCAGACTCTCTCAAACTCACATGGATACAGCAACAAAAAAATCTTCTGCAGTCGCCTCAATGACTGTGCCCACACACACCCGCTTAGAGATCCTACTCCGTCCCCTCGACCAGCCTCTACCCTGGAAAGCTGGTAACTAACAACTCATGATAACTAATAACTCTGGGTGCTGCAGACAGTGGACCTGGTTTTCTGCCACAGCTACATCTTCTCAGTGATTCATGCAGCTTTACTCAGCTCTTGGTTCAATGTCAAGAAATCACAATGTTAGGGAAAAAACACCCATGTTGAGCAACGTTAACAACTGTTCAAATGAACCCTCATTTATCAACTAAGAGAACATAAACACCAAAACTATTTATGTGCTTCTAGTGTGATTCACTCTCACAGATCTAAAAAAGTGTAACACACTTTGGGAAATGATGTGTTAGTCTGTCAGATGATGGAAGAACATTTTACACAAACATACACATACACACAGACACACACACATCTGTTAGGAGAACATGAATGGACTAGAACTTCTAGAAAGAGCCTGGGACTAGCAGTTAAGAGACAGAATCTGGTAAAGGTCCTCTTGTTGACCCCTATGTAACCTTGACCTTTCATTAACCTACACACCTACTGGGCCTCACCATGTGCCAGCCACAGGGCATGGTGCCAGGCTTGAAATGGCAACGAGACAGACTCTGCCTCCTAGGGAAGTGGATCCTAGTAGCTCAATCCATCGCAAAGATAGATTCCCCCTTGGGAAATGGAAAGCCACCACGCAGTCTATGTGAAAGCTTGAAATGGCTGAAGTGGAAATTTTTGGTTAGGTTTGCCAGACCCCAGTAAAGACGTTCATGCAGTGCACCTCTGGTCACTAGCCACAACCCCTCAAACCATTCTGATTATTTGGTTTCCTTGAGTTTAGGGGAGCACTCCAAGTAGCCCTTGGATTGATTCCTTGCTTCCACCCCACCCCCTACCCCCTCTAGTCACAGCCAACACAACAGCAGAGGCGGTGCGGCTGGGGCCTCTGGCGTGGGGAAAATCTGAGCAGTGTGTTGTGTAATCAAATGGAAACTTTTGCAAGCACAAAGGTTTCCAAACCTCCCAGTCAGGCTGCACATGGGCTCTGAAAACGGGTCCTATTAACAGAGGTTAATCACTGTGGCATCACTCAGAGTGATCAACACACTGGAAGAGGGTTCTCACACTCTAATTCTCCAGGAATACACGGCACTCTGTACTCACTAGTCTCATGGATATATGCCTTCTGCTCCCAAGCAGTGACCAAAGCAGCCCGCATCACCTTTTACGCATGGGAGCCTGAGAAATTTCCCCAAGGTGCTGCTGAAATTTGTCAAGCTACTCTGCTTAGCATCACCTTTCGAGCCTGAGGAAAGAGCCAATGAAACCTCACTTCGCTTTTTCACTTAGAAGCAGCCCACTGTAACGGCACAGAGAAGGACTTCAGAATCTGACAAACGTGGGGCAGAATCCCATCTCTGCAACCGGCTGACTGTGTGAACCTGGGAAACTTTCTCGCCTTCTGACTCTTCCCTGCAAAGGGAGGTAACTCCCAAGGAAACACAGTACTCTGTCCAGCAGAGAGCCCCCAGAAAAATGTAAAACATCAAGCCCACTTCTGCACGTTTCCCTCTTCCTATGTCTCTGTACTTCTTCCCGTTTCTTATAAAGCAGTGAAATGAAACACAAGCCGCTTGTCCGCCGGCCTGGATGCGGCACAGCCGTCTGCACTGGCGGGAGCAGACCCACCTGTCGTAGATCTCCGAGCCCTCCTCGAGGCCGGGCAGCAGGCCCACGATGAAGGCCTGGAGACTGGGCAGGAGCAGCTTCTGCAGCGGGAGAAAGTACTTCTCATACAGGCCAAGCAGCACGGGCCTCACCGACATGGCTGCATTCGCCAGAAGAGGAAACAACCCACAGCTTTGGGAAAGGAAAAAGAGAGGAGGGATAAGTGAGACGCCTCATCAGAAGTTCCAAATCATGAGCCAGCTGAAGCGGGTTTCCAAAGCAGCCAGGCCGCCATTTAAACTGGTGGAGGAGATGCTCACTTGTCGTGGGATTGTCGCACATACTGTTAGCAAAGAGCAGGTACCTGGGCAGAATGGACATTATGCTCCTAGCTACAACAGACTTGAAGGAGAGTCTGGGGGGATGCACTCCAGAGGGTGAGCCCTGGTTAACCTCCTGGTGATGGCTTTATGACGAATGGCTGCACACCCCTCCATATTCTGCTTGTATCATTTTTTAATCTTGTGAACTGAAACAGGGATTACTTGGGTAATAAAAAAGTAGTACCGTGGGGAAGCTGTTGTACCTGTACAGGAACAAATCCTTGGCCAGCCATTTGGTCCCCACAATCTTGAAGACAATCTCATAGGTTTCGAGGGCTTTTAAGTGCACACCGCTGGGCAAAGCAGGATGCAGGCACTGGGCTAATCTCTTGCTGATAACGAGCCGTCTTGGCAACAAGGAATACCTCAGGTTACTCTGAAGAGCCTGGAAAACAAGAGGAAAAACACAGGAGGAAGAAGGTGGTGACATTTACAATGGAGAGTAAATGTGCCGAGGCCAGGAAGACACGAGCAGGCCCCAGCGTGGCTCTAAGAGATGAGACGTAACAGGACAGGAGGACAGAGGGACGGCCTGGGAGGGCCCGGGGGGCCACGAGCCAGGCTCCAGGGACACAGCTGCTGGGCAAGCCTCCAGCAATGCCGGAGATGAGGCAGGCTCCAGAGTCAAGAGCAAAAGAAATTCCGTCTCCCTTCAAAGTGACTCTGACACCATCAGGCCAGCTTCTCAGCCACACATGGGAATCCGTGTACAGGTGAGAGCTGTGTGCTCCTGTCTTGGGAGGCCTCCAGTCTACACGTGAGACCAAGCATAACACAGACTATCTCTGGGGGAGGCAACCTTCTGTCCCTGAGAAGACCTTTGCCTGTGTGCCGTGAAAGCCCCTGGATTTTTCCCCAGGGAGAGGAAGATGTCTGAATTATTCCATCATGCTCCCAGTGCAGCTTCCCAGTCAGGTAGCTGAGTGTGGGGGTCACTCAGAAGAGACTGGGGGGGGAACACTTCTGGGCCATGACGCCCGGCATCTTCACCAGTTGGTGATCCTGCCAGGAGGGACCCATGTTCTACAGGAGAAACATACCACCCTATTGGGATGGAGCAATGGTACTCCTGAGCTAGGCCTCCTCAATCAGGACACAGGCCTGGTCTGTGCTAAAGCATCCTTGGGTATTTGCTGAACCTGAGAAATACAGCCCGGAGTGTGAGCAGATCAATGCTGTTTTCCTCGGCATTGAGTGACCATGGGCACAGTGCCGTGGCTGGGTGGGTCCTAATGAATCAATCTGATAATGCAAAGCGACTGTCATTATGGTGAACAACCCACGTAACACACACAAATATTGACTGAAAGCTGGCGGGGTAAAGTCCACGATTCTCAAAGAGCCACTGGAAGGCCTCCATCGCTCGACGCCTGCCTGCTTTGCCCGCCCCCTCTGTTCATCTCAGCTTCAAACTTTGTGAGAACGCAGATCCATCTGTGGCTCCTGCCTGCCCCTCACTGCCCCTCTACCTGGACGTCCTCCCCAACCGCCTTGCTAACCTTCTTCACATGAGACTTGGCTCAGCGCCCCCCTGACGAGGCAGAATGGTCCCCCTCCCACACACTGTTACTCCTCCACCCGGTTCCATGGGCACGTCTGTCATCGACCTACAACGTTGTTCTGATGATTATCTGAAGGGTCTGGCTCAGGCGGCGGGCAGCTTGAGGGCAGGGTCTGTCCTCTTCCTCTCTGTTGTTTTTCCCGCTCTGCACAGTGCCTACAACCCAGCAGGCAGCCAGGAAGAACGTCAGGACGTGTGCAATGCCAGCTGCACCATGTGTTAGAACTGCTGGCCCCTGGACCACATGGTCTCGGGGTCATTACAGCTTTCTTTTTATAAATAAAGAAAATGATCTCATCTCTAAAACATACACTGAGGTTAGGGAGGAGGTAAAGGGAAGAGACAGAAAATAATACTTTTTATCAGAAGACTGTGATCTAATTGAACTCTGAAATTCAATAAATCTACACCTTAAAAAAAAACAGGGGCCGGTCCAGTGGCGTGCTGGTTAAGTTCATGCACTGTGCTTCAGCGGCCCGGACTTTGCAGGTTTGGATCCTGGGTGCAGACTTGTGCACCACTCATTAAGCCACGCTGTGGAGGCGTCCCACGTACAAAATAGAGGAAGACCAGCACAGACGTTAGCTCAGGGACAATCTTCCTCACCATTTAAAAAAAGAAACAGATATAATACAACTAGAGGTCATCAAGAAATACTCTAAAACATTATGAAGAGTTTGACATCTTAGAACAAAGGGAAAGCCAACAAAATAATTTTTTAAAATGTGCTGATATCCAACAAACAACTGAGGAGATGACTCGAAACACATGCAGTAGCAGAGGACAGGATGTAGCAGAGGATCAGAACAACCTGAGATGGTTGTGGCAGAGAGGAAAGAAACATGGGAAATGCACAGCAAATGGCACATTTTATCAAAGACATTTTCAAACGTCCACAAAAGCAGGTAGAACAGCAACGTCTCCATCACCCAGCTTCAACACGTATCAACTCCCGGCCGGTCCTGAAGACACAGCTTTTAGAAAACAATGCCTGTGACCCCACTGGCTTACTGATAATGTGGTCACCATGATTTAAGAGGAGGAGAGCTAAATTCTGTCTTCACCTGTTATTTTTGTCAGGACAGAGCTTTTGCTTTTTAAGTCACTACCAAATCTCTTTTTGCTCAGTGTAGTCTAAGGATGTCTGCTATTCAAGGTACAGGAGATGACCACACACCTCCTGTGATGGTCATCGAGGATTCACAAGCATTCGGTTGCCTCGGGTGTGCACGCAGCAGGACCCTGTCTCTGCACTTTTGAACCTGGGCATAGCAATCTGACTCACTCTGGCCAGTGAGGTCAGTGGAATATGTGTCACTTCTTGCACAGGCTTTAGAAGCCAACTCAAAGTGCATCAGGTTGTCTTTTCTTGCCTCTAAGATCACACAAACATGTGTTGAGCTGAAGCCCCTCCCAGCCTGGCTCCTTGAGAAATTACAGAGAGCCAACACCCCTTGCTGACCTAGGGAGGCGGAACTCGACCATGGTGTAAAAATCACTGAGACCAGGGATTTTTTGTTACCGCTGCACAACCTTCCCTGTACTGACTGATACTCCTCTCCTCATTTAAATGCAATTACAATGAACCACAACTACTCGTTTCAAACGAATGAGGCTGGTTGCTATTTCTTTCTCATTTAAATTTTTTGCCCTACTTAATGTAATTTGAAAAAGACATAGAAAAAGGAACATAACCAAGAACTGAGGCTGTGACCAGTACTTATGGAATGAAGTGTTCACTGTATGCTGCCCATGTTAATCCATGCGAACATGGCACGGCTGAGATAGGGAAGTCAGTGCCTGTTGAGGGATAGATACCCAGTGATGAAGGAAGCTGTCTGATTTGAAAAAGCAGAAGGAACAAAGGATATAAACAGATAGTACTTAGAAAAATGAGAACATGCTCACTCTTCCGATAAGACAACTGCAAATTAAAACTACAATGAAATGCCATTCTTTTTACCCATCAGGTTGGCAAGCTAGATCAACGCACACAGATTCAGGTGCAGAGCAGAGCCACCCAGAGATCATGAACCAAGTTCACCAAACCCAGAGTCAGGATTCAGCCAAACAGAACTTGCTAGCCTCCTCCTTGAAGCAGGGATGACACTGAACTCTTCTGTAGCCTTTTTATCACTAATAATGGGGCTAAAATAGTGTCTGGGTCACGGTGATTGTGTTAACACACTTCCCACAGAGCCTGGCACTTA
The DNA here is from genome assembly GCF_021613505.1 of Equus quagga. NCBI lineage: Eukaryota > Metazoa > Chordata > Mammalia > Perissodactyla > Equidae > Equus > Equus quagga. The sequence continues at coordinate 7,150,649 of NW_025802777.1, forward strand.
ACAAGTGCTTCAAAATGAGGCTAACCAAGCAAGACTGAGGCTATAATGCCTGGTTTAAGTACGTGAGCTTGGGGGTCAGAGCCTCAAATTCCAGCTCCACCATTTGCTTGTTGGGCTAATTCCTTGACCTCTCTGGCTGCAGTTTCATGGGGATGATGGTGCCTCACAAAGCTTCAGGCATCAAATGAGACACCACATGTAAACAATTTGGCACAGTGCCTGGAAAAGAGTGAGCAATCAACAAACATTACCTCTTATTCTAACGACAAACTGAAAATTAAGCACAAGATTTAGAGACGGGGACAAAATGCATTGCACTTTTAAAAGGATCAATTGAAACTCAGATGTTTACTAATAATGCCCTTTATTGTCACAAAAGCAAACAAGGAGACTAGTTAGATGTGTTAACGAGAAAGATTGAGAAATACACGGTATGAGAAGGGAAAAGCTCAAACTGTTGTATATCTGAGGGGGATCAAAGGCAGACTCAAAATCTGGTGAGACTTCCCAGGGACGCTGAGGTCAAAGAGGAAATCTGCTGTAATAAGAGGCAGAAGTGGAGAGCCTGATAGTTCCTTAAGAAGGCGAAGGAAAAGATAAATAGTAATTAACATTTAAGATTAAAAGGGAAAAGAAAGTACTATTTCTTAAATGATATTTAATGGAACATTTCTTTTTTTTTTGTATTTTTTTTTATTGAGTTAATGATAGGTTACAATCTTGTGAAATTTCAGTTGTACATTAATGTTTGTCATTCGTGTTGTAGGTGCACCACTTCACCCTTTGTGCCCACCCCCCACCCCACCTTTCCCCTGGTATCCACTAAACTGTTCTTAGTCCATAATTTTAAATTCCTCATATGAGTGGAGTCATACACAGATTATCCTTCTCTCACTGGCTTATTTCACTTAACATAATTCCCTCAAGGTCCATCCATGTTATTGCAAATGGAATGATTTTGTTCTGTTTTGCAGCTGAGTAGTATTCCATTGTATATATGTACCACATCTTCTTTATCCATTCATCTGTTGATGGGCACTTAGGTTGCTTCCATGTCTTGGCTATTGTGAATAATGCTGCAATGAACATTGGGGTGCATAGGACTATTGGGACTGCTGACTTCAAGCTCTTTGGATAAATACCCAGTAGTGGGATGGCTGGATCGTATGGTAGTTCTAGTTTTAATTTTTTGAGGAATCTCCATAATGTTTTCCTAGTGGCTGTGCCAGTTTGCATTCCCACCAGCAGTGTATGAGGGTTCCTTTTTCTCCACAACCTCTCCAACATTTGTTATTATTAGTTTTAGATATCTTTGTCATTCTAATGGGTGTAAGGTGATATCTTAGTATAGTTTTGATTTGCATTTCCCTGATGATCAGCGATGATGAGCATCTTTTCATGTGCCTATTGGCCATCTAACGGATCATTTCTAAGGAAACATTTTGCAAGTTGTAAGACTGGAGATTAGAATGGCCAGGTGAAAATGCTAGGGGATTCGAAGCTCTTTTAGAAACAAAGGATTCCCCTGGACAGAGCCCCTCCTGCCCGAGAGTGGCTTAACACACGCGGGACATGGGGTTGTGGACCCTATTTGAAACCACCTTCTGGGCGAGCAGCACTCAGCAGCTATCTCAGAAACATGCTTGAAGGGGAACTTAACCCAGTTCTTATTTTTTTTCTTTTTATTTGATGTGCACATCTCCTGGGCTTCTTCCCCTTTTTTTTCTTTAAAGATTGGCACGTGAGCTAACATCTGTTGCCAATCTTCCTTTTTTTTTTTTTCCTTTTTCTCCCCAAAGCCCCCCAGTACATAGTTGTATATTCTAGTTGTAGGTCCTTCTGGTTGTGGCATGTGGGACACCGCCTCAGCATGGCTTGATGAGGGGTGCCATGTCCGCACCCTGGCTCCAAACCAGTGAAACCCCAGGCCACTGACGCAGAGCCTGCGAATTTAACCACTTGGCTGGCCCCTTAAGCCAGCTCTTGATGCCATTAAGGACACATGCTCTCTTCACCATCACCCCCACTCTCTGTGCGGAAGCTCAAGGGTGGGACCAGGAAAGAAACAACCAGTTGCCTCTGGTCAGTGGAAAAGGCCACCATGAAGGTCTCCACTCTGGCTCCCCGAAATTCTACCTTTATGAGACTTTTCCTTTAGCCTCACTGAGGGCTAACGCCCAGCCACGAGGGGAACACCTCCACGTATTCAGAACAGTCTTCAAAGAGAATGGGAGTTATCTCATGATTCAGCCTCTGCCTCCTGCTGCTAAAGATTCCGAGCTCAGTGTGGGGTTCAGCCACGGTGGCTTTCTTCAGTCAGACACCTTGACCTGGAAGATCCTCTCCCTGTGAGCTGTCAACTTAAGTGCCCTTGGGCACAAGCAAAGTGCGTGACCAAGGTGGCCAGCCCACTGCCAGGCGCCCACAGACACTTCTCAGGGGAAATTGGAGGGGTTCTGCTGCATCCTCTCTGAGAGGCGGAATCAAGTCTGATGCCCACAGCTGCTGTGGCTTTTGAAAAAGAAAATGTTCTACTTAGAGCAGCCTTGGTCCAAGAGGTTTCAAAACTGAGTGCTGTGTACTGCTGACAGGAATGCAAAATGGTGCAGCTGCCACGTAAACAGCATGGCAGCTCCTCAAAAATTTAAACATTTGATTTGTTTACCAAATCACCGTATGATGCAGCAACTCTGCTTCTCAGTACACATCCTAAAGAATTGAAAGCAGGGATTTAAATATTTGCACACTCATGTTCATTGCAGCATTATTAACAATAGCCAAGAGATGGAAATATCCCAAGTGCCCATCGATAGATGAATGGATAAACAAAATGTGGTACATACATACAATGGAATATTATTCTGCCTTAAAAAGGAAGGAAATTCTGACACATGCTACAAGATGGATGAAACTTAAAGATATTTTAAGTGAAATAAGCCAGACACAAAAGGGCAAATATTGTATGATTCCACTTATATGAGGTACCTAGATTAGTCAAATTCATAGAAACAGAAAGTAGAATGGTGGTCAGTAGGGGTGGGGGAACGGGGAACAGGGAGGTACTGTCAGGTAGGTATGGAGTTTCTGTTTGGAGAGATGAAAAAGTTCCAAAGATGGACATTGGTGATGGTTGCACAACAATGTGCATATACTAAATGACACTGAACTGTACACGTCAAAAATAGTTAAAATGGTAAATTTTATGTCTACTTTACCACCAACAACAAAAGAAAAAAGAAATGAATATTGTGTTTCATGCAACAGCTCTTGCTGGTGAAGCTGTAAGAACTGGAGTGATGTGCACACATTGGACTGAATGTCTTTCCTGACCAGAAAAAGTGGGGCTCCTTTGAACAAATTCCGAAGGGACCCAGGGACTCGGTCCAGCCTCTCCTGAGTGTGAGTTTTTTTGGTTTTTTTTTAAGATTTTATTTTTTCCCTTCTTCTGCCCAAAGCCCCCCGGTACATAGTTGTATATTCTTTGTTGTGGGTCCTTCTAGTTGTGGCATGTGGGACGCTGCCTCAGCGTGGTCTGATGAGCAGTGCCATGTCCGCGCCCAGGATTCGAACCAACAAAACACTGGGCCGCCTGCAGCGGAGCGCGCGAACTTAACCACTCGGCCACGGGGCCAGCCCCCTGAGTGTGAGTTTTTAACTCATAATTAGAAAAATAGCCACCTAGAACTGAGTCCCACCTTCTAGGGCCTGGATTCCTCTTCACACCCCTCCCCTCTGTTCAAGCTGCCAAGACTGGAACCCTGGCACAGACCAGGGAGTGCCACCCTGAGTCTGCCCTTCCCTTTCCTGCCTCTATCTGCATATTATGTTTGGCAAGACCCTTCTCCAGCGAGAACAGCTCATGGAATATTTCCAGGGAAGTTTCATTGTTTGGGTTTTGTTTTTCAGGAAACCAGAACCCCAAAATGACTGGCCAGTAATTGCAATAGATATAAACACTTAATAAAAATGATGTATATATATTATATAAAAAAAAAAGATGAGGAACGTTCTTCTTCACCTGTAGAATAAATACCTAAATATCTCAGGGAAACACATGAATTTGGGAGGAAAAACTAGCCATGTTTTCAAAATCAGTTTGAAAAGTGCTAAACAGTCAGGAAAAGCTATGATTAAACAGGAAATTAAATTTCCTCATTTCTTTCACCTCAGGCACTATACCATTTTAAAAGCATTCCTTGAGCTATAAGTAAGATATAATTGCTATATTTTTAATCTTACGTATTCACAGGCTCAGCAGGTTGACCTTAAAACAAAATAATAAAACACAAAATATAAGTTACCAAAAAAAAAAGGTTGAACCACATCCGAGCTTCATCAAGAGGGACCAGGAAGTGCGTCACTCTGCACCACTGCCAAAGTCTGTGTTTCCCTTGGTTTCCCTTTGACATCACACAGTCTGACACTCTCCAGGACTCTTGGCATGACTTAGAATGGTTCCACGTAAGAAACATGATTAAAAATTCCAAAGGGGTAGACCATGGGCTCAACAAGTAATTTAACACACTTAAAAATGGTTAAGATGATAAATTTTATGTTATATACATTGTATCACAATTAAAATTTTTTAAAAAGGTAATTTAACAATGGGGTCAGGGGAGAGTTATAGTCGATTAAAAAATGTTTCACGCTGTAAAATAAAATTTTAAATGCTTCCTTCAAAAGTTCCTAGAAAGGAGACAGCGCGAAGCTGCTCCTGTGCAGATAATGCTGACTTCGGAGCGCCAGAAGCTCGTCTACAGAGAAATGTAAGCAAGCCAATTTAAAAGCCTGTCTTGCATCAGGCAAATGGTAAAATATCGGCCTGTCTTCTTTCTGGAAGTCAGCCATCTTTATAATGATGCTCGTTTCATGCCATAAAAGCAAAGCTGCACAGTGAGTAAGACAGGCCAGGTGGCACAGCTCGAACACTCATTAAATACTTGCCAAGGGATACCAATGGTGCCCTTCGGACGAATGAAAACAGAACAGACACTGAGTAACAACAAACCGGCCAGGACTTCCCGCCTTAAAGTAGGCCACACAGTGATGGTGGCGAGCGTCACGCCTCACCTGAAGTGGCAGTGACTCTGCCACCGTGCCAGCTTGGGAGGGTGGGGGCTGGGGATGGCAGGAGACAGGCGGAGGAACAGGCATGTGAGCAAGGCCCCCCAGAGCCCCTGCAGGGGGTGGGGAGTTCACAGGTAAGCAATGAGGTCAAGCTTTTGTTTAACTGGAGGAGTGACAGCAGTACAACTCCTTTGTAAACAAGACGCTTCCTCCTCAGAAAGGTCACCGACTGAAATATCACCGCACTGCGTTCAGACGGTCTGCGGAACCCTGACAGCAAAAGTGCAGGGCAGCGCCCCCCAAGAGTCCACTCTCATCGCGTTACAACATCCATGTCCTGGATCCAGCTCACAATAAGGCCACTAGCAGGGCCTCTGCTTAATTTGACTTTCCGCATCAGTTAGAGATCCACTGGAAGACATTTTTTTCTTTTAAAAATTTCCTAAAACTATTTTCTCTCTTTTGAATCATCTTTGCCTTACTCTTGCAGCTAACAATCACTGACCCTTTCTGAGCCAATACCGTGCTGCTTGGGCAGGAGAAGAACCAAAGGGTGAGCAGATGCTACAGGGATTTTACAGGGCACTGGCCGAGAGGTAAGGGCGGGGAGTGTCCCAGGCCAGGCCTCAGGGTGGGCACAGTGGGCCCCTGACCTGCGGCTGGCACTAGCTACGTGTCTGTGGGAAGACTGAAGCCTCGGGCCTTGGCTTGGCACTTTCAGAACCTCATTTTTTATCAGCTGAACCAGAGTTGGCTCTGCTGCGGAGGGAATGCTTTGCTGGTCTAGCTCACAAGAGGGCGACCAGAGAGGCAATGGCGGGGGACATGATAAAGAGCACAGGCTCAGAGTCAGCTGCAGTGGGGTCTGAGTCAGGGCTCCCCCTTTCACCAGCTGTCCAGTCTGTCACAAGTTCCCTGACCACAGGATGCTCCATCTTCTAACTGAAATGTGCTGCTATCTACTCAAAGGTGGGTCATGCGGATCAGCCTCAAAAAGTGGGTGAAATATTCAAGGTCTCCATTCCATTTCCACTGCTGCAGTGTATTAGGATTAACACTGAATGCACATGTGCACACATGCGTGCACGCATACATGCACACGCAACACAAGCACCCGGGTCTGTCCCAACCCTTGCTTACAATGACTTGGGAATCTGCATGCTGGGTGAGAAAGCTTCTTAAAACACAACACAACAAACTCGCTGCTATCTCAGAGAAGGCAAGCGACAGCACACGTGTTCAAGTATTGCTCTAATTACTTTTCCCCTTCTGAATTCATTATAACATTTAGATGGTAAAGGCCACTCACTCTCACCACTAACACCCATTTTCCCTGTCTTCCCATGTAGAAACTTTGCATGGCTGGCTGTGATGCTCTCCATGTTTCCAGATTTTACTCTTTTTCAGGCACAGTGCACCCCAGCGCTCCCTGACATCCATATACTCCCACCTCCAAAGTGGCCTTCGCAGTGGTGCTAGCTCAGCTGAAATACTGTCCACGTGACGGAGAAGCCTCAAGAAAGTCTGAGCTTCAGTGTCTTCAGCGGTAAAAGGAGCTGAATGGCACCAACTTTGGAGGGTTATAGGTTTGAAAAATAATGATTGACAAGCATATAACAGGCTCACTAAAAGGTATCACTATTTTTGGGGGGGCTACGGGCCAGTAGGCTCAGAAATGATGGAAAATGGCAGGCGACGAAGGCAATTGAGTTCTATTGGGAACCACCTGTACAGGCAAGAAAACGAACGTGTGGGGCAAACGCGCCCTTCAAAACATATTCTAAACCCTGAGTCACACACGATGCTGAGAATACTGAAACACTTAAGAATTTATAATCACAAACCAGAAGACCTAGTAAAATAATCATCCCATGAAGATATTAAATGATGCAGTGTATGAAAATGTTCTTTTTCTGCTTTACACATTTTAACCCACATACAAAATATTTAACAAACAAACCAACCAAAGCCTACTGTATGGAAATCAACTTGTTAGAGCCACAGGAGAAGGAAGAACATCTTGAGGATGGAGTCTCATTATTTGTAATGTTCTGCTGGTAGAACTCAATATTCTTCAAAATTCACACCCAGGAGAACAGAACTGGCACACTCAACAGAGACTAAATGCTACCCTTCCACACAGAGCAGCCTTCTCTAGAGACCTCCCGAGAGGCCCTTCCCAATCCTCAATGCCGCAGCTGAATGGGTTCAGAACAGCCGTTTGCAGCTCAGGACGCATCCTCCCAGGGCGCTCTGGTTCCATCACCCGCAAGGGCCTCAAGCACTGGGAGTGTGCGACCAGCAAGTGCAGCATCAGCACCAGAGTAATTCATAATGGAATGTAATTCGGAGTCGCGGGTTGGGAGGCAAAGAACACACCTCCCCAACACTGCATCGCCTGCTTACTCTGATCTCAGTATGAACCACAGTCCTCCTCTTTGCTTTTCCTTTGCTTCCTTGTCCCCAGAGACAAGCCATCTGCATAGAAGCAGTGACAGTTGAAGAATAAGCTCTCAGTGGCTGGGAGGGAAAGGGCCGCCAAGAAGGCACACAGGAACAGTGACCAAGGCACGAAAGCCTGGCTCTCTCCAGATGAATTCAAGCCCCAAGTTGGCTCTTCTCTCCAATATCCAGCAGCTATAAGACGGGCGGGGACACTCAGAACCAAGAAGCAGAACACATAACTTGCATAAAGCTGGCACTGGAAGAAAACAAACTCCTCAAAAATACATCGGAAGTTCCGTACTTGGGACAAAACCTCTGCAGACGGGGAGACAGAAAATCCCCTGCAGTTACTCTATAAAGACCCTGGTACCAGCCAGAACCACGCCAACACGGACAGCGAGGGTGCGGACCGGCATGAGGACACACAAACAACTTCACTGTCCAGAAACAAGTGTCCTCGCATCAGCCCTCAGAGGAAACAGGCTCTAACGGGTTAAGGATGGTCCAAGGTCGCTGGCTCAGTTAAGAAGCTTTTGGCTGTAAGGAATATGATATCCAACTATACAAGTCTAAAGTAAGAAATTCCCCACCTCACAACCAAAAGTCTAGAGCAGTGGTTCTCAAACCGGGGCAATTTTGCCCCCAGGGGACATTTGGCAACGTCTGGAGCCATTTCTGGCTGTTATAACATGGTGTGTTTGTGTACGTCCTACTGGCATCTAGTGGACAGAGGCCAGGATGCTGATAAACCTCCTTTGATGCACAATTCAGCACCCCCTCCCCATCACAGAATGCCAACAGTGCAAAGGCCGAGAACCCTTGGTCCAGAGGAGCATTATTTCTGCATTCAGTTAATGCGAGGTCTCAGTGGCATCCTACAAGGACCCAAGCCTTTTCAGGCTTATTTGCTCCCAACGGTGAGCTGAACAACCCTCAGCCTTTTCCTCTCCTGGCCTCAGAGTTGGCCCCACACAACAACAGAGAGGAGCAAAAAAATCAGTGTTTGTTCCTTTCCTGTCTCTCTGCATGAGAAGAAATCCTTTCTAGAAGCTGGCCTGCCATGTCTTGGGGGTCAGGGAAGGTCATGTGCCCCTGTCTACATTAATCCCCGCCTAAGAAAATAGAATTACTAAGATCAAGTCCTAGAACAACATCTACCGCTGGGGCTGGGAGACGGGGGCTACCACTCTGTAGCCCATCGCCACCTGATCCCCAGACAAAACTGGGTTCTCCTGACAAGAAAGAAGAGGGTGAATGGCTCTTGGGCGGGCAACCAGCATGTCTACCCCAAATTCAGAAGTAAGTGGTGAGCCTGAACGTGAATCCAGGTGCTCTGCCGCCAAGCTCAGCGTTCCTTTATTCCACATCTGCATCAGCATATCTTCCAACATATTTACTTCCAAGGCCTATCTCAGGTGTTGGCAGAACCTGGCTTAAGTCAGTAATCACCAAAAGCATGAGTCAAATGTGAGGCAGAACTGCATTGCTTAGAAAAAAAGCAATTCAGCACTTTAAAACTGATCAGGTAGTGAAATGACAGACATGTCTTGCTATATAAAAATAAGTTATTAAGGCAGTAGATAAGGAATAAACTGATCCTTGACGAGACAAGCAATATGATGGAGCCAGCAGGGGTGCACGGATGGTGAAACACTAGAGGCGCTGTCAAAATTAGTGTGTGCCGCATGGGGGCAGGGACTGGAACTGTCCACCCAAAGCATGCCCCCCTTCTCCTGTGGTAAGGATTGTAGCAGAGCCACGGCTGCTGGGCCAGGGGATATTTTTCCCCCTTGAAGATATGAGTGGAAGTAACACATGCCATTAAGTCTATGCCTGCTCCTACATGCTCTTCCCTCTTCCTGTGGAGCAGAATGGCAGTGAAGAGAGCAACTCAGAAAGCCAGTGTTAAAGATGGCAGAGTCCCTGGAATGACCACATGGAAGAGAAGTGCCCAACCTGGAACACCATGCTGAATTGATACATGAGCGAGAAACTTCAATCTTATTGGCGGTGGTGAATTTTTGGACTTCTTTGTTACAGCAGCTAACATTACTGTAACTAATACATTGATAGTATCATCATTTAACACTGTTTCAGAAAATGTAGCAAAATATTAGGAAAAAACACAAATTCAGTATTGATTGATGGCTTGCCTGACTACCTGAAGAACTCAAAACAATCAACTGAAAAAACTCAGAAATAAATTCATTAAGACGGCCAGTTTCCAAATTCTGTAAGTTGATAGTTTCCTACATGCCAGCAACCAGTGAAAATATATAGTGGAAAATAATCCCATTCAAAATAGCACAAATACATGTATAAAATATCTAATATATTTAAGAAATAGGAAGTACTTACATAAGAATAATTAAACTCTTAGGGACATAAGTAAATACTTTTTAATCAATGAAGGGAACTACCACTCCCAAAATATTCTGAAATTGTTACCTAATACCAATCAACACCCAAAAGATATTTTTTAACTCTACAAATGATTCTACAGTTCATCTGGAAGAAAACAACCTGGGAATGGCAGAAAAATTCTGAAAGAGAAGGGTGGTTAGGTTAGTGTAGAGAACCTGTCCCGCCAGATAAAGACATTATAAATTACAGTCACGTGTCACTTAATGACAGGCACACATTCTGAGAAATGCATCATTAGGCGATTTCATTGTTGTGCAAACATCACAGAGTGTACTTACACAAACCTAGATGGGACAGCCTAACTACACACCTGGCTATGGTACTAATCTTATGGGACCACCATCATATATGTGGTCCATCATTGACTGAAACATTGTTATGTGGCTCATGACTCTACAGCAGTTTAAAGGCTGTGGCCCTGGCACCAATGCAGACAGATTAGTGGAACAAAATAAAGTCCACACACAGACTCATGCGTCCAAAGGTCTAACTCTATGACCAACGACACAGCAACTCCAACATTGACAATATGCCTTGATAAAAACAGCCATGTGCCGAAAGACATTCATTAAAGCTTCATTTAGAATTATGAAAAACTAGACGTGAACTAGTCCAGCAATAAAGGGCTTCTAGATCTTGTCTACTCATATACAAACCCCCCTCCCTTTTGCTCTCACACACACACAACCGAGAGAGCTATGAACTGTTCAACCTGTCCTTTTTTGCCCCCTTGTTTCATCATGAGCATTTTTTCATGTTAGCAACTACAACTCTACTTTATTTGGGTGACTGCATATCTCATCATACTGTTGTATCACGATTTACTCCACTGCCACTTCCCTATTGAGGACGGTCATGTCTAACATTTTTGCCATTACATATAATAAAACAGTAAAGATTCTTATAGTTACCTTTGTGTTGTATTTCTATAGGGTTAAAACAAATTTATAATAATCACATACTAACTCTCTAATCATTAGTTATTTGGGAAATGCAAGAGTCACTAACACTGGCTGAAATAAAAAGACTGCCTATACCAAGTACTGGTGAGGGGACGGAAGAAATGGAGTTCTCGTACACTGCTGGAGCGGTGGAAAATGATGCGATCACTTTGGAAACTGTTTGGCAGTTTTTTTAAAAAGTTAAATATATACCTACTGGAAGCAACCCAAATGTCCATTAACAGGGAAATGGATAAAAAAAGAATGTATATCCATGGAATCCTACTCAGCAGTAAAAAGGAACGAACTGTCAATATACACAACAACCTGGATGACTCTGAAAATAGCTTTGCTCAGTGAAAGACGCCAGACGAGAAAGAAAAGATTACATGCTGTATGATTCTATTTATGTAAAATTTTAGAAAATGCAAACTATAGTGATAGAAAGCAGATCAGCGGTTGCCTGGGGATGAGGGCTGAGACGGGAGCGGGGGCGGGGGGAGGCATTACAGAAAGACACAAGGAAACTTCTGGAGGTGATGGAGACAAGTCCCTTATCTTCATGTGGTGATAGTTTCACAGGATATACATATCCAAACTCATCAAACTATACACTTTAAATATGTGCAGTGTTTACTGTATGTCAACAAAGCTCTAAAAAAAAAAAGGGGGAAAAGACCATTTAAAAAAGATAAATGGGAATGCCTATATTTGGCTCAAATACAAGCTTGAATATTGGTGTTCATGTCCAATCAGTTGTCCTTTTTGGAAAAATAGCTAAGTTTAACTTTTTCCTTCTACATTAGTCTGCTTGGGCTACTGTAACAAAATGCCGCAGACTGGGCGGCTTAAAGAACAGAAATTTATTTCTCCTGGTTCTGGGGGCTGGAAGTCCAAGATTTAGGCGGCAGCTGATTCGGGTCTCCTGGTTTGTGGACGGCTGCCGTCCCGCTGTGTCGTCTCCTGCAGGAGGCAGGGCTCGCTCTCTCCCTCTTCTTTTACGGCTGGCCACAGCCCTATCGGGTTAGCGCCTTACTCTTACGACCTCATTTAACCTTACTTACCTCCTGAAGACCCTTGCTCCAGCTTCGGTCACACTGGGGGTGAGGGATTCAACACAGGAATTCAGGGGGAGACACAATTCAGTCCACAGCACCTTCCTGACCCCAGCCTGACATCAAGTTTCTAGTTTCACAACCTTTGTGGCAGAATTTATAAAATGTACGGAACCACAAGCCCCTTCCCCTATCCATAAACTCAATTCTGCCAGACAAGCTTCTGTCATTAGATTATTGAAGGAATAATTCATCCGTCCAAATCTAAACTATTTCCATCCCTCCAGCAGATGTGAAAGGAAGAATGATGAAAATATCCTTTGCTTACACACAAAATAAGGAGACTATCAATCAGCGAAAGTATACCAGGCTCCTCTCAGCAAAGAGAAATGCTCTTCCCAAAAGGACCACGTCAGCCTACGGTGTTTCAAGCAGCTCTAACAACCCTGAATCAGCAAAGCCCTTGCCAATTCTCAGCTCCTTCTGGACAACCTGGGGTAGGATGTGAGCAATAATGCCCTCTGAGGCCCAATGTGTCACTTACCAAAAGAAGGACAACAGAACCGTGGCAAAGGGTCTGGCAGCCTTTGCCACATGTTAGGCATCAGAGTTCTACCTGACGTCCTACTAGCTGCACTGTCTAAGTTCTGGTGCCAAGAAAATCAGAACCCTGCCAGAGACACATGGACCTTGTGCTTACCACTCTCTCCTGCAAAGAGGTACAGGATCTACTTTATTTAAAAGTGAACGGAGTCAATAATTGCCAACAACATCCTTTCAATTTGGTCTCTTCTCTGAAGGCATTAAAACCCACATCTTTCTAATATGACCGTAACACTCTACTTGTCTACACTCCCCAACTTCTACCCTTAAGGTCACCGTCCCAGACGGCAGCACAAGGTTGCTGGGAAATGACTAAACTAATGCCCCAAACTGAGCTATCATACTGTAACAGATGGGGCCCTAAAGTGAGGTGACATGATGGACCCAGGCATCATGGAGGCTGAGAGCCGCAGTTCATAAATAAGGAGGCAGACAGGGGCTCACGGCCCTGCTCCAGGTCACTCGCTCATCAGGCTGGCCCAAAGGAGCAGTGATCTAAACCATGTCTCAGTGCAGGGGGAAGAGGTTGGGGAGGGCTGAAAAGGAGACACAGGGGAAAGCCCGACCTGGAAGGATGAAGCCCCCTGAAAGCCACCCCACAAACAGCCCCCATAAAGAAGCTGGTGCAGTCAGATGGGCACGAATCATCAGTGCTATGGTCTGAATGTCTGTGAACCCCCATGTGATGGTATTTTGGAGGTGGGGCCTTTGGGAGGTGATGAGGTCATAAGGGCAGAGTCCTCATGAATGGGATTAGGGCCCTTATAAAAGAGACCCCAGGGAGCTCCCTCACGCCTTCTGCCATGTGAGGACATAACAGAAGATGCCATCTGTGAACCAGGAAGAGGGCTCTCACCAGACACGGAATCTGCCAGTACCCTCATGCTGACGTCCCAGCTCCGAGAACTGCGAGAAATAAATTTCTATTGTTTAAGGCCCCAGTCTGTGGAATTTTGTCATGGCAGCCCTAGCGACCTACTACAGATCCCAAACTAAGGAGGCTTTATCTGAACTAATACTGCTTGACAGAGAAAAGCAGTTGACTAGGGCTAGGGTAAAATTCAGGATCCAGTTCAGACTCATCGAGTTTTCAGGCAGAAGTCGTCTTAGGGCTGATCTGTAAAGGGCCAGAGCAGTTCACTTGGTCTCCGAGCTCCAGCCCACGATCTTCCCACAATACCACAGCGCTAAGCCCGAAATGCCACAATAAAGAGGCTCTGCTTTAAAAAGGAGGCGTGTGTAATTAAGTGGTAAGACGTTAGAAGCTGAAGCATGTAACAACACCCGAGACCTCTGACTTCCCCTGCTATTCACGTCACCTGCTTTCTGGTCATTTAGTAAAACAATAGGGTATTGAATAAAAGCAGCCAAAAAATGTGGTTCACTTAGGACCATTATGATATTAAAAAAAAAGTTTTAGTGATAAAGTTGTTAAATGTACAGAGTTTTACTCATTTCTACTATCCTTTATTTCCATAATCAAAGTTGTAATCCAGGCTTGGTACAGCGGTTGGGTTCATAAGGGCTCAAAATGTACTTGATTAAAATTTATCTAAAAACAATTAAGGAAACACGATAGCTTGGAGTCTCTGATAAATAATTAAGCAAAAATTACCCTATTCATGTTGATATACCTAAAAACCATAAAGGATAAACTTTTCTCTAATACAGAAAAATTCTAAAAATGATACTGAAAGTTTAGCAAATTTAAAAAATGATGCAGTTAGAACTTGTCTTTGGTTGCACAAACCAAGACCTTCTGGGGCTCGGTTTTCTCATTTGTCAAGAGTTGAGCTCTCTGAGCCCCTGTTCTGAATCTATGGTTGATGTTTTATAATCTAGCACCTACCTTAATTAGAAAGCATCTTGAACTAACCTTTTTATACTACAGTATTGTTTATATTTGCATTATAAAGAGTTTTTACTAATTCATCACTTGTCTTCTCACTGAAATTTCTGTGTACACACGAGTCCAAAAAATCTGGCCATCACTAGAGCCTTAAGAAAATCCTTTATTCACATCAACTCCTATCAGACAGCCCTGAATGCACAAGTTCTGTCTCCCAGACCTAAGTAATCACTAAGCCGATGGGGGCTTGCTCCCTCCAGCACCTTCCCAACCCTCCACGTCCAGTGACTCTACTCTGATGCTAAAGCTGCCCACTGCCACCCAGAAGCTCCTACCTCAGGCTCACTCTCCACGAGGCAGCCAGAGGGATTCTCCTAACACCTAAGGCAGCAGTCCCCTCGCTCAGAGCCTTCCTGGAAGCTCAACGGCTTCCCCTCCATCGCAGAACCAAACTCCGTGATCTGCCCTGGCTACCTCCTCCATCTCCTATCACCTCTCCACCCCAGCCACGCCTGCCCCTACTGTACCTTGGACACAGGCCCACGCCCCAGATGGCCTCCCTGCCAGCTCAATGGCGGCATCCAGGCCTGTGCTCAAAGCTCAAATGTCACGTTAACAGAGAGCCATCTCTGTCTGAACTAGCACACCATCTTCCTTCCTCACCACCCCACTTCCCCGGGTTATTTTTCCTCTTGGCATTCAGCACCCAACATCACATATTTATTCATTTCGTCCGTCTTCCACCAACAAAGCCTTACATGCTAAGAGGGCAGGAACTTGGCATTCAATGCCATATCCCCAGCACCTTGATGTTTGATACAGCTTGCTTCTAGCACTGTATCAGTCTGCTAGGGCTGCTGTAACAAAGCACCAAACATCGGGGGCTTGAACAACAGAAATGGATTGTTTCACGGTTCTGGAGGCCAGAAGTCTGAGATCAAGGCGTCAGTGGGGTTGGTTCCTTCTGAGGTTGTGAGGGAGAGGCTGCTCTTTTTGCTTCCGGCCGTTTGCCGGCAATCTCTGGCTTTCTCTGGCTTGTAATTGCGTCACCTAGATCTCTGCCTTCATCCTCACATGCTGTCTTCCCTCCATGCATGTCCATCTCTGTGTCCCAATTTTCCCTTTTTATAAGGACATCAGTCATACTGGACCAGGACTCACCCTAATGGCTTCATTTTAACTTGATTAGTTCTGTAAAGACCCAATCTCCAAATAAGGTCACATTCTGAGGTGCTGGGGGTTACAAATCAATGCGTAACAACCACTTGGCAGCCGTATCACGTCGGGCAAGTCAGTTAACCTTCATCAATAAAAGAGGGCAAACAATTGCACCTACCTCATCTGGATAATGAAGACAGCGCCCCTGAGAGCAAAGAGGTGTATCCCTGTCCCCGTGTGAGCCAGACAGCCACTGACATGGAAAAAGCTCAAGAGCGTGGGCTCTGGAGCCAGGCAGCCAGGGTCTGAGCCTTCTCTTTGCCACTTGTTGGCTCTGAGTGGCACAAGTTGCTTAGCCTGAGACCAACCTCAAGATATGCTGTGCATATTTTACAAGAATGCACGTCAAGTCCTTAGCACACAGTATGCTATGAATGTCAGCTGCCGTGGGCAGGGCCGAGGTAGGGACAGATGGTGTCACCCTCATCCCACTGATATCTTGCAAATTTTTCAAGGGGGCTGCTCTCACTCACTGCCTAATCATAGCAGCAGAGAACAGGAAACTTGAGCTGCAAAGAGGACACGGTGGGATTACAAGAAATTGGGTACCAATTTTAATAAAAAGTTGTCTTTTAAAATTTTTATCCAATACTACTCATATCCAATTGCCTATAGACATCACACTGGGACACCCAGCAGAGGCCATCCCAAAGTGAAGCCCTGCTCTCCCTGCCCACCCCATGGGGCTGGCTCCTCCCGTCTCCCCATCACATCCTTGAGGCTTCTCAAGCCAAAAACCTGGGAGAAAACCTGTGAGTCATACTTGACTCCTCTTTTCCTCTTATATGCCTCCTCCAATCCACCAGCAAATTCTGTTAGTTATTCCTTCGAAGTATATTCAGAATCCAAACCCTTCTCCACTGGCCCACCTATGTTATGGCAACAGCTCCTAAATGGCCTCCCTGTTTCTGCCTTGCCTGACCCCCATCTCTTTCCTACCCCCAGCAGAGCAGCTGGAAATGGTTCTAGCATGCTACAGGGGAAGCTAGATCATGCCCCTCTGCTCAGCACTCCCTCAGGGCTCCCCCGAACTGAGAAGTCGCCGTCAGATTCCAGTTTTAAAGAACCTACAAGATTGGATGCCCTCCCCATCTCTTGCCTCTGTGGCCTCGTCTCCTACACTCTCTCCCTCTCTCTTCGTGACAACCTCACTGGCCTCAGACACACCAGAACCTCTATACTTGGTCAAACGCACCTTCTCAGCAAGGCCTTCCTTGATGATCCCATATAATATCACAATGTCCCCCTAAGACTCACCGCCCCTTCCCTTCTTCACTGTTCCCAGGACACTCACTGCTATCTAGCACCCCATGTATTTTGTTTATCCTCAGCTTCCCCCTGATCCCCCCCAGAAAGTGGGGAGCATCTTGTTAGTTTTGTTCTCTGCTATACCCTGATACCTAGAACACCAGCTGGCACATCGTAGGTGCTCATATTGCTAGTGAATGAATAATGGCCAATGCTTTAAAAACTCCTTAAAGAGGGGTTCAACCGTACTTGACAACCTGCCTTTCAAAAGGTGAGTTAAAATGATGAGACGTTTTAGGAATTTTTTTCAGATATACTGAAACAAAGCCTGTTTAACAGAATACATCATTGCTCGAGAACTGCACTTACCAAGGTTATTGTTTTACCTAGCTCAAAACGCATGTGTTCCTAAATAAATGGAAAGACACCTTGTGTTCACGGATTGGAAGACAATGTTGTTAGTGTGGCAACACTCTCCCGGAGATTCAGTGCGATCCCTATCCAAGGCCCACTTGGCTTTTTTTTTAAAGATTTTATTTTTTTCCTTTTTCTCCCCAAAGCCCCTCAGTACATAGTTGTATATTCTTCGGTGTGGGTCCTTCTAGTTGTAGCATGTGGGACGCTGCCTCAGCGTGGTTTGATGAGCAGTGCCACGTCCGCACCCAGGATTTGAACCAACGAAACACTGGGCCGCCTGCAGCGGAGCGCACGGACTAAACCACTCGGCCACGGGACCAGCCCCCCCACTTGGCTTTTTTGCAGAAATTGAGCAGCAGATCCTAAAATTCACATGGAATTTCAAGGGATCCAGAATAAACAGAACAATTCTGAAAAGAATAACAAAGTTGGAAGACTCTCACTTACTTACTGTAAAGCTTACTAAAAAGCTACAATAATCAAAACATGTATGGTATTGACATAAGGAGAGACACACAGATCAATGGAAAAGAAAGGAAAGTTCAGAAATAAACCCATCTATCTACGGCCAACTGATTTTCAACAAGGGTTCCAAAACCCTTGAAAAGAAGAGTCTCTTCAACACACGGTGCTGGGACAACTGGACTTCCACATGCAAAAGAGTGAAGCTGGAGCCCCACCTCACACCACGTAAAAAAATTAGCTCAAAATGGATCAAAGACCTAAATGCAAAAGCTAAAATTATTAAACTCTCAGAAAAAAACACAGGGGCAAATCTTCATGACCTCAGATTGGTAATGGTTTCTTAGATATGACATTAAAAGCACAAGCAATAAAAGAAAAAATAGATAAATTAGACTTCATCAAAATTAAGAACTTTTGCACATCTAAGGGCGTTAGCAAAAAAGTGAAAAGACAACCCAAAGAATGGGAAATAAATATTTGTAAATCATATATCCAATAAGGGCCTGGTATCTAGAATATATAAAGAACTCTTACAAACCAACAACAAAAAGACGAACAACTCAGTTAAAAAATACGCAAAGTGTTTGAATGGAAATTTCTGCAAAGAAGACATACAAATGGCCAATAAATACATATCTATATGAAATTATTAGTCATTAGGGAAATGCAAATTAGAACCACAAGACACCACTTCACACGCACTAGAATGGCTATCACCAAAAAAACAAAAAGTAAGTGTTAACGAGGATGTGAAAAAAATGGAACCCTCATATGTTGCTGGTGGGCATGTAAAGTGGTGTAGCGGCTGAGAAAACAGTTTGGTGGTTCCTCAATAAGTTAAACATAGAATTACCACATAATTCAGTAATTCCACTCCTAGATATATACCCAAGACAGGTGTTCAAACAAAAACTTGCACACAAATGTTCACAGCAGTATTACTCACAAGAGCCAAAACGGAGACACCCAAATGCCCACCAACTGATGAATGGATAAACAAAATGTATTCTATCTAGGGGCTGGCCCCACAGTGTAGGGGTTAAGTTTGGCACGTTCTGCTTCAGTAGCCTAGGTTTGCAGGTTTGGATCCCGGGTACAGACCTACACCACTCGTTAGCCATGCTGTGGTGGTGATCCACATGTAAAGCGGAGGAAGATTGGCACAGATGTTAGCTCAGCACTGGTTGTCCTCAGGGGAAAAAAAAATGTGGTCTATCCATACAATGAAATATTATTCAGTCATAAAAATCAATGAAGTACTGAAACATTCTACATCAGGGGCAAACCTTGGAAACATGCTAAGTGAAAGAAGCCAGACACAAAAGGCCATATATCGCACAATTCCAATTTAGATGAAATTTCCACAGACACAGAAAGTAGATTAGTGGTGCCAGGGACTGGGAAGAGGCAGGGATGAGGAGGGTTTCCTTCTGGGGTGGTGACAACGTTCTGAAACTAGATGGTGGTGACGGTTGTGCAACATTGTGAATGCCCTAAAAGCCACTTAATTGTACACTTTAAAAAGGTTAAATGGTAAATTTTATGCAATGTGAATTGTACCTCAACAAAAAAATAATGAACACACCTCCTCCCAAAATAAGTATGCTATTTTTAGATTCCAGGAGAGTCAAGTACTAAAATAGTGAAACATTTAGAAGAACCTGAATCTGCCTAAATCCCATTTCAGTGCTTCTCTCTTTCCCCTAAAAAAGCAACCCACCTTCATGCAAGATGAGGAATATTATCTTTAGCTTGAGAATTCCTGAGTTAGGGCTCCACGACCAAAGAATTCCCAAGCTCTTATTTGCTGCTTTATTACACTGGTCCATCCCAGCCAGCACCCAGCCACAGCGTTCTCATGTCGTAAATATACCTCGCAAGAGACCACGCAGTTTTTAGGCCACCACCTGTAACAACCGCCTCTCTCCACTGTCTGATAGCCATCTGTGGGTGCTGATGCGGCTTTCTGGCGGTTGGTGCTGGACTGCTGCCCAGGCATTACACCCGGGGTCAGGCTGCTGGTATTCTTCACCCTCCCCCATTCCTTGAAGAGGTCAATGGAGAAATCCTTTCTCTTCAGTGATGTTTGTTAGAGCCCCCACTGCGTGTGACCCAGGGAGTGGAGATCTGCAGGGCAGGGCAGGGCACCTCCCAACTCCCACATGGCACTCGGGCTCCAGAGTCACACATCACAGCCAGGGGCCCTGGGCGTGGCCTCTTCGAACCCAGACATCTTCTACCTATAGGTCATAGTGGTCACCTGAGGGCGTGGGGATTACTGCGTCATTCTCCTTCTGGGAAGGATGAGAAAATACATTGGTCCCCTCTAGAGAACACAAGGTTAAGCCCACATGTGAAGAGTTTTGGTCTTCCTAGACCTGACCTCTTTCCCCTCCTCCAACACACACACAATTTCTGAACAGATTTCAGTATTTATTTCATCCTTTATTCTTCCGGAAGTTACCAATCACCAGTAAAATGGTCAAAAAAGTAGACCAAAGAAGAAAATGCCATAAAAATCCTAAGCAATACGTGAAGAACAATTAATCTTTGAATAACTGACTGGATAATTTTAAAGTTGATCTTGCTTAGACCTAAATATGACTGAGAAAAAGACTGCTCAGCTATTCCAGTGACAGTATCCACACGATGATCCTACACTCAGAAAAAAAAGCTGGAAGGAGGGAAGGACTCTGAGAGGTTAACAGTGGATAATGCTGGGGGACACAATTACAGGTGGTTTTTCTTATCTGCATTTTCTAATTGTTATCAGAATGTAGTGTATTAATAAAAGGATAATTCCTCGAAATAATAAAAAGACAGCTGGGTCCCTTCCTCCACTCAATCAAAGCACTCTGTGCCTCACATACCTTGTTGAGCTTGCCCAGCGAAGATATGAGATCGGCCCATTCAGTCGAGGACTCAAAATTTCTTAAAGCCTTTTCAATCACTGAAGAGTAATTTCTGTATCGGTAATCAGTGGATAGTTCTTGCTCTTCTGGATCCATCTTACATTCTTGCAGCAGAGAAAGTATCTAAAAGTCAATCAAAAAATAAACAAATGAGGCAGCTATTCAAGGACACAAATGGTTTCCAGCCCAGAGATACAGAGGAAATGAGTCCACAACACTACTGGGCACAAACTCCCTTGGCAATCCAGTTCAAATATTTGGCAAGGCTTCTGGGCCAGGCACTACAGTAGATCAAAGATAAACAGTTCCGGCCCTCCTGGATTCTGACAGAGACAAATGGATGGAGTGGCAAGAAGCAAAAATACTAGGGTTCCACTTAATTGACAAAATTAGTGCCAGGAGTGAAACTCATTAGGCGGCTGACTATACTTTGTTGCCAATTGGTAATTCTGAAAGATCATAAGGATGTAAGAGCATAGTGTCTGACAGTATCATTGTCAGAAATGTACCATGTGTCTGTTCAGTTACTAAGCTCCAATTACCCTCCAGACCCTCTGACCAGGAGCTGCCCCGATGGCTTTGTCCTCAAAGTGTAGAGTCTGCGTGTAGGTGATTACACCAGGGCCCAAGCAGTCATCATTTTATTCTTCTTGCTCATGTATATTCTCTGACGGATTCTTTTATTTTTTCCTGCGGCTAGATGCATTCATTATATATGAACCACTACAGCTATTGCAAAGCCTGAAATGTAGACTGTCTAATGCCAACTCCAACAGCAACCATATCCTTTTCTTTTTATCCCCAATGTGACAAAAGAAAACAAAGAACAACAGGGGATGCTGTTGTTCAAGATCAAATGCACTGATTTGACCTTGTGAAACCATCCATCATTTATACGTTATCATGTACAATACAAATGCATGCTTACATCAAATTGTTTTTACTCCATCACAAAAAAAAAAATCTGAAGGTCAACTCATCAGTCTATTCAAACAAATTATAACTCTGAAAAATATTCCATGAGATACAGAAATGTTGAATTGTTCTCTTGGTCTGTCACCTAGTTCCAGGCTTTGGCACTTTCTCAAAAGTAATGCCTTAGGATTCTCACTTGCCTCCCTTCTTTAGTCTTCATCTAATTAAGATCTATTTAGAGTGTGGCAGGCACCTACCCCAAAACCCCTTGTCTCTCTTTTTCATACTAAGGCAACCCTAACTTTGCTCAGGCAGCACTACAGTTCCCAGCCTCCCTTGCAGCTAGGTGGTCATGTGACAGCTCTGGACAATGGGATGTCAGTAGAGGCTGGTGGTGGGGACTCCAGGAAAGCTGTTTGAAAAGAGGTGGACTCCTCTGGCATGGGCCTTTTGTCCTTCACTCTTCCCCTTCTTTTGTCCTGGAACAAAGGTTTGATGCTGGAAGTGAAGCCGCATCTTGCAACCAAGAGGATACGCCTCCTTTTGTGCATACGTGAAAAGAGAGAAGTTGAGACCCCAGATGGCTTTAAGAAGGCATCATACCAACCCTGGATGCTCTGCCTCTGGACTTAAAGCTTTCTGCACGTAGCAGCTCATTTGTTTAAGCCACCGTTCAATCAAGCTGAACACAAGCCTGGCTGATATACAAGGCTAATTAGTATTTCACTAGTACACAGTCTGAATGGAGAAATGCTCAGGAACGTGATATGATAAAATACACTGAGCAGGCTGTAGTTTGCTAACCAAGTTGCACACAATCAAATAAAAAAGCAAACATGAAAGGTGAAAGAAACTGAACTGTAGGTACAACGATACGTTCTTTAAGCTTGAATCTCTCATTTATTGGCCACAGTGAATTTGCAAGAATCCTCTGATATCTTCTACTTCACTTTCTGATCACTCTTGGCCTGCTCCAGTCCACTCAAGGCCACCACAACTTTCGTGTTGCCAACGTCAGGGGACTCTTGTTTCCTTACAGTACCTCTCAGTAGGATGGGCAGCAGACCCCTGGCTCCTTCTCACAACAGCCTTCTCTCAGCCCACCACTCCTCTGGCCCACCGGCCCTGCAGTGGTTTACTCTTACCTCTGCTGTGCCTTCCCCTTTGCAAGCTCAGCCTCCTCTAGCTGACTGCCAGATGTTGGCATTCCCTGGCACTAGGCTTGGGCCTTCTTTCTTTCTCTCTTTATCCTCGGTGATCTCCCCATTCCTCTAACTTACAAATACCATCTTCATGCTAATGACCCACGGATTTACAACGCCTGCCCAAACCTCCCCGAGGTCCAGATTCATGCAAATGTCTACTTGACTTCTCCTCATGGATGCGGAAAGTGTCTCAAAGTTAGTGCATCCCAAACTACTCTCGAGTGCTCATCAACAAAATGTGGTCTAGCCATACAATGGAACGCTATTCGGCAATGTGAAGGAACATGGAACAGACACGTGCTACATCACGGATGAACCAGGAAAATACACGCTTGGTGGAAGAAGCCAGTCACAACTGCTACATATTGTATGATTCCATTTACATTAAATGCCCAGAATAGGCAAATCCTTAGAGATGGCAAGTAGATTAGTGGTTGCCTTGGGTGGGGAGCAGGAACACGGAGTAACTCAAAATGGGCACAAGGGATCTTTTTATGGTAATGGAAATGTGCTAAAATTGGATTGTGGCAGTGGGTGCATGACTCTGTAAGTTTACTAAAAATCAATGAATTGGACACTTGAATGAATGAATGTTATGGTCTGTAAAGTATATCTCAATAAAGCTGTTTAGAAAAACCCTAAACTCTCAATTCCATCTGTTCAGCATGCTCCGTCTCCTGTCTTCTTTTCCTCAGAAAGCGGCCACACTACCCACAGGATCTGTGACATCACCCTGGACTCTTCCTTCTCTTCACCTGCCACACTCAACCCAAGACCTGCTGGCTCCTCTTCCAAAACACCTGTGGACTCGATTGCTCACCATCTCCACTGCTCCACTGTGCAAGCTTACAGAGGCTTCAGAGTGGTCCTCCTTCACTCTCGCCCCTCTCCAAAGTATTTTCACACAGCGCTCCAAGAATCCTCTTACAACATAAATTAAAGCACATCCCCACCATGTTTAAACTCTTCCCACTAAGCTTACAATAAATCCAGACCTCCCCCGCTTACCCCGTGGCCTACAAGGCTCCACCCATCTTTCTCTCCAAGGCACTCTGATTGTCCTAAGACTGACTCCTTCCACAGAGCCTTTGCACAGGCTGGATCTTTCTGCAAAAATATCCTGTACTTTGCATATGCACCCACATAGTAAGATTTCCTATTCATTCTTGGGAAGGCCTGTTCTTCTTTTCTGAAATAATAGCATTCACATTTTTTTAAAACATTAAAGATGGTAACAAGAAGCAATAGTTTATTTTGCCAAGAAGTTGGTACATCTAAATAGTCTGTAACTTTTTTTTTTCAGGACATTTACTGGTCTGAAATCCGGTATCTCTGAACCATTGCAATACTCCATGCAGTGCCTGCTCACTACATTAAATGTCTAAGCACTGGGGAAAGAAACATGAAGAAGACAAGGTTCCACTCTCATAGTTCATCGCCTAATGAAAGAGAAAATATCTAACTATATCAATTTATCATGGCACACACAGTGACAGTATGGGCTGAGGTTAAAGTGACGCTGGCAAGAGCAAAGGACAGGGGCTGGCCTGGTGGAGCAGCAGTTAAGTTCGCACATTCCGCTTCAGTGGCCTGGGGTTTGCCGGTTCAGATCCCAGGTGCTGACATGGCACCGCTTGGCAAGCCATGCTATGGTAGGCGTCCCACATATAAAGTGGAGGAAGATGGGCATGGATGTTAGCTCAGGGCCACTCTTCCTCAGCAAAAAGAGGAGGACTGGCAGCAGATGTCAGCTCAGGGCTAATCTTCCTCAAAAAAAAAGAGCAAAGGACAGAGGAAGACCACCCACCAGCAGAGGAGTCCTCCAAGCCCACAGGCGTGGGTGGGTAGTTAGCAGAAAAACAGCTTCATCAGCAATAACGTGTGTGTATAGGAGGTGGAGTGGCAAAGGGACACCACTGCTTGTGGCAAGGGTGTTGGCCAGGTCAGAGCAGGTAACTAAAGCAGTTCAATGCTACTGTTGGCTATATGAAGAAACTACTATTTGGTGTAACTAATAGCACAGGCAAGGAGTCTGCAACGTTTCATTGGAGCAAAGTCCTTTATTTCAAAATATGGGGCATTCGATACTATGTTACTAAGCAAGCCTTGTGGGTGGGCTTGGTAAATTCATCATTTATGCATGCATTTATTTCATGCAACACACAAGAGACCTATGAGATGGGTATTAGCCTTAAGATGAGGATATTGGGAATCAGGCCCTCCAGAAAGTTGCCTGAGTCACACAGCAAGCAACTGGCAGAATTAGGATTCCGGCTCAGGTCAGCGAAATGCCACAGAACCTTTACTACATTATGCTGCAGGTAAAGTTAATAGTTCTGACAATGATCTTGCAATCTATCCTGAATACCTTTTCTGTGAGAGGCTCAATAGCTGGGTAAAACTCACAAGGGTTTTACGGCCTACTAACAATTAGATACACAAGGGAGTAGTCTTATAAACAAGTGTACTCCACCAGATGTATCCGCCTTAAAACAGAAAATGTCAGCAGGAAATCTCCCGCCTTATCCATTCTTATTTTCTTACAAAAAATAAGTTCAAGTGAAAAATCAACTGCCAGATCCGAAAGAAGTTAATTGTAAAGATGTTTACATGAAGGAATGTTTCTGAGTTAGATGAAAAGAAAGTGAAAAATGACAAACAGCCATCCTCCCATGAACAAGAACACTTATCAACAGATGATGACCCTTCGTCTACAGAACGGAAACACTCCTCTGCAACTGGTTTAATCAACTCTAGAGCACATTATTCTGAATTTGGTCTTTCAGAGCGGTAACGAAATTTTAGCGGAAAAAATTTAAGACACTATCGGGAGCAGGCTTTGGAGGAAGGGGAAGGGCCTCCATCCCCTTACCAAAAAATCCTACAAAGGTTTTCCCAAGTGTAGGGCAGCTGTCCCAAATTAAGGAAACACCTGCAGGTAACAGTCTCTGTAATCAGCCGCACTATGAGTTGCTAAGGGCCATCCACGCTGGCAGTAGCCGGCAGTCCTGCAGGACGCAGGGGCCAGGCGGGCAGAGCGCACACACTGCGACTCGGATCCCTTCTCCCAGGGGCAGCGTGGGACACTTTGGGGGTCTTCCCTTAACAGGAAAGCCCTAATTTTATAAAGGTCCCCAGCCCTCCTGCCCGATCAGGACTGCACAAGCGAACAAAGGCGCAGCTTGTCCGCCGTCTGCCCGCCGAGGTGAAGGGTGGGCGGGCCGTGACCCACCTGACCTCCACCTGCCGGACCAGAGGCCGCGCCGACACGGCGAGGGCGCGGTCGCACTTCCTCCGCAGCGGGAGTCGGCGGAACTGGGAGGGGCCCCACCAGCCTCCCGGGCTGTCCCTCCGGGGGTACCGGGCCGGAGCCGACGCCCACGCGCGGCCTCGCTGGGGCCGCCCCCGCAGTGCAGCAGTGCGCGCCGCGGGCCCGCCGCGTTCCAAGGGGCCACCTGCACCCCGACACCACCCGAGCCCTCGCACCCGGGGGAGAGCGCCCATGCTGCCTCGCCGCTCGCGGGAGGCGACGCCCCGGCTTCGCCCGGCGGCCGAGGGTGCGGGCCGGACTTACCGGCGGCGGCGGCAGCAGCCCTTCTCGGCAGGCGCGCCCGCGTGCGGTGCGGAGAAGCCAGCCGCGCTGCGGCAGGTACAGCCAGCGGCTGCGGAGGCGCGGCCGGGAGGGGACCGTGGAGGAAGCGCCGCGCCCGAGGCCGAGCGGCCACGGCTCCAGGGGGCAGGGCGGGGCCGGGAGGCGGACCCTCGGCGCGCGGGGCGGGACCCAGGGAGGGGCCTTGGTGAGGGGCGTGGCCGAGAGTGGGTCTTCGGGAGGCGGGGCGGGACTGGGAGGCGGGCCCTCGGCGCCAGGGGCGGGGCCGAGGGAGAGCCCTCTGTGCGTGGGGCGGGGCCGAATGCGGGCCCTTGGCGCGAGGGGGCGGGGACAAGGGCGGGTCCTCGGCGCGCGGGGGTGGGGCAAGCTGGGCCCTCGGCACGTAAGGCGGTGCCGAGGGCTAGACCTATGGGGACAGGGCGGGAAAGCGGGACCTGGGCGGGTAAGGGCGGGGGCAAGGATAGAAGTCGTCCGCGGGCCGGGTGAGGCTGGGAGCGAGCCCTCGGCGCGAGGGGCGGGGCCAAGGGAGAACCCTCGGTACGTGCGGCGGGGCCGAGGGAGGGTCCTCAGAGGGCGGGGCGGGGCGGGGCTGGGAGGTGGCCCTCAGCGCGAGGGGCGGGGCCAAGGCGAGCCCTCGTACGTGGGGCGGGTCTGAGGGCGGGTCCTTGGCGGGGCGGGGCTGGGAGGCCAATGGAGGACATCGGTGTGGGGCGGAGCTAAGGGAGGATCCATGGGGGGGCGGGGCTGCGAGGCGGGCCGTTGACTTGGGGGGCGGGAGGCGGGTCCTGGGCGTCGGCTCCAGAGCCCGGGACTCGCACCCCCCAGTCTTCCACAGCTTCCCCGCCGTGGGCGTCGCTCTCAACTGCAAAAACTAGCTCCCGCCCTCGCTGCGGGGCTGCTCCTGGGAAGGCCTCCCACAGGTAGGCGCAGTTGCTCCGCCGCTCACCTGGGGTTCCCCCGACACGCCCAAACGGAAGGGGACATCAGTGAGTGAATCAGCCCAAGGAGGGGCCTTGGAGTTACAGACAGGGAGAACAGTGGGACCCGTGGCACCTGGCTCACCCCATCCTTTCCATCGGGGCCACATCCAAACCCTTGGGGTGGAGGCAGAATGAACCCTTCCGTACACGCTTGGGCGGCTGGTTAAGATGCTCTCGCCCCCATGGGCCGCACCTTTCCGACCCTTGGAGTCAGAGGAGGTGAGGGAGTTAATTCTGGAGTGACTTTCGTTATGTGGGTTTTGGCTCACAAAGGAGACCTCAAGTCAACTGTAAAGAGCGTTAATATTTCCAGATAAACTCCTTCTTGTCATCCTTACGAGCCTTCGGACCTGGACAGTTCAGACCCACTCTACCTGGCCTGACAGCTGCAGGGCGAGACGCACCTTGAAGGCTGGGTGTCGGGCGGAGTTCGCCTGAGCATCCTGATTGCACCAGCTGGGGCTCGTAGCCAACCAAAGCAGAACCACCTGTTGACTGAGGTTGTAATTTCTGTAGAGGCTTCTACCCGTTTAACCCCTGACAGTCTCAGAAATTTTCAGATCCATTCTGGGGCTCCTGAAGGCTAGGCAGCCATGAAAGAGTTTGGGGGGGGGGGTGTGGGAGTAGAAGGTCCATGAATACTTTGAAATGTACAGAACATTTTGTGTGTATGTATGTTTCTGGAGAAAGGGTATAGAGTTTGTATCAGATTCCCAAGGGGACCTATCACCTCCCTCAAGTCACCAAGAGTATTTTAGTAGTTTGGGATGCTGGACCTCTGGCTTAGCCAGGCTTCTGATTCTGATTCCATCTCTTTGGCATATACCAAATGCCGCAGATGTAAGTCCTCTAATAGTCACTTTTAGGAATAGTGTTAAAGTAGAAGCAGAGGAAAACTAAAGGATTGAGCATTTAGGAAGAAAAAAATTTCATGAAAATTGATTTCCTAGTGAAGATTGATAAACTCTGTTTTTACAAAAATAGAGTTGACAAACAGGTGAGATTTTTATTTTTAGGTTCTTCAAACCCTAGCCACACTCCACATTGCATAGAACTAATAGAGATGAAAGAACTGGTTATATTCATCATTGAAAAAGAGGGAGAATCAGTCTATTTGTGTCAAAACCACCATGTACAACTTTGTCCCGATACATTTATATAAAATATGTGCCTTGTATTTATGTCTCCTATCTCTAAAGAACTCCAGGTGTGTGGGAGGTGAATTTAAATTAACTTTAAGAAATTCAAATACTGTAAACCTTAAAAGACCAACTCCATTTATAATCAGCGTTGACAGTAAATGTACCGCATTAAGATTTGGAAGTTCATTCCTATGAGAAATCTGTTTTCTTGGGTTATCTTGTCACACTTAAAAGTCTACTTAGTTATGTTCATCTATTTAAGACATGTAAATAGAGCAGATTCCTTGCATAATAATACTCAAATGAATCAGGACATTTCAGATTTAATTTAAATCAGAACATTAATCCTCACCCCTTCTGATAATAAAGCAGGTATTATAAATCAGAGGTACCTACAGTCTCTTGCTCAGACTGGCCCACCTATTAGAGAGATTGACCAGGTAAACTCACCCTGAGTTTCCGTATCCAGATATTGGTGACCTCCGAGCATGTCTCTTCTGTAACGTAGATTCTGCTCCACCCATGTAGATAGAAGTCCTGTGTAGTTCTGTATTTGATTCTGTGCCTAGTTGTGCTTGACTTGGAGTAACAAGTAACCCTTTGTCAGGATCGTCATTATCACCTGTTTCATCTCCACACCCACATCACTGTCCAGGTTCTTGGTCTGTCAGAATCTTTGTTGCAGTTCAGTAGGTGAGGCAGGAGTCCAAGAGCCATGTCTAAAGCTGATACTGTATGCGGGTTTACCACTCGTGCCTCAACCTGGAAAATTCTATCACAGGGAAGCTGGATGTGGATGGCACCACTGGATCCATCTGGTGCCTAAAAAACATATGTGGGATAATCCATTTAAAATATGCTGAGTTTAAGCCATGTTTCATTTATCTACCTTATGGAAAAGTTCACACAGAGCCTATTTTGGGGATCTAATAACTATATGGCTTACACATCATATAGATTCAATGTACCATACCCCTTAATTTTTACGTCAAGGGAGTTGCCTATGGTCTCTAGACTTGTAATAGTGAAGCTGGACATGCTGAGTGCTAGGTGCCAAGAAAAGCCAAGGAACTTTGTGATCAGACAGTCCTGGATACCATCCTGGCTCTTGGCTTATAGCTGTGTGATCTTGGGCAAATTAATCTCTCCAAACTATTATTTCCTCATTTAAAAAAATGACATGAATGCTTCCTTCAAAGGACTGTTGTGAGAATTATGCAAAACAATGTTGGGAAAGCATTAAGCGTGACATCTGGCCTAGTATACCATGGGTTTGCAGTTTGTGATTTTTTTCTTTCTGATTCCAAGCCTAATTACTTTTTTTCACTACAGCATACTTTGAAATATTTTCATGCACTTCTATTAGTTAGACTCCTTTTGGTTGCAAGCAACAACAACCCAATTCAAGCTAGCTTAAGGAAAAGGGAAATTTATTTCATTTTAAGGATACAAGGGTATTTTGGAACATCTCTCAGAACCCAGGATCTCAGGAACAGTGTGAGGCCAGGGAAGGGATGCTACCGCAGGGAGGGGGCTGTCTCTCTTCGGGCCACTCTGTAACTTCTTTTCTTGAGAGTTGGTGGCCTCCTCCTCTGCGTATGCCTGGCTCTCTCTGCTCCTTGGACCACATTGGGTAGGGTGGGGCCACTCACAGTAAAGGCTCTGAGCTTTCTCTGATCCAGTCCAGCTGGTTCTGCCCTTTAGAGGAAGGGCCTGCAGCTGGAGCAGTCAACAGAGGCTAGCAAGGCAAAGTCACTTTGTGGCTGCTGCAGCTGCAAACACAAGGAAGAAGCAAGCGAGAGGGGGCCAGGAGATAATTCTTAGGAAGAGGGTTCTGGGCAGAGCATCTAATAAGGGCTCCTGATGACCTTTCCATAAAAATGAGAAATGCTGGTCTGATCAGCAGTTCACAGTTAAGGGTCTTCCAAGGGCCACAGGCTGATTCAAAAATCTCAAGGTGGGATTTGGCTAGAGACAAAAAAGGAAGAAGAAATAAAAGGGATTGGCCTGTTTACTCATGCATTTCCTGTCTGTGACTCCATCACACAGAGCCCGAAAGAGCTCCATGGTCCCTATGCAATTGCCCATCATTGGCAGGACTCTGGAGGCTGGCTGCAGAGGGAGCCGGTGTGAAAGGTATTCAGGAAACTTCTCAAAAGCCAAAGTGTTTTTAGAGCCAGACAAGAAGTCATTAAAATGTTTTAAGAGTTTTTGTCTGAGATGAATGTGAGAGCATGCTGGATTTAATCAGGCAACACAGCGATGACCAAAGGAAGTGAAATGCAATCTGGGTGGATTTCAGACTTCCTTCTACCCAAAATGGATGAAAAATTGAGGTGACGGTTGAGAGAGCTAAACTGACATGCTGCCATTGTAAGTTGTAGAGTCAAGAAGAATAACCTTGCACCCTGCGATAGATGAGAAATAACAGGGTCACCTGTGTAGTCCTGGTCCCCCAAATAAATGAAACCTTGAGGATTTCCATACTTTACTGATTTCAGAGTGGAAAACAGCATTATCCCTTATTTCTGCAATGCTGCTGTCAGGAGATATGATGGGAACTTCATGGTCATAATGAAGTGACAACATTGCTGTTTTCCTCTGTGCACAGCCCATCATAAACTTGGTAAATTTGTGCTTTCTTTTCTTTGTATTTTGTTTGTTGTGTGCCTGTTGTATTTTTGTTGTGGTCTGGTAGCCATTCCTTCCTCAGTCTTGACTCCCTTGCAAACTTTCTTTGCAAGTATATTTCTTCTCTTTTATAAGATCCTTTGGTCTCCAAGTCTGCTTTCTACAGGGTGTAATAGGAACCCAGGAGACTGGTTGCAAAACCAATCCGATTTGAAAGCAGTGAACGTGGAGTCACCTGTTGTCAGAGAGACTATATATAAAAGGGGCTCAGGGAGGCATCTGCAGAATCACCCTAGGCTGTAGCTGAGAGGGAAGCGAGAACAGGTTAAGGAGAAGATATCTGCATATGTCTGAGCAAAGAGATGGTCTGGACAAAGTTGTCTATTGTGGAAATTAAAGAAATCTTAACTAAGTTGGAGTTGGGAAGGCCTGTAGGGGAACCCTAAGGCTCTATCACACATCATCAGTTACACCAAATGGGAAGAGAGGATGCCTGTATCTTGGACAGCAAGTATAACTACTTACTTTACTACTGAATGAAGATTTCTCTTCCCACCCAGCAACAGCCCAGCCAATGAGAAGCCATTGTTGCCCTGAACTGTTACTTTCTCCCAATGGATTTTCCTTTAGAACAACCCCTCCCTACTCCCCTCTTTTCTTTTCCAGATTTGCCTGTGGTCCACCATAGCACACCCCAAACTGCAATTCTTTTGGCTATTCTCCAATAAGCTCATTTTGAGATAAAATAACAGGAAAATTTGCTTTTTAAGTTGACACAATGCCTGAACAAGATAAAAGAAGTGGCAGGGCAACCTTGTAAACATTCTGGGAAGAACACAGAATGTAAAACCCAGATGAAAAACCCATTAGGGAAGAAATCATATCCCAATGAAGAAAGGACATTCCTCCCGAGTCCTTCAAGCTATACTACTTCATAAATATAAGAATCAACTAAAACGTACTCAGATATAATAAAACAAAATGAGATACAAAGCAGGATGGCAGAGCCAAGGAAACAGGATAAATCATCATCCTTACAGACTCAACAAGCTAGAAACAGCAAGGGACAGCTGGAAAATGGCTGACACCCCCTCCACAGCCCTGAGTCCTCTCACTAGACCAGCAGTTCTCAAAGTGCCATCGCAGCACCTGGGAACTTCTTAGAAATGCACATTCTTGGGCCTCAACTCTGGGCACTGGTTTAAAAGGCCCTCCCGGTGATTTTGATGTCTTCTAACATTTGAGAACCAGTGGACTGCGTTCCTCTTTCTCTTAGGCTAAAGAGTTTGGACATAGCAAAATCGCTTGGCTGGATTCCAGAACAAGACACTTTCTCACAGGGAGATCCTAACTGACTCTCTGCAAGGACAGAAATAGAGTCGGACTACAACGTCAGAGTTCATTCATTCATTCCACAAACATTTATTAAACCTTAAGCTCCAAAGCAGACATTCACCAGTTTTGGATGACTTTGTCATGGACTAGCTGGCCATGAGGCTCAGTAGCATCTGGAGGCAGGAGGGCCAGGTAGACAGGGGTCTCGGCCCCCTCTTCCACGGTCCTGGAACCATGAGCCCCTGCCATGTCCATCTTCACCAACCCAGGGCAGCATGCGTTAAGCAGAATCATGTCAGCCTTTCTTTTCTCATCCAGATGCTGGGCCAGGATTCTCGATAAGACCGTGACCCCCAACTTGGACACCCCGTAAGCGGAGTTGGGCCAGCCTTCCCTCTCATGCACTTCATTTTTTGTATCCTCCACAAACTTTTTCATGAGATCCACCAGGTCCTCCTCTGTGAGAGTCTCGCATCGGAACTTCTCCTGCAGATCTTCGCTGCAGTTTTCAAGAGCTTTTGAACCCTGTAAACTACTGATATTCACCACTCTGCCTGAAACAGAATAATAAAAAATCCAGAAGCATGTCACAAATAAACAATTATTGGTTGACTATATACCAAACACATGATTGAGTCACGGTGCAGGTTGAATTGGTGATAAGAAAAAAAAAAAAAAAGGCATAATAAATGACTCTAGGGGGCCGGCCCTGTGGCTGAGTAGTTAAGTTCACGTGCTCTGCTTTGGCGGCCTGGGGTTTCGCTGGTTCTGATCCTGGGCGTGGACATGACACCGCTCATCAGGCCATGCTGAGGCGGTGTCCCACATGCCACAACCAGAAGGACCCACAACTACAATATACAACTATGTACTGGGAGGACTTGGGGAGAAAAAGCAGGAAAAAAAACAATGACTCTAGAAGGCACCAGTGGGTTTTGACATTTTTTGGTGGTCTCCTGTTCTCTGAAAGGGAAGAATACACTTCCATCAGTAACGGGGGTTAAAGAGCAGTGATTCTCCATTAGTTGAGCAGGAGGTGGGTCTGTAGAAGGATCCCAGGGAGTTTTACAGGACACTCTCCACACACCCACCCCAGGTGCCTGTGAACCTGCTCTTCTAGGCACAGCTCCCTCACCCTGAGATTAAAGCTCTCTCCTGCTTTGCACAATTTCCTAGGGCCGGGGGCAGCCAACTCTTTATGCCCCAGTGCCAAAATCAGGGTCAAGCAATGCCTTGGGGTTGCCCTTGTCTATCCTAAACGATGGATACTTTCACACTTGGAGTGGGTTGATTCTCCATCCAAGTTTTCATTTTCATTACATTTTTAGCCCATAGTTAATAACGATATATTAATGTTCATTAAATATAATTCATATGAGTTAATATTCCTATTAATAATAACTCACGGCTACTAAAGAGACAATTCTGTCCATAAAAACAAATATGCATGCCAAAAACTAGAAAACAATTTGAAGCATTGGAAATTTGGTGGCAGTCCAAAAGCCAGGAAACGTGTGAATTTCATCCACTGTCAAAAAACACCAATTTTGGGGGGCTAGCCCTGTGGCGTAAGGGTTAAGTTTGGCATGCTCCACTTTGGCGGCCTGGGTTTGCAGGTTTGGATCCCTGGCATGGTCCTGTACCACTCATCAGCCATGCTATGGTGGTGACCCACATACAAAATGGAGGAAGATTGGTGCAGATGTTAGCTTAGGGCTAATCTTCCTCAAGGAAAAAAAGAGGAAGATTGGCAATAGAAATTAGCTCAGGGAGAATCTTCCTCAGCAAGACAAAACAAAAGAAAACACCAATTTTGGGGGACACTTCTTCCATACTATTTGGAATCCACATCCTCTGCATCCAATAGGATAACTAGATTTTATTTCATTTTCTGAGAGGTATTCACCACTGGTACACATTTGGGGGTGGGGAGTGGGGTTTCACATTCTACTGGATATCCTTGTGGGTCCAACCTGGTATGAGAGACACTGTCCTTCAACACGAGCACTCACTTATCCCCTATGTACCTAAGACTCTCTGTCTCTTTCCTTCCTTCTCTCTCTCTCTAGTAATACATAGTTCTTTCTCAACTTTTAACTTTGAAAAATTTGAAACCTACAGAGAAGTTGCAAGAATAGTTCAACACCCCCACACCCCTTACCTAAGCCCACCAATTGTTAACATTTTGCCACATTTGCTTTTTTTTCTCTCTAAGTTGTAGACAGACTTCATAAACTTTCCTTCTAAACACTTTAGTTGACGGTGAACTTTTGAAGAATCTAGGCCATTAATTTGTAGCATTTCCTTCAACTTGGATTGGCCTAATTTTCTCATGATTACGGTCACTTCAATATTTTGGCCAGGAATGGAGACACCCTCACTCTGTCCTTGAATGTGGGCAGCGGTGATGTTGTGTTCTTCATTACTTTCTAAACAGCTCTGTTCTCAGTCCCTTGGCAGCTACAAGGAATTAAATTTAAAAGGGAAAGGAAGAAAGAAGAGAAAAACAAATGACAGGAGCTACTCTGTGCCTTTGGTAGAAATAAAAAACCTAAGAGGAAGATGTGTCCCCTTTGGTCTGAGGGCACACCTCTGTGAGAGAGGCCAAGGGGACACAATCTTAACAGCCAGATGGGTCCAACCAGCCCTGAGAAGGGCTGCACCCACACCACCCCCCACCTCTGCTGAGGTCCAGGTGGCCTCATGCAACCAGACACAGCCGCCCCCATTCTAGCAAGGCTGGGTAAGTAGCTCCCTCCAGTGGCTTAACAGTTGATTAACCTATTTACTCAGAATCTTGCACGAATAAGCGAGACGGGTAACTTTATTTAAAGTGATGTTATAGAGCTCAATAAAGATGGCTTTCCGATCAGTTTTCTATGGGGAGAAAGCGATTCCCTACAAATCAAGAGGTAACGATGCTCAGCGCTTTGCCCTCCAGGTAAATGTGAGGTTTATGGAAAAGTCACAAATATTCTCCATGTGTTGTAAATCAGAGTCCCACTTTGGGAAATGCTGTTACAGAAAGTGGATTAAAGGCAGTGATTCACCTGCTCTGGGTTGATCCCTGAGCCCCACCCTCCCCAAAGCGCCTTTTCTCTCTCACAATGGCTTGGTCTGCAAGCATTTGGTGCTATAATCCTTACTTCCCCAGAACTGATGACGGATCCTGATTTGACTGGAGGGTGAAGTCAGGAAACACGGATATTGTTTCCAGCTCTATTTCTACCTGGTTGTGTTCACTTTTCTGGGCCTCAGTTTCCCCCTCTGTAAACTGAAGGTGTAGGAATGTAAGGTTTCTTCAGTCGCTTGCAGCTTTCGAATTCTATGATTCTAAAATCCATAGGGAGATGACTCCTGACACTTGATAAAAGACATTCCTACAACGCAATACTATGCAGCTGTAAAAAATAATGAATCTCTTTGTCCTGATCCAGAAAGAGTCCCAGATATAGTAAGTGAAGAAAGCAAGGAGGCAAACATTATACTTAATGTCCTCTTTGTGTAAAAAAGGGAGCAAAAGAAAATGCATTTAGATTTGCGTGTAACAACTTCACCCCCTTGGCCCTGGGCACTCACCAACTCCATGCACCTGGACTCAAGGCTTCCTTCAACCAGTGCCTGCAACTCTGCCTGCGGGCTTGCTTGCTTTCTTTTTTTTTTTTTAAAGATTGGCACCTGAGCTAACAACTGTTGCCAATCTTCTTTTTTCTTTTTCCTGCTTCTTTTCTCCCCAAATCCCCCCAGTACATAGTTGTATATTTTAGTTGTGGATCCTTCTAGTTGTGGCAAGTAGCACTATGCCACTGGGCTGGCCCCAATATCTTTTAAAGCTAAAGCTGAAATGTCCAAGTGAGGAGACGGATACTCTAAGGAAATAATGCAATTATCTATTTTTTCCCCCTACAGAGAAATAGCACCCCGGAGTGATTCCTGTGGGGCAGCCCCCTGGCTCACTCCTTGCTGACAAGCTGACAGTCCACATGGCTGGACTTACCGTGAGGTTTCATTATGGGTAGTAATTCGGTGCAGACATTTCTTGTCCCAAAAAAGTTTGTTTTCAGTGTCACCTCAGCTTGAATGTCAAAGGGCGTTAGATCATCAACTTTTAAAAAGAGAACGAAACACAGACAAAGTCATACATTTCTCCCTGAAATTCATATGACAGAGTGGATCTTAAATGCTTTTAGAGGAAAAACAAGCTAACTTTACAAGAATTTTGCAACCACTAGGTCTCTGGTTCTCAAACTTCAAGCACAGTATCTGAATCACCTGCAGGGCTTGCTAAAACACAGCTTTCTGGGCCCTACCCCCAGAATTTGGGACTGAGAAGGTCTGGGTGGGCCTCCAGAATTTGCCTTTCTAACGAGTTCCCAGGTGACGCTGCAGCTACGGCTCCTGAGCCACACGGAGAACGGCTGCCTTTGACCGCTGCTGCTCAAGCCGTATGGCCGTAGGAGGCACCTGGGGATTCTGTTAAAATGCAGATTCTGATTCAGTTGGTGTGGGGCGAGGCGTGAGATTCTGCGATTCCAGCACATGCCCGGGGTTGCGGGTGCTGCTGGTCCACCACACACACTTTGAGGGGCAAGGGCTTCTAGCGCACCTCAGTGTTCCCCGACGTGTTGTCCAGGAGGCGGGGTATTTATTCACAAATCCCTCAACCAGTGGCTGAGGGCTGTTCCAGGCGGGTGTGTCCGCCACATCTCGCCAGCGCTCGCAGAAAGCCTGCGTTGCAGGGTTGCAGGTGTGGGTGCACAGCGATGGTCAGTGCCTACCGCTAAAGGGATGAAGTCTTAACGCTCCACAGTTGTTCATTCTACTCCGTTCTGTCTCTTAGGTTTCTTTTTCCCGCTAGGTTGTAAGTGAAGGTAAAGTTTCTTTCTTTCTTTCTTTCTTTCTTTTTTTTTTTGGAGGAAGATTAGCCCTGAGCTAACTGCTGCCAATCCTCCTCCTCTTTTTGCTGAGGAAGACTGGCCCTGAGCTAATATCCGTGTCCATCTTCCTCTACGTTATATGTGGGACGCCTACCACAGCATGGCTTGCCAAGCGGTGCCAGGTCCTCACCCGGGATCCGAACCAGCCAACCGGGCCGCCAAAGCGGACGTGCGCACTTAACCGCTGCGCCACCAGGCTGGCCCCTAATTTCTTTTTATCCATGGCACATAGCACTCAGTCAAGTGATAGAGTAAGTAATCTCCTTGACTTTCTTTTCCCTTCAAAGGAAGATGCTACTTAAAACCACGCTTTTATGTTTGATAACAAACATAAGTTCTCTAGGGGAGGGAACCAGGCTCGCTTCCTCTTTGCCAGAGCCTATCAAAGCTCTCCATTAAACAAAGTCTCGAGTCCACTAATGTGCAAGTGCGCGCTAATCGGGTCTCGGCGATTCATTTCCTGTCCCGAGCAGATGCCTCCTGGCATCTATGAATGCGCCCTTTCAAGGAAAGCGAAAGCCCAAAGTGAGCTTGGAGACCCTTCGCAGAGAAAATGTTTCTTGCATTAGACAGAAAGCTGATGAGCTTAGCAGGGCGTGGTCCCCTCCCAGGAGGCCGGTTTTCCTGCAAACCACAGCAGCTGACAGTTCCGGGAGGGCCCCCGAGCTGCGCACAGGCCCGCACAGGCAAGCGGGCGGGGCGCGCTGTGACCGCCGCCCGCGCCCGCCTTGCTCTAAGCGAACCGCTCGGGCGACTCCGCGGAGAGCGACAACCCGCCGCGGGAGGCGAAAGCTGAGCGCGTACCGAGGGGCAGGCGCTGCCCTCCCCATCACTCAAGTGGATGGGTGGGGGCGCCTGCGGCTCCCTGCCCCGCACCCCCGGAGCACTCCAGGGACCTCCCAGCCCCACACCTACGCTTGAAGGCGATGCCCGCGTTGTTGACAAGCACGTTGAGCCCCCCGTACTCCTTTTTCAGGAAGTCGCGCAGGGCGCGGATGCTCTGCAGGTCGTCGATGTCCAGCTGGTGGAAGCGCGGGCTCAGGCCCTCCGCCTGCAGCTGCTGCACGGCGGCCCGGCCACGCGCCGTGTCCCTCGCCGTGAGCACCACGTCCCCCGAGAACTGCCGGCACAGGTCGCGCGCGATGGCGAAGCCGATGCCCTTGTTGGCCCCGGTCACCAGTGCCACGCGGCTGCAAGACGACATGGCCGGGTTGGGGGCGCACGGGGCACTTGACCGGACAGCGGACCGTGCTGTAGCCACGTGGGGCGCGCGCTGCGGGTGCCCGGGCACAGTCAAAGAAGCTACACAGAACTGAGTTCTGGGATCCAGCGCTGTGACTTCTAGAGAACTAGGCTCCGGCCTCTGTCCCTCCCTCCAAGGAGGAGCCGTCTGTTCCCGAAGATTTCGTAACGCCCCACTCCCGGGGCCGCCCCCTCCCCGCGCTGCGTGCGCCCTCTTTTGATCCCACCTCTGAGCTAAGCGGTGGTCTGCGGGTTGGAAACGTTGTCTTCCCCCAAAGCAAAACCGGACGGTGATGGGTCGACGGGGTCTACAGATTCACAGCAGTTGGACTGAAGACACTTTTAGGAGAACCCCAAAAGAAGAAAAACAAGTGCTGAGTAATTTTCTTGGGCATGCGACCGACATACACTGCAAAATAAAAATGTTCGCCTTTCTCTAAGAAGCAATGAAATTATTTAGACACTGTAACTGCTTATGAGGACATAGATACCTTTTCTTGCTTGACAGAAACTCAAGAGAACTAGAGAAAGAGGGTCCTATGAGTGGATTTACAGGTGTGGGCAGGATACGTCGCTCTATATGATGCCCAGTGCGCCCCCAAGTGGGAGGGAATGTTTATGAAGCTCTTACTGTGTGCCAAGCCTCTTTTTGGAGTGTTTTTATTTAATCCTTCCATAACTCTTATGGGCGCTGACGTGTCTGCATTTTAGCTCCGAGGATATATATATATATATATATATATATATATATATTTTTTTCTCCCAGTGAAATCTGTGTTACCTACGTGTGTCTAGGTGTGACAGGCAATTAGAACCCCCCTCTCCACCTTTCTTTAGAGTAATCTGTGTTTTTGATCCAAGTGTGTTTGATTAGGGACTTTTAGATTTATGAAGACATGCGATCTCATTCTGACTCAGCTTTTCCCAAGCAGAGCTTGCAAAGCTTCCTGTGCCTCTGTCACCTTGACTCCACCTTCTCCATCAACTCAACAGGTGAGGTCAGAAAGGTGAGCACCTGCTGTGTGTGGTCCCTTACTGTGGCTCAGCCAATATTTCTTTCTCCCCCCTCCCCAAAGGTTATTTGTATCTCTATTTTAAAGATATAGGGCTATTCAAGTTTTCTATTTCTTCTTGAGTGAACTTCATTCATATTTTTCAAAATTGTATAGTTCATCTAAGTTATTGACTCTATTGACATGAAGTTGATCATAACATGCCCTTATCAATCCTTTTAACATTGGTAGTGATTGCCACCTCTCTCATTCCTAATATTGGTAATTTGTGTCTTTCATTTTTTTCCCCCTGATCAGTCTGGCTAGAGGCTTACGAATTTTATTGATTTTTCTCAAGGATGCAGCTTTGGTTTCACTGATTTTTTTTTCTGATTATATTTCTGTTCTAATCTTTCTTTCCTTTCTTCTTCTCATTTTGGGTTTTATTTGCTCTTTTTCTAGTTTCTTACCATGGAAGCTGAGGTCATTGATTTGAGGTCTTTCTTCTTTTCTAGTGTAGACAGTAAGGGCTATTAATTTCCCTTTAAGTACTATGATGGTGACGTTCCATAAACATTGATAGGTTGTATTTTCAATTTCAATCAGTTTAAAATACTTTGTAATTTACCTTTTGATATCTTCTTTGACCAAGGGTGTTTAGAAGTATATATTTTTAGTTTCCAACTATTTGTGGATTTTCCCAGATATCTTGCTATTGATTTCTAACTTAATTCCATTGTAGTCAGAGAGCATATGTTGTATGACTTGAATTTTTTAAAAAGAATTTTAAAAGCTGGGAGAGATATTAAAGCATGTTTTATGCAAAGGCAATAATCTCAAAGAGGTAAAAATTGGTGAAGGCGAGAAAGGGACTGATTCAAGAACCAAATGTGTGCGAAGGTGAGTTCTGATGAGATCTAGGGCTCAGGTGGGGCCTTGGCCTTGGAATCAGGCCCCTCTTGTAATGGGAGGGAAGGCAAAGTGTGTGCATCTAGTTGCTGGCATGTTGGCTGGCTCTTCTCGAGGGCATTATTTTCTCTTTGAAGGCTGAGCAATTTGAGGGCATTAGCAAGAGGGATCAATTAGGGAGGTCTGAGGAAAGA
The DNA here is from genome assembly GCF_021613505.1 of Equus quagga. Lineage (NCBI taxonomy): Eukaryota > Metazoa > Chordata > Mammalia > Perissodactyla > Equidae > Equus > Equus quagga. The sequence continues at coordinate 7,191,385 of NW_025802777.1, forward strand.
ATAGCCATCTTGCAGAGTGGGAAAGTGAATTTATTAGGGAATTGGGTGGCGCTGACTAACAGAGCGGGGGGGCCCATTTGGGATCTGTGGCCATAAATGTCAAGAAGGTATGATCAGCCTCCTGCAATGTCCGCCCAGCATCCTCCAGCTGCTAGTGCAATGTACTAGTGAAATATTACTTAGTGAAGTTTGAGGGTTGGTGTTTTGCCAGGCTCACACAGCAGAGTGAAGGGTGTTTGCAAGGAAGGGATTATAGTGTAGGGCTATGGCCTCTAAGGATGGAAGAAAGGATACAAGGAAGGTGGAGATTTTGAATGAGGGAAAAACAGTAGAGTTGTTGGAATGGAGGTCTCTGAAGGCAGGGCACCCACGAGGGAAAGCCAGGTCCTGGGGGTGAGTGTGGCATGTTTTGAGGTCAAGATCTGAGAGGCTGTGTGTATGAACCACATGAAGGGGGTAGGAAAATCTTGCTGGTGTGAAGGAGGTCAAAGGACTGGGAAGCCAAAATACTGAACGGATCCTGCACATGACTCCTGACCTCATCAGAGATGAGGATAGGAATGGAGAGCAGAAGATCCCAGAGCCGTGTGCTGGCCTCCAGGTGTGCATCCTCTGCTGTGACTGTCCTGAAATTCTTGATTTTTTGACAAGGGTCCTCACGCTGGGCCCTGAAAATTGTGTAGCAGGTCCTTCTCACATCAATCAATGAAGGGATGTGAGGGGTGGTTTGGGGGACATCTCACTCATAGCAGTGGCTCCCCAAATTTTCACGTTAGAATCCCCTGGGGATCTAAAAAAAAAAAAAAAAAGCACTGATGCCTGGCTCCCATCCCCAGACATTGCAATTTAATTGGTCTGGGGTGTGACCCAGGCATTGGGAGTTTTAAAAGCTCTCCTAGTGATTCCAAATGCAGCAAATAGGGAGCCACTGGGTTATAGTAACGAGGAGGGTGAATTGATTAAGAATGACACAATCTTCAAAAGAGCTGGGGTTTTTGAAAGAGAGGAGAAAGAGTTTGGAAATGACAGAGGTTTTGTGTAGACAGAATAATGCCCCTCCCTCCCTCAGATTTCCACATCCTGATCCCCAGAACCTGTGAGTGATACTTTGCATGGCAGAAGGGACTTTGCAGATGTGATTAAATTGAGAATCTGAGATGAGTAGATTGCTCTGGATCATTGTGGTCTGCCCAAGGTAATCACCAGTTTCCTTATTACCGGGGAACAGGAAGATCAGAGTCACAGAAGGGGATGTAAGACAAAAGCAGAGGAGAGAGAGAGAGATTTGAAGATGCTACACTGCCAGCTTTGCAGATGGAGGAAGGGACCAGGAGCCAAGGAATGCAGGTGGCTTCCAGAAGCTAGAAAAGGCATGGAAATGGGCCCTCCCCTAGAGCCTACAGAAGGAACACAACTCTGTTGACACCTTGACTTTAGGACTTCTGACCTCCAGAACTGTAAGATTATATGTTTTTGTTAAGCCCCCAGGTTGATGGTAATTTGTTACAGCAGCAATCAGAAACTAGCAGTTATCACGGAGGATTCCCACCTCACCTGCAGGATGGGGGGAAAACACCCTTCATTTCTGTCCAGTACAGCATATCACACAGCATTTGAATGCTGAACAAATCTTTTAGGAAAAGGACTGGTTTAGGGAAGAAAACTTTGATACATTCCAGAGGGTAGAGAAAGAACAAATTAAAGGGAAAAAGCCACTCAATACTCTCTGTCTTGTGAAAAACCTGACCTGGTTGGTAGATGTGTCTTTCCTGAAAGCAGAAGTGATGAGCAAGCTCCTGTCACTCACCCACATTCCCACCATCTAAACAGCCATGGGTACCTGTTCAGAAGAAATATGGGTTCTGGTGGTCTTTTACAGCTGTGATTCCTGTTGAACTGGCTTTGCACTCACTGTCCCTTCGTATTTCCTAAGTCATTAGGGTAACAAAGCGTTTACCAGCAACATGGTGTGTTCAGGGTTCTTCTCCTTCAAAGGACTGTCGTCATCTAGGGCACTGGATGTGCACGGCATGCATCCATCCGCATCCCTCCAGGAAATACTTGAGCACCTGTTAGGTACCAGGCCTGGTTAGGAGTGAACAGTCGGGGGGAGAAGCTCCCTGCCCCCGTGGAGCTGCTCCCAGCTCTGCTGCTTACGGGCTGTGTGGTCTTGGGCAAGGTTTACAATTGCTCCGTGCCTCAGTTTGCTCATTTGTAAGGTGGGAAGAATTATAGTGCCCAGCTCTTATGATTGCTATAAGGATTAAATGAGTTAATATTGTAAAGGTGCTTAGAGTACATGGGAACCTGATGTAAATGTCTGCTGTTATTAAATTCTCCAGCAAGGGGAGATGGACAGACATCTAAAACCAGCACATTCATTTGCTTACAGCTATTTTTGAGGTCCTCCTGGAAAACAGGAGCAGTGCTAGGCACGATCATGACTCTGGCCACATTTCTTTGCTAGAGGCAGATAACGTAGGCAGAGATGGGAGACAAGGAGAACCTGTCTCCAGCCTCACCTTAAAGGAAGCACTGTTGACTCCCATCAGCTTCTCAGAACATTTGGGTTGCTGAAGGCAGGCCCGGGCAGGAATGGGGCCCATTGTCTTTCTAGAAGCAAGATTCAGGTCAGGTTCCTGAGTCAAATGAAGAAGTCAACAGACAGCTTGGTAACTGCCCTCCTGCTCTTCTCCATCCTCCATTCTTCAACCCCTGTCCTGCCCAGGGGTGGACAAGGAAGTGGTTTAGGATCAGAACCGTGGTGCCACGTGAGTGCCATGGAAGGTGTTGGGGAGAAGGCAGATCCTGGACGTCTCCCCTCACTTTGCTGCAGGCCCACCTTCCGCTCCTATGGCGCTCTCCTGGATGCTGAGGATGGGGTCAGCCAAGGTCCCAGGAGGGCTTGGCCAGGCAGGCAGGAGGTGGGACAAGCAAGTGTGAGATGGCTATTCTTTCTTACTATACTTTTTTTTTTTTTATTATGGTAAGGAACACATAACATAAAATACACCATCTTAACCATTTTTCAGTGTGCACTACAGCAGTGTTAACTATGTGGGTATTATTGTGTAATAGATGTCTAGGTTTTTTTCATCTTGCAAGCCTGAAACTCTATACTCCTTGAACAACGCCTCATTCCCATACCCTTGCCCCTGGTAACCACATTGTACTTTGTTTCTATGAATTTGACCACTTTGGATACCTCATCTAAGTGGAATCATGCAGTAATTGTCTTTTTATGACTAGCTTATTTCACTTAGCATAATGTCCTCAATTGAGGTTGATCCATGTTGTAGTATATAACAGAATTTGCTTCTTTTTTTAAATTAAAATTTTTTTTAATTGAGTTCATAATAGTTTACATCATTGTGAAATTTCAGTTGTACATTATTTCTTGTGAGTCACCACATAAGTGCTCCCCATCACCCCCTGTGCTCGTCCCCAACCTCCTTCCCTTAGTCACCCCTGAACTGTTTTCTTTGTCCGTGTGTTTGTTTATATTCCACATATGAGTGAAATCATATGGTGTTTGTCTTTCTCAGACTGGCTTATTTCTCTTAGCACAATTCCCTCCAGGTCCATCCATGTTGTTGCAAATGGGATGATTTTGTCTTTTTTTATGGCTGAGTAGTATTCCATTGTATATATATATATACCACATCCTCTTTATCCAATCATCAGTTGATAGGCACTTGGATTGTTTCCATGTCTTGGCTATTGTGAATAGTGCTGCAGGGAACATAGGGGTGCATATGCTACTTTGGATTGTTGATTTCAAGTTGTTTGAGTAGATCCCCAGTAGTGGGATAGCTTGGTCATATGGTAGTTCTATTTTTAGTTTTTTGAGGAGTCTCCATGATAGTTTCCATAGTGGCTGCACCAGTTTGCATTCCCAACAGCAGTGTATGAGGGCTCTCTTTTCTCCACACCCTCTCCCACATTTGTTATTTTTAGTCTTGGTGATTTTAGCCATTTTAATAGGCGTAAGGTGGTATCTTACTGTAGTTTTGATTTGCATTTCTCTGATGATTAGTGATGCTGAACATCTTTTCTTGTGTTTATTGGCCATCTGTATATCTTCTTTGGAAAAATGTCTGTTCATATCCTCTGCCCATTTTTTGATCGGGCTGTTTGTTTTTTTGTTGTGCAGTTATGTGAGTTCCTTATATATTATGGAGATTAACTTCTTATTGGATATATGATTTGCAAATATTTTCTCCCAATTGGTGGGTTGTCTTTTTGTTTTGATCCTAGTTTCTTTTGCCTTGCAGAAGCTCTTTAGCCCGATGAAGTCTCACATTTATTTTTTCTTTTGTTTCCCTTGTCTAAGACATGGTATTTGAAAAGATCCTTTTAAGTTTGATGTCAAAGCATGTACTACCTATATTATCTTCCAGGACTTTTATGGTTTCAGGACTTATCTTCAAGTCTTTGATCCATTTTGAGTTGATTTTTGTGCATGGCGTGAGATAATGGTCTACTTTCATTCTTTTGCGTGTAGCTGTTCAGTTTTCCCAACACCATTTATTGAAGAGACAACCTTTTCTCCATTGTATATTCTTGGCACTTTTGTCAAAGAGTAGCTGTCTGTAGATGTGCAGTTTTATTTCTGGGCTTTCAGTTCTGTTCCATTGACCTGTGTGCCTGTTATTGTACCAGTACCATGCTGTTTTGATCACTATGACTTTGTAGTACGTTTTGAAGTCAGGGATTGTGGTGCCTCCAGCTTTGTTCTTTTTTCTCAGTATTGCTTTAGCATTTTGGGGTCTTTGGTTGCCCCATGTGAATTTTAGGATTGTTTGTTCTATTTCCGTGAAGAATGTCATTAGGATTCTGATTGGGATTGCATTGAATCTGTAGATTGCTTTGGGTAGTATGGCCATTGTAACTGTGTTTATTCTTCCAATCCATGTGCATGGAATGTCTTTCCATGTCTTTATGTCATCCTCTATTTCTTTCAACAATGTCTTACAGTTTTCATTGTATAAGTCCTTCACCTCCTTAGTTAAATTTATTCCTAGGTACTTTATTTATTTTTGTTGCGATTGTAAATGGAAGTATATTCTTGAGTTCTCTTTCTGTAAGTTTGTTATTAGAGTACAGAAATGCAACTGATTTTTGTCAGTTGATTTTGTACCCTGCAACTTTACAGTAGTTGTTAATTATTTCTAATATTTCTCTATATAAGATCATGTTGTCTGCAAACAGCAAGAGTTTCACTTCTTAATTCCCTATTTGGATTCCTTTTATGCCTTCCTTTTGCCTAATTGCTTTGGCCAAAACCTCCAGTACTATGTTGAATATGGGTGGTGATAGTGGGCATCCTTGTCTTGTTCCCGTTCTCAGAGGGATGGCGTTCAGTTTTTCCCCATTGAGTATGATATTGGCTGTGGGTTTGTCATATATGGCCTTTATTATGTTGAGATAATTTCCTTCTATTCCCATTTTGTTAAGAGTTTCTTTTTTTATCATAAATCGCCGTTGGATCTTGCCAAATGTTTTCTCTGCATCTATTGAGATGATCATGTGGTTTTTAGTCCTCATTTTGTTAATGTGGTTTATCACGTTGATTTGCGGATGTTGAACCCTCCCTAAGTCCCTGGTATAAATCTCACTTGGTCATGATGTATGATCTTTTCAATGAAATACTGTATTCGGTTTGCCAATATTTTGTTGATGATTTTTGCGTCTATGTTCATCAGTGATATTGGCCTGTAGTTTTCCTTTTTTCTGTTGTCCTTCTCAGGCTCTAGTATCAGAGTGATGTTGGCCTCATAGTATGTGTTAGGAAGCGTACCATCTTCCAAAATTTTTTGGAATAGCTTGATAAGGATAGGTATTAAATCCTCTGTGAAAGTTTTGTAAAATTCTCCAGGGAAGCCGTCTGGTCCTGGACTTTTATTTTAGGGGATGCTTTTGATCACTGTTTCAATCTCTTTACTTGTGATTGTTCTATTCAGATTCTCTATTTCTTCTTGATTCATCTTTGGGAGGTTGTAAGAGTCTCAGAATTTATCCGTTTCTTCTAGACTGTCCATTTTGTTGGCATATAGTTTTTTGTAGTATTCTCTTGTAATCCCTTCTATTTCTGTAGTATCTCTTGTTATTTCTCCTCTTTCATTTCTAATTTTATTTACCTGAACTTTCTCTTTTTTTCTTTGTAAGTCTGGCTAGAGGGTTGTCAATTTTGTTCATCTTCTCAAAGAACCATCTTTTTGTTTCATTGATCCTTTATACTGCCTTTTTTTGTTTCAATTGCATTTATTTCTGCTCTGATTTTTATTATTTCTCTCCTTCTGCTGACTTTGGACTTTGTTCTTCTTTATCTAATTTGGTTAGGTGTGGTTTGAGATTGCTTATTTGGGATTTTTCTTGTTTGTTAAGGTGAGCTTTTATTGCAATGATTTTCCCTCTTAATACAGCTTTTGCTGCATCCCTTATGAATTGGTATGGTATGTTTTCATTTCTCTGCAGATATTTTTTGGTTTCTCCTTCAATTTATTCAATGATCCATTTGTTTCCTTCAGATGTATTCTCAGAAGTGGGATTTCAATTTTTAAATTTTAGTGATACCCTCATACTGTTTTCCATAGTGGCAGCACCAATTTACATTCCTACCAACAGTGCACAAGGGTTCCCTTTCCTCCACATGCTTGCCAACTCTTGTTATCTCTTGTCTTTTTGATGACAGCCATTCTAACAGAAGTGAGGTGATATCTCATGGTTTTGATTTGCATTTCCCTGATGATTAGTGATGTCAAGCACCTTTTCGTGTACCTGTTGGTTATTTGTATATCTTCTTTGGAAAAATGTCTATTCAGGTCCTTTTCCCATTTTTAATTGGATTATTTGATTTTTTTGTTCTTGAGTTGTATGAGTTCTTAATATATTTTGGCTAGTAACCCCATGTCAGATATATGGTTTGCAAATTTTTTTTCCCATTCTATTGGTTGTCTTTTCATTTTATTGATGGTTTCCTTGCTGTGCAGAAACTTTTTGGTTTGATGTAGTCCCACTTGTTTTTTTTTATTCCTTTTACTTTAGGTATCATATCCAAAATATCATTGCCAAGACCCATGTCAAAGAGCTTTTTTCCTATGTTTTATTCTAGGGTTGTTTTTTTTTTTTCAAAGATTTTTAATTTTTTTCCTTTTTTCTCCCCAAAGGCCCCCAGTACATAGTTGTATATTCTTCGTTGTGGGTCCTTCTAGTTGTGGCATGTGGGACGCTGCCTCAGCATGGCCTGACAAGTGGTGCCGTGTCCTCACCCAGGATTCAAACTGGCGAAACCCTGGGCTGCCGCAGCAGAGAACACGAACTTAACCACTCAGCCATGGGGCTGGCCCCTATTCTAGGAGTTTTATGGTTTCAGGTCTTATATTTAAGTCTTTAATCCATTTTGAGTTAATTTTTGAGAGTGGTGTAAAATAGGAATCTTTCGTTTTTTTTACATGTGAATATCCAATTTTCGCAGCACCATTTATTGAACAGACTGTCTTTTTTCTGTTGAATATTCTTGGCTCTCTTGTCGTCTATTGGTTGACCATATATACATGAGTGCGAGGGCTATTCTTGAGGCCACATGGTGGCTATCCCTATGGTACCCTAGAATTGGTTTCTCGCCTCAATGTTCAGGGAGACTCAGGGAAAAGGATGCTAGTTATTGTAAACGCCACAGACTTGGAGCAAGACATTCTCCCTGAAAATGTGGTATGGACATTTGTTTAAGTGTGCTGTCTGAAAAGCTGGGTTCCATGCCTGAAAGGGGCGTTGGCCACACGCATGGTCAGTAGAGAAGTGTTTCTGGAAGGCTGGGGATCTTTAATACCCATCAGGCTGGTGAAGCACCTGAGCTAGGAAATGTGGATCTAAGGGCCCTCAGCTTTGTCCTTGAGACCCACATCACTGCTTGTTCTAGAGCAGTTTTGCCAAAGCTGGGGAAAAACAGCCATTCTTGTACATTTCTGGTGAGAATGTAATGTAGTATTGCCTCCTTGGAGAGGAATTAGGCCCTGTCTGTTGAAATTAAAAGTATGTACCTCTTCCTGGAAGAGAAACTGTTGGAGGAATTCATCTTACAGATACCTTCCCCTGGGTGTGAAATGACAGTGGGACAAGGATGTTCTTTAAAATCAGCTCCCAGCCAAGTTGCTAGAAAGGTCACAAATTATCCAGCAAGATGATAATGGTTGTAAATTTTTTAAAGTGATAAATTATAACTTTTTTTACCATCATTAAAAAGGTACAAGTATTTAAATTATATCTGAACACTGTGTGTCTTTCTCTGTAAACTTCGGTAATCATTTTGGGCCCAAGTTTATGCGTATGTGGTATTTGGTGGTGGACACTGCCCTCTGGTGGTCTAGTGGCTACACTTCACGGCATCTGGATCCATTTCCTGTGGCTGTCATACTAAGTACTACAAACTGGGGGACTTAAAACATTAGAAATTTATTCTCACAGTTCTGGCGGCTGGAAGTCTGATATCCAGGTGTCGACAGGCCCACGCTCCCTCTCAAGGCTCTGTCAAAGAATCCTTCCTTGCTCTCCCAGCCTCCGGGGGTCGCTGGCCATCCTTGGCGTTCGTTGGCTTGTGGCTGCATCACTTCAGTCTCTGCCACCTTCTCTCCTGTGTGTCTGTGTGTCCTCTCTTCTTCTTACAAGGACACTATTCATTGGATTTAGGGCCCTCCCTCGTCCAGTATGACCTCATCTTAACTAATTACATTGTAAAGATCGTATTTCCATTTCAGGCCACGTTCTGCAGTTGTGCGCGGACATGAATTTTGCGTGGACATGAATCAGCCTCCTACAGGATCTTTCTTTAACTTTTCTGTTGATTCGTTTCAGTTAGTCTAATAAGTGACTTAATGCTGATTTGTTTATCACCAATAAGGATTCTTGCCTGCGTGTATAACATTTAGTTTTCTTTTGATGTAATTTTGCCTTCATATTCATTCTTTTTCTATCATCATGAGAAATTATATATATCTTACATTTAGTTTTCTTTTGATGTAATTTTGCCTTCATATTCATTCTTTTTCTATCATCATGAGAAATTATATATATCTTTACTGTTGTTTTTTGTTATCTGGCATTAGGTGTCTCTAAAGAAAACTTAATTGGACTGTTAACTTTCTCTTCCCTCCGTCCCTTTCTCCCTTCCTAGATCTTTAAATAAATGGGAGCTAATCTTGATTGAGTTCTTGCTCAGAGCCAGGTGCGGTTGTCAGCCCCTCACACTGCACCTCATTCCATTGTATCCCCAGGCTCCGTATATTGTGGAGCCAAGCTTGGGGGACCCCTTTTGAAAGCAGACTTTAAAGCATCAGGAATCAGGAGCCACACTGACTTTCTTTCATGGCTGTCTCCTGCTTTCTGCTCCTTTCTGTTTCACCTGGTCATGAGTACACCTAATTATCAGGGGTCTGCAGAAGAGAAGATTCTTTAGCAGTCATTTTTGGGAGACATTATGTTCCTTGGGAAAGAATTGTGTCGCTTTCAGGAGATATATGTATCGTCTGCTATTTAGCAACTCTTGTTCTTTGACCTTTCCCTTTTTAAAAAGCTTTGAGATTTAATTCAAGTACTGAACGATGCACCCATTTAAAGCGTACACTTCAGTGGTTCTTAGTATATTTACAGAATTGTGCAACCGTCACAATAAATTTAGAATATTTTCATCATCTCAAAAAGAAACACCATACCAGTTAGTAGTTACCCCCATGCCCCCTGCCCTAGGCAACCACTAAGCTATTTTCCATCTATAGACTTGCCTATTCTGGACATTTCATGTGAATGGAATCATAATATATGTCGTCTTTTGTCACTGACTAGTTTCACTTAACATGTTTCAAGGTTCATGTTGTAGTATCTTATTGGCTTTTGAAGTTCACATTTAGCAAATCTATTCTTGATAGAATTTTAGAATGAATATAAAATTATTAATATATATAATTATTATATATTTTAATATATAATTATGCACAACATATAATTATTCATTTATAAGATATATAATTTTAACAATTTATAATTTAGTTCATAGAAGGATTTCTTTCCAAAAGTATTAATTGAACATAATAAAGTTGATACAGTAAAGGCATTATAGACTTTATGGCTTTAGAAAGTAATTTTTCAAAATAATACCTAAATATTTTGTCAATTTTTCAGAATTTAAGTAAAACATTTTAATATTCTATTTTGCTCATCTATGCTTAGTTTAAAAAATTAATTTATTTTAAAGTCTTCTTGAAGTGACTGATGCAAAATATATTTTTTGAAATACCAAATTTCTGAAGCTGTAAAAGTCTTGAATCCCTTAAGTACTTTATATCTAAATAGAATTTTATAGGTATAGTTCCCAATCACTAAGTTTTTTTTTCCAGGAAGGTTGGCCCCAAGCTAACATCTGTGCCCGTCTTCTATTTTACATGTGGGACACCTGCCAAAGAATGGCTTGATAAATGGTGTTAGGTCTGCACCCAGGTTCTGAACCGGCAAACCCTGGGTTGCCAAAGCAGAGTGCACGAACTTGACTGCTATGCCACTGAGCTGGCCCCTCCCCATAACTAATTTTAATTAAAACTTAAAAATTAAAGTAATGTATTAGTAACATATGGTTGTATAACAAATTACTACAAAACTTAGTGGTTGAAACAGGAAACATTTATTTTCCCCCCGTTTCTGCAGATCAGGAACTTGGGAGTGGCTTAGCTGGGTAGTTCTGGCTCAGGATCTCTCATGAGGTTGCAGTCAAGATGTCAGCTGGGGCTGCACTCATCTGAAGGCTTGACTGGGGCTGGAGGATCCCTTCCAACATTGTTGACACATATGTCTCTTGGTTGGAGACCTCAGTTCTTAGCCATGTGACCTCTCCATGAGCTGCTTGGGTGGACTCAAGATGTGGCAGCTGGCTTCCTCCAGAGCAAGTGATCCAGGAGATAGTGAAGAAGACTAAAGCCAAAGTGTCTTTTATGATCTAGTTCCATAAGTTACATACCATTACTTTGCCACGTCTATTGGTCACTCAAGCCAGCTCTGATACAATGTGGCAGGAGGCTGCACCAGGGTATGAATAATAGGAGGCAGGGATCACGTGACAAGTCTTAGCCAGCTTGTACGAGCTGGGAAGTCATCTGACTCTCCAGACTGACAATTAGTCCAAAAATATTTTAAAGTTGTTTATTACGCAGTAAAGATTAGGTCAACTCTGTTGGTGTTTTTTTTTAAAGATTGGCATCTGCATTAACATCTGTTGCCAATCTTTTCTTTTTTTTCTTCTCCCCCAAGCCCCCCCCCCCCCCCCCCCAGTACCTAGTTGTATATTCTAGTTGTGAGTACCTCTGGTTTCACTATATGGGACACCGCATCAGCATGGCCTGATGAGCGGTGCATGTCCACACCCAAGAACTGAACTGGTGAAACCCTGGGCCGCCGAAGTCGAGAGTGTGAACTTAAACACTTGGCCATGGGGCCGGCCCCTATTTTTTTCTTTTAACTGGCATTTGAACACTTGAACTTAAAGAATATTGCATGGACCATGTGAAAATGTATTTTATATATGTGTGTATACATATATAAAAATGAATATTTAAAAATTTTGTGTATTTAAAGCAAAAATTCGACTTTTGAAAGAGAGTTTAGAAATTGTGTACTGGCAATCACTAGTCAGTCTTATAAACTGAATCATGAAGAAGAATTATACACTCAGTAGAGTAATATCTGCACATGCTTGAGGAAAGGCTTCATCATTATTTTGAAATACAACTATGCTGTTCGATATGGTAGCCATCAAGCACATGTGGTTATCAAACACTTGAAGTATAACTGGTCTAAACTGGAATGTGCCATACATGTTAAAATTTCAAGCACTTGGTACAAAAAGTTATAAATTATCTCATTTATATTTTTCATACTCATTACCTGTTGCATTGATGATATTTCGGTTGTGTTGGGTTAAATAAAATATGTTAAAACTAATTTCACTAGTTTTTTTCACTTTCGTGTAACTACCACAAAATTTAAAGTTACATGTGCTTGCATTTGTGGCTTACATTCTACTTCTTTTGGAGAGTGCTGATTTGAAATGGAAAAGTTTGGTTGGATTTAAAATCCCTTTGCAATATCACAAGAAAACGTTAATCTGTGAATAAAAGCCAAAGCTACTAGATTTAAAGAATAGGTTGGTTCCTTTGAATCATGAGATAAAGAGATTGGATTATCTGAAATCTGCTTAATGGCAAGAACAGACAAGTTTTGGAAAATGGGGAAAAAGTCTCCTGTTTGTTACTGCCTATATGTGAAAATGAAGTTTCTGATCAATGGTTACTCTAAAAACATTTGAAGAGATCATCTTTTAAAAAACACTATGTTTATAAGAATATTTATAACATGGGAAAATGCTCAAATTTTGACATTAAATTGAAAACGTTATATGCAGTATTATGCTATTTGAAAAGAGAATTATATATGTAATTTAATTTCTGAAAGGAAATAGACCCAAAGATTAGTAAACATTATCCCTGGGTGATTAAAAAAAAAGTCATTTTGATGAGGTATTGCATATACAGTTGGATTTCTATTGGTGAATTTGCCTCCTCAATAAAATTTGTTTGTAACTCCCAAATCAATACTCATAATGCTTTCCCACTCATTTGCAGATATACACAGTGTGGCAAAAATTTGAGTCACCTGAAGATGCGCAGGTTCCCAGCTGAGGTAACAAAAGAAAAGTGACAGTCTCTGTAATACCTGTCCTACTCAAACTATTCCAAAAAATTGAAGAAGACAGATTGCTTCCTAACTCATTCTGTGAGGTCAACCTAACCCTGACTCCAAAACCAGGTAAGGACAACACAACACAAAGAAGGAAAATTACAGATCAATATTGCTAATGAACATAGGTACAAAAATCCTCAATAAAATATTGGCAAACCAGATACAACAATACATTAAAAGAATCATACACCATGATCAATTGGGATTTCTACCAGGGATGCAGGGATGGTTCAACACCCAGAAATAAATGTAATAAATGACATTGACAAAATGAAGTATAAAAATCACATGATCATCTCAATAGATGCAGAGAACGTGTTTGACAAGATCCAACATCCATTTATGATAAAAACTTTCAATAAAATGGGTATAAAAGGAAAGTTCCTCAACATAATAAAGACCATATATGACAAACCCACAGCCAACATCATACTCAATGGTGAAAAACTGAAAGCCATCCCTCTGAGAACAGGAACAAGACAAGGGCCTACTTTGCCATTCCTATTCAATATAGTACTGGAGGTTTTGGCCAGAGCAATAAGGCAAGAAAAAGAAATAAAAGGTATCCAAATTTGAAAGCTATCCAAACTCTTGCTGTTTGCAGATGACATGATTATATATATAGAAAACCTAAAGAACCCATCAGAAAACTATTTTTTATACACACACACACACACACACACACAATGGAATGCTACTCAGCCATAAAAAAGGGCAAAATTGTCCCATTTGCATCAACATGGATGGATCTTGAGGGTATTATGCTAAACAAAAGAAGCCAGACAGAAAAAGACAAACACTACGTGATTCCACTCATATGTGGAAGATAAACCAACACATGGACAGAGAACAACACGTGGAAAGAGAACAGATTAGTGGTTCCCAGAGGGGAAGGGGGTTGAGGGGTGGGTGAAACAGTTGAAGGGCACATATATATGATGAGGGATAAAAATTAGACTGTATTGGGGGTGAGCACAATGCAGTCTATACAGAAACTGAGAAATAATAATGTACACCTGAAATTTCACAATGTTGTAAACCATTATGACCTGAATGAAATAATTTTAAAAAGTAGAGGCCTGCCCCCTGGCCAAGTGGTTAAAGTTCCATGTGTTCTGCTTTGGTGGCATGGGGTTTATGGGTTCAGGTCCTGGCATAGACCTACTCCACTCATCGGCCATGCTGTGGCAGCATCCCACATATAAAGCAGAGGAAGATTGGCACAGATGTTAGCTCAGGGCAAATCTTTCTCAAGCAAAAAAAAAAAAAAAAGTAAGAGGAAGACTGGGCAACAGATGTTAGCTCACGGTGAATCTTCCTCACCAAATAAAACAAAACAAAAAAAATAAATTGGGCTAAAAAAGAGAAATTATAGAGGTTGTACTGTGTGAATACATATAAATGTATAAATTTATTTATAGATCATTAAAGAAAGTGACACTGTGCCTTATTTCTTCTCTCATACTATAAACAAGTGTCCTTTTCATGGTTTATTTAGCGCCATGTGTTCTGCATTTTTATGCTTTTTGTTGGTGGTTTTGCTGTTTGAAATGGCTTGAGCATTGTGTTGAAGTGCTGTCTGGTGTCCCTAAGTGCAAGAAGGCTGTGATGTGCCTTATGGAGAAAACAGATGTGTTAGATAAGCTTCCTTCAGGCCTGAGTTTGTAGGGGGAGAAAAACAATTTCCCCTTGTCAGCACAAATAATCCGTAACCAATCTATAAATGAAAATTGGGTTGAGTTTATTCTGAGCCAAAATGTGAGGAGTAGCTTAGCCTGGGGCCTTCCTTCTCCAAGGAAGGAAGGACACCAAAGAAGTGGGTGTTCAGAGTGGTTAGATGCCCTCAAAGAGCATGTTTCACATATGATTGAAATGTTCCTTTTACAATAGTCCTGAGACTGCTCTGTCAGCACAGCGATTGATGGACACAGCAGTTAGTAGGTCTGCTGTCTCGGTGCACACAGCAGGGTGGCAGGTCTGTGTCTCGAGCTGGGAGGTCACAGGTGAGTGGAGCAGTCAGTTCCTAGCCCAGGGAGAGATGCTTATCCTTAAGGAGTTGCCAGTGGGGGAAGTTGCACCTTTATCTTAAGGCCATTCGTTCTTGTCTGTGGGACACAGCAAATACTTAAAGCAGATGTACAATGCATGCTCAACGGCCATGTCAGGCCCTTTTGGAAAAACAAAGTGAGGCCGAATTAGGTTTACACCAACTGGCTTCCTCATATTGTCCGATATATCCTATTGCTGGCCATTTCTATTTGTCACCCTCCAAGCTTCTGAGTTCTTAGCTGAGACGCCTGTAATAAAAGACAGATGAACAAGAGAAAAACAAGCAGGCTTATTGGCATGTCTACATTGTGTGCACATGGGAGATACTCAGGGAAAAATGAGTAACTGCTGAGGTGGCTTAGCATTCAGGATTAAATCCCATTTTAATAGGGAAAGGGGAGGGAGGCTATAGGCCTCTTAAGGGAGAGGAAAGGATTTTCAGGAAAGACGAAGGGACCCTTAGAAGAACAGATGGGAGATATGATAGTTTCTCTGGGAGTGGTACCGACTTCTCGTTTCCTCTCCTGTGATGAGTCCATCGTCCCTGCTGATGACACGCCTGGGGAGGAGATGTATGACAGCTGAGTTCCTTTAGGAGGACCTGTCTTCAGGCAGATAAGGGAGTTCAGAGGAAGCCCTCCTGCATTTCTTGTTTTCCCAGTGCCGACAGCCCTAAATAATCAATGTACCAAAACGGTATATTTTGGTGTAGCGTGTCCTGCACTCCTACATGCATATTTTGGGGTGGCATATTCTGTTACCCTTTGAGTTTTAGTGCTGCTGGCTGTGAGCTCGATGTTAATGAATCAATGACATGGCACATCAGAAAAAGGGAGAGGAAATTCATGATCTGTACGTGAGGCTTCCCTGAAAAGCGCTAAAGTAACAGCTTGCTTCTGGGGAGGGTAGCCAGGGGATAGAGAGGCTGCCTTTTCACTATATCTATCCTTTGTTCATTTTGATTTTTATTGTGTGCACGTATTTATTTAAAATAAGTGAAGAAAACATTTAAAGCTTTTAAGCTGCGTGGTGGTTCATCGGTGTTGTATTTTTTAAATCTCCTTCTGTATCTTAAATACTGCATAATTACAAAGAAATTCAACTGCTTCTGACCACCGATCAGAACGGTCACTAGGTGGCGCCCTTTCTCTCTTTCTGGTATGTCCTGGTCACGTGGCTCTCACCTTGCCTGTGTTCATTCATCTTGAATCCGGCAAGGATGAGTGATCATAGGCGTCAGCACTCCGACCAGTTGCATTCAGTTTCACTGATTTCTTTACAATCCCATTGCGTTTGAAGCCTGTTTCCTTCTCTGTAAAAATAGGGGTTATAGTAGTACCAGCTCACGGAGGTATTATGAGGCCTAAAGAAGAACCTGTGTGAGCATCTCTAAAAAGGCACATCTAGTAAGCGCTGGATAAATGTTGTTAACATCCAGCTCCCTGGTTTGTGAGTTCCCCCACTAACTCTCCTAAGTGTGCCCCAGCTTGGATCCTCAAATATTTGTTTCAGGTAAGAAAGACCTGCTGTTGTGCTGTTAGTACTGTTAAGTTCATTCTGACTCCTAGCCCCCTTTGAAAGTGGGTCCAGCTCCTCTCTCCTAGTCTGTCTTAGTCTGGAAGCTCTGCTGAAATCTGTGCACCATGGGGGAGCCTGCTGGGATTTGAAATACCGGTGGCATAGCTTTCAGCATCACAGCAGTGTGCAGCCACCAGAGCGTGACACCAGACACATGGATGGTGTGGTTCCCTGACGGGAAATGAACCCGGGCCACGGCGGTGAGACTGGGAATCTTAACTCTAGACCACCAGGGCTGGCTAAAGAGCGAACGGTAACTTGTGTAAGTAGCTTTATGGACAATACTTTTTTTTTTGCTAGTAAAAATCTGATTTATTAGATTTTTTTTTATTGCAGTGACATTGGTTTATAAATATATAAATTTCAGGTGTACATCATTATGTTTCGATTTCTGTGTAGATTATATCATGTTCACCACCCAAAGACAAATAACAATCTATCACCACACTCATGTGCTTAATCACCCCTTTCACCCTCCTGCCTCCCCCCTTCCCCTCTGGTAACCACCAATCCAATCTCTGTCTCTATGTATTTGTTTGTTGTTGTTTTTACCTTCTGTTTATTAGTGAGATCATATGGTATCTGACTTTCTCTCTCTGACTCACTTTGTTTAGCGTAATACTCTCAAGGTCCATCCGTGTTGTTGCAAATGGAAGATTTCATCTTTTTTATGGCTAAGTAGTATTCCATTGTGTATAAATACCACATCTTCTTTATCCATTCCTCCCTTGATGGGCACCTAGGTTGCTTCCAAGTCTTGGCTATTGTGAATAATGCTGCAGTGAACATAGGGTGCATATATCTTTACATATTCATGTTTTCTTGTTCTTTGGATAGATACCAGCAGTGGAATAGCTGGATCATATGGTATTTGTATTCTTCATTTTTTGAGGAATCTCCATACTGTTTTCCATAGTGGCTGCCCCAGTTTGTACTCCCACCAGCAGTGGATGAGAGTTTATGGACAAAATTTAATTCTAGGTCTACACTCTGATTTCTCCTAATAGGGCCAACTCCACAAAACCAAGTTGCATAGCAAATAAAGTTAAGGCGCACCTGGAGTTCATGGCTCTTGTGGACAGATCTTGAAGTGAATGCCTTAAGGGTTATGATATAGCTAGCAGGGATTTGTAAACTCACTTCTGATGAAACCCAAGCTAGCACCACATTTAAAGGGTGTTTTCTCAAATGTAGCTCCCTATTTTTCAATCAGAAAATAGAGTCTTCAAAAAGCCTAAAAAGCTTGGGCATCGGGACCTGAAATTGAAGACAACAGCAGGGTAAAGCACATGGTTGGTGCTTAAAAAAATGCTACCTGCTCCTGTTCTGTGGGACATTTGTCAGTTTGGGGCCTTGGTTCTCATTGAAACTTCTTCAAGGACATCCTGTCACCTGTTTGATCATCGAACTTACTTGGCACAGATTCCTGCTAAAGATATAATTTCCTTCCTGGGAAAGGTTTTTTATTTTTTAATTGGTTAGGGAGATAGGCCCTGAGCTAATGTGTGTTGCCGGTCTTCATCTATTTTATGTGGGATGCTGCCACAGCATGGCTTGACGAGCATTGTGTAGGTCCATGCCCGGGATCTGAACTGGCAAACCCTAGGCCACCATGGAGTGCATGAACTTAATCACTCGGCCATGGGGCCAGCCCGACTTTTATTTTTTATATCTACTTAGTTTACTTGTTCCTAATAATTATTTAGATTGCCTATAAAGCTTCATGAGGCATTAGGCAAAATCAGCTATTATTCTAAGTTATTTTCTTTCCTGACAAATTTTGTAATGAAATAGCATGTCTGTATCATATCCAATGCTGATCACTCCCAAAACATGTTTATTTTAATCAAACCAAAAAACTTAAATAAGCTTTTACTTGCTAAAGATCGTTTTATTTCACTTTAACTTGAAAGACAATTGGGTTAGTTTCTATTACATTTACATAAGTATTTAAGCCAATTAAATAGAGCTCTTTCAGAAATTATACCATCTGGAGGTACAAATATCACATATATATAACATCTATAGACACACATACACAGAGATTCCACAAGTATTGTTTAAAAATCACTGCCATGAATCAGGCACAGTCATGCAAAGCTCACTAGTTGTAAAAGAATAATTGAATGCAAATTTTGTTTTAAGCTTTTTCTATTAATATTTGTGGAGAAGACACTCAAGATGCTAGATTTTGGGCAAAGGCACACTCTAGGCAGTTTTTCTTTCCTTTTTCTTCTTTTTTTCTTCAGCCTTAGGAAGTGGTGGTGGCCTAGATAACAGTTCCCAGAGAGGTTACAGGCTTTTGGAGATATAGGAAGCGGGTAGATGTGAACGGGGTCCAGAGCTGCATTTCAAGTTTTGTGATGAAATGGGGTTGTAACTTAAATGACCTTATACGTTGATCTACCTGTCCAACTACTTCATCCCTAATTTGCTCTTTCCCTCTAGGTGCTTAGTTTTATTTTAACTTTGGGAAGAAGGCCTGGAAAGAAAATTCTCATCAGGCTCGGAATATCAGCTTCCAGTTTGGCTGAATTTCTGATTATAATTTGCTAAATCCTTTGAAATATCTTGTCAGGTTTCAACCAGGACAAACAATAATTATACCTGGCAGTATTGAATAACTTCAGTAATCTTTCACCTAGCAGTTACCTAGAAAATCTCTCAGAGATTGAGCTCTCCTTTGAAGGTGGATGGTGGGATGTCTGTAAAGCTGTGACCTAATAGGCTTTTCTTTAGGTGCCCTTCATAACCTAAATTTTTCTTTTTGTGACAAAACTTTCGATAAGGTTACTTTGGAATTGTGGAGTCTTTGCTTTTAAGTGCACTTCTTAAATGATCTTACCTAATCAGAGTGTTCCTTCTAACGGCCAATGTAATTCCCCTGAGGCTGATGGCAGCTTGGTAGGACTCTTAGCTCCAAAAGGGAGTGCAACCACATTTCTGTCTGACTGTATCTGACCACAAAATGGGGTGCAACCAGATTTTTGTCTCACCTTATTTTTGGGACCCCCTCTTTCCACCTCACAACCTGGTGATTATCAAACCAAGCCCTCAGGACGTGAAACAAGCTGGGTAAGATCTTGCAGTTCTTTGTAAATATTTCCACCTTCCAGAACCTTTAGTCTTTGAGCAATTGTGCCAGAAGGTGGCGTGCCTGACTCATTAACAATTAAGGCTTTCTTTGAGTCT
This sequence comes from Equus quagga, assembly GCF_021613505.1. NCBI lineage: Eukaryota > Metazoa > Chordata > Mammalia > Perissodactyla > Equidae > Equus > Equus quagga. The sequence continues at coordinate 7,210,987 of NW_025802777.1, forward strand.
TGGTTTGAAAGCTCAAAAAGAACCCACAGTGGCCACTATAATTTTAAATTATCCCGGGTTATCTTACTAGCCCTTTATAGTTATTCCCATTTTAGGGGGCTTTTACCAAAGTGGCTGCAAACAGCAAGGTAATTTCTAACTAGAGTTTGTTATGGTCACTGAGAAACTCAGTCCCCAAACAGCCAATTTTAACAAATAAATTCCGACATAGACAAACATGACCAGACACAGAAATCCAATATTCTGGGACTCTGACCCAGGGTCCTCTGGGACTCTAACCCAGCGTTTGGGACTCTAACCTGATCCTTGAGTGCCCCAGTGGCTGTAATCCTTTTATATTGTCTCTGTTGGAGTGGGATGCACACCCCCAATTCTAGCCTTGGGAGTTTAGCTGGCAAAAATCTCCCCAGTGGGGACTCTAACCCACAGTTCTGATGAGATTATTAGACAATTTAGGCAGAGGTGCATTTTAACAAGATCACTCACCCAAAGGATGTCTGACGCAGGAGCTGTTTCTCCCCTCAAAAGAAAAAACCACCTTGGCGCCTGGAGCACTGCAGTGGTAAATGGGAATCTGATCAGCCGAGCCTCTAGACAAAGTTGCCTAGGTGGTCACTTAGGGTTCATGAAAAGACCCCACACCCCGTTGAGGGTTTGAGAGCCTCCTCATTTCCCCTTGAGCCCACTAGCCCTAGGCAACCATTAATTTACTTTCTGTCCCAATAGATTTGCTTATTTTGGACACAATATAAATGTAACTATACAATATATAGTCTTTTGTGACTGGCTTCTTTCCCTCAGCATAATGTTTTCAAGGTTTGTCCATGTTGTAGCATGTGTCAGTACTTCATTGCTTTTTATTGTCAACTAATATTCCATTGTCTGGATATCACATTTGATTTATTCATTCAACACGTGGTGTTGACACTTGGAGTTCTTTCTAGTTTTTGAGTATTACTATGGATAATACTGCTACACACATTTATTGACAAGTTTTTGTGTGGACATATGTTTTGATTTCTTTTGGTTATATATCTAGCACTGGAATTACTGGATCATATGGTAATTCTGTGTTTAACTTTATGGGGAACTGTCAAATTGTATTCCATAGCACCTGCACCATTTTACATTCCCACTAGCAATGTACGAAGTTTCCAAATTCTCTACATTCTCACCAGCATTTGTTATTGTCTGTATTTTTTATCATGACCATCCTAGTGTGTATGAAGTGGTATCTCATTGTAGTTTTGATTTGCATTTCCCTGATGGTTAATAACTTTGAGCATCTTTTCATGTGTCTATTGGCCATTTCTAGCTCTCCTTTGCAGAAACATCAATACATATCGTTTGACCATCTTTCAATTGGATTGTCTTCATTATTGACTTGTCACACTCAATATGTGATGTTTTTAAAATATAAAAATTAAAAAAAATAAGTGTATTAATTAGGATGTGAGCTCAGACTGAGGCACCACATGGAGACAGAAGTCCTGCCGCAGTCCGAGACATGAGAATGAGGCTTCCTGGACTCCCCGGTTCCAGCCAAGCTGGCGCAGACCTGAATAACCACCCAGGTAATTGGAAGAATTATGAGAGATAACAGGTCATTGTTCTCAGGTGTTTACTCAGGACTTATTCCTTTCATCTTCCTTCTGGTGGGAAAAATATGACAGGGACAGCCTCAAACTTGGACACAGATGGTAGAAGCCAAATGTTGAAGATGACAGAGCCACCTCCAGTCTGGACCTCGGATGACTGCAGGACCCAGAGCCATTGGCCTGTCCTAGGCCACCTGCCATCCTTTATACTATTATGTGAAACAAACCAACTTCTCTAGTATTTAAATAATCATATTACTGAGTCTCTATTGCAGCATCTTAGCCTCCAGATGAACGAATTCAGACTTTGGCACTAGATGTGCAGTGCTCTGTTGATGTGCTAAAACTGCTGCTATTAGCTCAGTGGTTGCGTAGACAACACCTGGGAACCTGATGACCACTGTTGTGCTGTGACAAAACATTTGATAACCTGCTCCCTCTGATAACTTAGAAAGCAGCTCATGTATCTTTTCCACATGGGAAAAACTCAGAACAGTGATGTCTGGTGGCTGCTTTTAGCAAGATCCTATAAGAAATGAGCTCAGGCAGTAATTGGCAAGTTTACATGCAGGAAAAGAACAGAATGTGGCTAAGGGAGGACTCTGCCTGAAGCCCTCAATATAAATCTACCCGGAGTCTGGGAACTTGGAGCCTCTCTTCTAATCTTCACACAGTCGTGAAAAAAGAACCCAGAGAAACTTATCATATTAAGGATGTTGCTCCTTGATATGAAGGATTAAAGCTATCATATTGAGGATGATATGAAGGATTAAACCTATCATATTGAGGCTGTTGTACTCCTACCTAAGTCTCTTATTTTTAGAAGGCCCAAGATAATGTCGTTAAGTTGGGGGTGGTAAATACAGAAACGAATATAGTGAAAGAGATTTTGTGGGTTTAAGAATTACGACCAGAAGATGTCTTTGGAAAAGTGGCTGCTACGTGGACTTAAGGAGCGAATGTAGGCATATCCCACAGAATGATGCTCCTGTTCATGTTTTTTTTGGAGAAGCCCTCTCAGTTTTTAATACTCGAACCTCATAGAATGTATGAGACTCTTCATTTCTAGGAAAGTTAATGCTTTCGGGAAAATGGATGTTTGTTTCCTTAAATCAATAATGACTTTTCGTACACTGTTTCCTTAAAGTCTCACATTATGGTCATGTGCAGTTGACAGAACATCAGAACATGTGCATGTGTCTGGGAAGCTTGCTGAGGGTCACCTGAGCGATGTGTGTCCCAGATGTCACTGGTGCCGAAGGAGGCATCACAGTGTCTTTCTTGGTGTGAGACTCTCTCTGTGTCCAAGCACTTGTCCTCCAAGCGCCTGTGCAATGCTTTCTGTATTTAGTCCTTGTTTTTTGCCTTGTGTTGTACAATAAGTCCCCAAAAAGCTAAGAACAGGCTAGAATCGAGGATAAAGAGGCAAAGCAGATGAGAAAAGCCATTACATTGGGAAAGAATGTATTTAAGAGCAGTTAGGAAGGGCTGTGTTAAGGATTTTACAACTTAGGATAGCTTGTTACTTACAAATAGGCTTTTGCTGTGTTTAGGTGGTGTTTTGGGAAGTTGGTTGGGGTTAGGGTCAGGTGTATAATGTGCAAGGCATTAGTTCCGCATCCAGAACATGGGAAGCAGAGCTCTGGTGGGTGTCTTGGCACTGCCTCTGTGGTTTTCAGGAAGAGGTGTAGACTTTAGGTGGGGACACCTGTATTCTGGAAACCAGTAAGGTTTTGAGGGAACTGTATTCTGAAAAAAACCGTAAGCCCATCTGACAAAAGTCTTTGCTGGTTCTGTTCCTAAAATTCTCCTAAGGGAGCATCCTCCCCAGTGGCCACATCAAATATGGCGAAGGAGGGGAATGGACAAGCAAGACCCCTCAGAGCGCAGAACTGGGGGTGAATGGAGACATCTGCTTCATATCAGGGCTGGATTCCTCACAAGTTCTGCCCCAGATTTTTGTCTGTCGGGATGACCCTGTGTGTTGGCTTCTGTGAGTTCCCTCTCTTTCTCTTTCCCACTGGGCGTTTTCATCATGGCTTTCCCGTTGGTATTCTGTGATAGCATAGTGGATGAGTGTTTGGAGTGAGAGACATGAATTGTTGATTCACTTACAAGTCCTGAGTCAAAGGAGCTCCATCTTGATGTTGGATCCAGTAACTGGTTGGGACTTCTGCTGGTCTTCCTTGAGGAGGGGTTAACATCATTTCTTTCAGTCATAGAACCATCTGAGTTTTTTGAACCATCTAAGTTTTAGATAGACTCATGGCTGCCCAGCTCTAGACCGCATTTTCCAGGCTCACTTGAAGTTAGGCATGGCTGCGTCAGTCCACTCTCTGTGCCTGTCTTCACATGGCTTTCTCCTCTGTGTGTCTGTGAAGACTTCTCCTCCCTCTTTTTTATAGGGACAGCTGTGATGGCACTTGAGGCCCACTCAGATAATCCAGGATGAGCTCCTCCTCTCGAGAGCCTTAGCGTAATCACATCATTTGTCATACAAGGTAATATTCACTTCCTTGTCATGTAACGTAATAGTCATAGATTCTAGGATTAGGAAGTGAATATATCTTGGAGGAGTGTCTTTTAGCCTACCACAGAGGTTTGTTAATAAGCCCTATAGAAATGCTCACATTTATATCCTGTATCTCTGGCATTAGAAAACAAATCCAGGAGCGTAATCTCAAAGGACTGGGGTAGGTTTTACTTTGTCTTCAAGAATCCACTGGACCTTCCAAAGCCAGTGTCCATGTGTCACTAACTATGGTGGTTGGGGTGGGCCCCCAGACCTTCCTGAGGGCAGCAGGCAGAGGGCCACCAGTACTGAGGAACATGCAGTCACTCACTGCCTCTTCAGCATCCAAGAACAGAGGCGGCCTCTCTCCAAAAGTTTCAGAGATTGTGACTAAGGAAGAGCCCAGAAGAGAAGGAAACTTCCTTTCTTCTGACCTGATAAATCCCTTCCTTGCTGGGAAAAATGGGCTTCTTCTCACTGGGCCAGACCTCCTCTCTGTGCAAGGGCAGCCCGCTTGGGTCTGGTGCCAGCTGGAAGCTGCCTAGAGTGTCCTGCAGCCTGGTGAGCTGACACCAGTGAGGCCTTCCCACAGCATGGCAGGATGAAGGCTTGAGTCTGCTGAGGTATTTGGAATTGTACAAAAAGAGTGACAAATAACACTGAATCTTCATTCACAGGCAGACCCCAATGGCCTCTCAACACAGCAAAGGAAGACCTCTGCCCCAGACCAAGGCTGCTCCCTGGGGACAACTCCAGATATTCGTTTGTGTGGGGAGAGAAGATTGAGGGCACAGACTGGGCTCCGGCTGGGGGCTGGCTGAGGCCAAGCCTGAGACGTGCCTCACTAACTTCCAAAAGGATGAAATGAGAAGACTGAACTGCTCTGGTCACGCTGGCCCAAAGACAGGGAAAATCAGAAGCTTGTTTCTTAACCTTCATGTGGCTTTTCAGAATCTCGCCATTAAACTGAGAAAAGAGGCTCTTCGTTCATGCAGTGTGTTTTAAGGCTCCCTGAAGTGGTGCAGGAGCTCCTTCAAGACAGATGCTCATGTTTATGCTCTTCCCTCATTCCCTAGGGAAGCAGCCAGAGTGAATACCAAAAAGGTTTTCACTGGGGAAAATTAGAACGCCAACAAAAGAAGTCCTTTCTCTGAGACTGAGCACAATCATCTCATCTATTGACAACTTCCAGAGGTTCTAAGAAGCACAGTGGAAGAGGAGATTTTAGCAATCTGGAAGAATTTTTGCATGTGCCCAGAAGTTTCAGACAATCATGGATCAAGTCTGAGGCAAAGAGTTTGTAAGACTCAACAAAGAAAAAAATCTTCATGCTACTACATACTAAAATAAACTAATGAACACAACTGAACTATAGGTCTGTCAAACAGATAGGTCAGTGAAATGTGCATTGAGAGAGGGCCTTGGGTCTTCTGGGGCTAGCCCTGGAGTGGACCTAGGATGTCACTATTATTAGAGGCATGCAAATTTCTGAGGCTGTCCCCTGCAGGACTCAGATCCTCTGCTCAACAGTTCAGAAGCTCTTTATTGGGGAGGGCAGGCTGGGCTTCACAGCAACCAGGAGGCTGAATGTGCAGCAATGTTGGTGATGCTGTGGCAAATGGTTCTGTTTGTCGTGAGGGCTGGTTCTGGGAGCAAAGTCTGGGTGGGTGGCAACCTCCTGGGGCAGTCAGAAGACAGAGTCCCAGCCAGGGGCACAAACAGCTTGAAGAATTTGACTTGGGAGGAATACAAGAAGGGCTGACAGAGGCTGACTCTAATTGCAAAGGCCACTGTGACTGGGATGGTGTTGACCTGGGGATCTTGGGGACAGATGAGACCAGGGCAGTGGGCAGAGGCCCCTGACTGCTGCTTGTAAGATTGGAAGTCCTGGCTGTGCATTTGAGGAAGCGGGGCAGCCTGAAGGATCCGTCACAAAAGCCAGCACAGCTGGGCCCCAGATTTTATTTCTGGGTTTTATCCCTAGAATCTCCTTGGCCTTGAAGACCCTGATCTCCAGCTAGTGCTGAAAACGTGAGCCTGGTTGGCATGGAGACCTGGGCAGAAGAATGCCCTGGTGCCTCTGGAGATGGAGCCTGTGAATGTCAGAATGGTCATCTTTGGGCTCAGGTCAGCCTGTGCATCTTCTTGGGGCAGAAGAGCTGGCTCAGAGCAGCAGAATTTGTGGTGAGATATCACCTGCTGGGAAATTGAAGACCTCTTGCTCAAGCTGAAACTGGTAGCTGATGAGCTCTGCCTGCAAGTCGTCTGGGTGGGGAGTATTGTGCTCTCAGTGTGAAGCTTCTTGTGAGGGACAATCGCTTGAGAAGCTGAGACCTCCCAAAAGGTGATCTTGACAGCACTGAACTAAAGTGACCTTCAGAATTCAGATGAACTGCCCGAATTCTGCTGTTGGGTGACCTGGAACACCTTGAGTACAGATGCTCCTGATTCGGAGGATGAGGTTACTCCGTCCTGACTGCAAGGCAATAACCATGATGTGTTTTGGACCAAAATGGCAACAGGCAAGGTCAGGACTCCTTTGGGGCCTAGAACATTGTTCTGCAGCTTCAGTTCATATTGATCAAAAAGCATTGGGAGTTCTATAATTTTCCTTGTCAGGTTTTCTGCACCTTATACTGAACAGGGGTCCACACCACTAGGTGGACTTCACAAGCTGTGTTTAGAACTGTGTTCTTCAAAATCAGCAACCTGAATTCTGTAGGATCTGTGTTCTTGTAGACTGCCTCATGCATTGTATCTTTTTTTTTTGACACTTCTGATCTTCCTTCTGGATGCCAGATACTTTCCCCATGTTTGGTCACCTTCTCCATCTTGGAGATGTAGATAAATGCATAGATTCTGGGAATTTGAGAATTCTCGCAGCTTTCCTAGAAGCTGTCTGCTTCTGTGTTCTTCACAACTGTCCAGTCAAAGACCAGCTCTGTCAAGGGCCTGGTTGTATTTTCAGTGGTGGCCACCCTTCAAAGCTTTTAGTATGGAGCAGATGTGCATGAAGGGAGCAGTGCTTTAGAAATGTTGAGTGTGAACCTGGGTTAGGGGTGAACCATCACCAGCAGCACTAGTAATGTGAACAGTAATGGTGATTGCAGGCCCTACGCCTCCATGTTGCCTACCCCACCTCCAGTGACCTGACCCCTATGTTGCTTGTTTCCTCCAGCCCCCACCCAAAAAAACTCTCACCCATCCAGGAAGCAGGTGATTTCACATAGGAGGGAGAGATGGGAGCTGTGACCTGGAGAGATACTTCTTGAAGTCATAGTTTAAAAAAAATCAGTTATTCCAACTTATTGTCATATCTCCTGCTTATGCAGGTTTTCTCTGGTGATTTATAATCCGGTGGTTCGACACTTTTTTCCTCCAGCGCTACTAGGGGATGCACCATGCCCCCATCACTGACAGTGGCTTATTGCAGTTATGCCTCTCAGTTTTGAGTTGCATAGCAGGATCTTGTTAGAGATTGAGGACGGTAAGGGAATATGCAACTTGAGAAAACTATTTCCTCATTCTTATATTCCCCATCCCAGAATTGCTGGCCATAAATTGTATAAAGGAAAGCAAGTTTAAGGGGATAAAAAACCCTATTTACTTTTTCCTGAATATTACCCAATGAGCTGTTAAAGACCCCATATGAGACCATCAGAGAAATCTGTAGTTACTAGAAAAAAATAATAAATGTCTAAGTTTATTAGAAACTTTCCAGGCAAGGGGGTGACTGGTTGGATGAGTTCCATCCAATAGATTCCCCTATGGTGTTGAGCTGTTAGGTTTCATCAGGTTTTGTTTGGATTGTTAGTCACAAGGCAGAAATTAGAATTTGAGATCTAAACTGGGGTTGGTCAGAATTTGTGAACTAGGAGAGTTGCTGAAATGGTTTGTATTTGACCAGGTTATACCTGCGCTTATCTTTCTGGAACATGTGGGTCCACCAAGCAAACTGTTGCTCAAACTGTTTGAGCTTAAACAGTCTTTGTGTTTTTAAGTTTGTGGTTTCTGTACAGCTTATCTGTTTGCAAGATAAAATTGTATCACCTGTCTGTCTCTCAGTCACAGCTTTTGGAGAATGCTTCAACTACATCTATGGGACGGACCACATCCTTTACCACGTGATAGGTCTACAGCTACACCCCTGGGTTAAGTATATGGCCATGATGGAGGTCACTTGAGTTTCAGTAGATGTTAGATCTTCTTGATCCTGTCAGCAAGACTATCTGATAAAACAGGGACTATGTGGAAATATTTAAGATTTTGTAAAACCGCATATTTGACCATTGCAACACTGGTAAGTACTGAGTTAATAATCTACTTCTACGCTGAAAACCAAGTGTGTCCAATTTAAGCAAAAAAACAGATCCCACTCCCACTGTAAGGAGCCTGTTAAACCAGGTCTGGGGGTATCATCCAGATTAATGAATTTTCTGATGTCTTTGTTTTCCAGATCTCTTTAATTAACATTAAAGATAATAGAAAACTTTATAGGGATAGAAGTGCAACGTTCTTTCTCTAAGACGGCACATGTTCTGCCTTGAGAAGGCAATAACATGTCTCGGATGACTCTGTTTTAACCCACTGCCTGTTCAATCTTGTAAATTTCTCAGGCAAGGAGATCCTTGGGCTTTGTGGCACTGTCTGGTTCTTCTGTGAGTCTCTGTACCAGAGCATGTAGAGTTCTTTCACCACTCTTTGGACCCTCTTTAAAGTGTGAAATAGGTATGCCTGAGGCCAGAATAAAACAGTGCAGAATTGTTCATCAAAGATTAAGATTTGGGACATTAAATTGAGGCTCACGTTTCTCGTTCTTGCATTGAGAGGTGTAGAGACTGTATTTTCTTAGTAGAAATCAATGGGCCACATGGACTCAGAGTAGTATCAGGGAATTTCCTGAGAGTAGGGCATCAGTATATTGAACTGGCAAGTCCATGTCCAATTTGTGGGCAGTAGCCAATAGTTTTTTTTTCTTTTTAGAACAAAACCAATATCAGTCATTGGGAGCCACAATGACCCATTGTTGGCCTAAACACCCCTATGAGGTTGTCTGATTGTGTCCTACAGCTTCGACACAAGTCAACAAGTGTAGTCAAGCACCAGAGAGTGAGATACACAGTAGAGATCAGCAGGTAGAACCATAGTCAAGGAGACTGACTCTTCATTGTAGGTTCTGTATAAGAGAGGAACCCTCCACTTGCATAGTCTCTTACCTCTTAATCTCTTGCCAAACTCTATTTGTATGTTTTGTTGAAGTGCTAATTTCCATGAAAAATACCTAGGTTTCATTTTAATGGAGACAGAAAATTCTCATTCTTTATGTGATGTGATAGAGGGTCTTCGATTTTTGGCTATATTTTGACTTGTTATAATATTTTCATCTATGGATTCACAAAAGCGTTAAGTTCTATCACCCAGAAATCAACTGCTTCACTACAAGGATTGGTACTAAAGGAAACTGGGTGACTTTCAAAGGAAAGTGGTTATAAATCTCCAATGGTTGGTTGAATTATATGTTTGAGCCCTGGAGTGGCTAGGCATGCAAAGAACAGTGTTAAGAATAGGGGTCTAGAGGCCAGCCCAGTGCTGCAGCAGTTAAATTTGCATGTTCTGCTTTGGCAGCCCGTTGTTGGCTGGTTCAGTCCCAGGTGCAAACCCTTGTACCGCTTGGCAATCCATGCTGTTATAGGCATCCCACATATAAAGTACAGGAAGATGAGCACGGATGTTAGCTCAGGACCGGTCTTCCTCAGCAAAAAAGAGGAGAATTGGTGGCAGATGTTACCTCAGGGCTAATCTCCGCCCCCCCCCCCCCGAAAAAAAAGAATAGGGGTCCAAATGGGTGCCATAGTTCAAGGTAGCAAATATCTACTCACTATCCAGAACCTTAAACCAGTAGAGAGAAGAAAAATAACTCGGCAAATAAATAAAACATGTGAAGATACATATGGCAATCAGTGTTCTAGGCATTTGAGATCTAGTTCCAACATCTCCGGTGGAAGCTTTCTACTTTACATTGACTTGAGGTCTTAGGTGAGCAATCTCCTTTCTAAAGTGTCAGCTTCTGAAACATTCACAAGAATCTTTAGTTTGAGATCTCCATTTCAGATGGCTTTTTGGTGGTATAAGGTGGCTTTGTGTCTTCTTAAGTGGGTGATGAGAATCTGGAGATCAATCCTTTATAATCTGATCATAGAGTGGTGGTCAGTAGAACCTGATAAGAGCCCCTCTCATTAGATTTGGGAGCTACCTTTCTCTGACGTCCCTTCTAGAGGGCCAGGTTTCCAGGTTTTAGGTCATAGAGGCAGTGATTGGGAGGATGCCAAGGAACGGCTGCCTCTGTCTGTTGATGATAAAACTGAGTATATTGCATTAATCTCTTGCAGTATTAAGCTATAACTGCCTGAATAGGGTGTAGGCTGGGATTGTGGGGTGATGTTATCAGAGATATGGTCTGGAGAGTTACTGACTCATAAAGAGTGAGTTGACGAACTCAAGAAGGAATTGACCTCATGGTCATTAAGGCCATTGGTAAGCCCTTTGTCTATAGAAGTCCAAGAGTCTCAGAGTTTTTTAGTGGCTTTAATTGTAAAATACCCTTTTGTCCTCTTGCCTTTTCCTCAATATTGAGGATGGTAAAAGCAATAAAGTTTTAGAGTGCCAAGGCTTTGCAGATTTCTCTAATGACAATTCCAGTGATCTAGATTTTTCTATTAATGAAGAGATGGTTTGGGGTTCCTCAAGTAGGGAAGATGAAAGGAAGCTGTCTTTTAGCTACTGTGTAAGCTGAGCTTTGACAAGGAAAAGCCTCTAGTCATCTCAAGAATAAGCAAAACATGACCACAATGTATCCAGAATCCACTGGGGAAAAATTCTATAAATTCCATTTGGAAATGCTCTGAGTGGTGCTGAAGCCTGGGCTTTTGTCCATGTCCCATATTTACAGTTTCCCCAGCATTTTTTTGGTAACAGATGAGGCACGCAGAAACATCCTCAGTAGCTTCAGTAAAGATTCTCCATCAACAGTGATCAAGTACGGTAGCCAACTTCATGTAAAAATATCCCAGGGTTCATTTTGACCCTGGTGGCAAGTTGGCCTGTCTCCAGATACTTGGGCGGGTGCTGCTGCCCCTCAGGGGCAGTGAGTGAACATTTGCCACTGGATCAAGAAAAAGGCTATCGTAAGCCTTTTGCCTCTAGTCCCCAGTTAGCTCGGTAAAACTTGGAAGGCTTTGTGGATGAGTGAGCAGAAAGGTTGATGGTTAGGTAGAGCCTTTGTGGGAAATTATTGGAGGGCTAATATTAGATTACAAAAATGCCTGTTCATGGTTAAGTCCTGTATCAGTTACCTGCAGCTTCTCCAAACTTAGCGCCTTACCACAACAGAAGTTTACTGTCCCACAGAGCTAGAGGCCAGAAGTCTGAAGTCAGCTTGTTGGCATGGCTGTGTTCCTTCTGAAGGCTCTAGAGTAGAACACTTCCTGCCTATTTCAGCTTCTGGTCACTGCAGGCATTCCTTTGCTTGTGGCTGCATCACTCCACTCTCTACGCTTCTTCGTAGGACCTTCTTTTCTCTCTGTGTGTCTCTACTCTGTGTCTCTTTTAGAGACACACATCATTGGATTTAGGGTCCACCCAGATAATTCGGAGTAATCCCAAGATTCTTAACTAAATTACATCTGAAAGAGCCTTTTTCCAGGAGAGGTCACAATCACAGGGTCTGGGACGTGGACATGTCTTTTGGGGGGCACTATTCAATCAACTACAGGTCCTGGGAATGGGGTGCTCTGACATTGAGGACTTAGTTTAAGTCACAGAAGTGTGATAATTAAAAAAATGTTAGGAACTCACTTTCTGCAACACCCAGTGTGACCCTAAATCCTCTTTATTTGTCTCTTAGTATCAAGATTGGGTATTGTGAATGGCTTGTAACCCTTGTGAGGGATTTGCCTCCCTGAGGTAGGCTATGCCCTAGGTAATGTACCTTGTTCTGCCAAAATTGTATGTTTCCCCTAGAAAACTTAGATTCTTTGTGAACAAAAATAGTAAGTAAGTAAGTAAATGAATCTGTTTTGGAGCTTATCTTATTCTTAGAATGTAGCAAAATGTCACTGATAAGAGAGGAATCATGGAGAAATTTAGTTTTTAAGATCTAATTAAAAACTGTAGGAAGCAGAAGGGGTTTCTGTAAACCTTTGGGGCCTAACTATTATCCTTCCCAGGAGAAGGCAAACAACCATTGGTATCCTGATGCAGAGGGTACTGAGGAAGGCAGTGGACAGGTGTATGATTGTAAAGAAAGTGGCTTCAGGTGGCTATAAGGATAGGAGAGTAATGGTGTTTAGTACCACAGAAAAATGATGTATTCCATCATTTACAGCTCCGAAGTCCAGGACAAATCAAGAGTCTTGCCCCTTGGATTTCTTTGTCAGACTCCTACATGGTAGGATAAATTTTCTTTCTATCATGGTTTCCATTACAGGGCTTTACGTCTTTAATTTCTGGTCTTAGAGGGTACTGTGAAATTTCACGGGATTAATCCTTAACTTAATGTTTTCAGCTGCAGTAATTCTTCTAATGTCAGTAGAATTCTTTGTCCCAAAGCGGTCCAGAGTTCCTCATTTTTGGGGTTGATTTATAATCTTGGTTTTTTTTTTGGAGGAAGATTAACCCTGAGCTAACATCTGCCACCAATCCTCCTCTTTTTGCTGAGGAAGATTGGCCCTGAGCTAGCATCTGTGTCCATCTTCCTCCATTTTATATGTGGGACGCCTGTCACAGCATGGCTTGGCAAGCGGTGTTTAGGTCTGTGCTTGGGATCCCAACCAGTGAACCCTGGGCCGACAAAGTGGAGCATATGAACTTAACCACTGCTCCACTGTGCTGGCCCCTGGGGTTGATTTAAACATAAGGACAGTGGCAAGTTAAGTCTAAATTAATTTTAACCTGGTTGTAAATAAAATCTTCAGGAATTTCAAGAGGAAATCTCTAAGGACATTTCGTCTGGCAATTCCATTGATGTGGTGGGTCTTTCTCTCTTAAAAGAGCAGATAAGATGTCATAAAGAAAGGAGGAATGTCCCTCTGTTAAAGTACAAAAATGATGGCTATGTATTTAGTCATGGGATTTTGGGATTGGTGGGCTGGCCTCCACCTCTGAGGGAGAGGTTGTGTGACAGTGATGGGTTCATAGTTATTTTGTATTGTACTGTATCCATATTGTATTCATTTCCTGTGTCTGCCATGTTAAATTCCCACAGTCTGGGTGGCTTAAACAGAAATGTATCTTCTCACAGTCCTGGAGGCTTAAAGTCTAAAAGTAAGGTGTTGACAGGGCTGTGCTACCTCTGAAGATTCTAGAGAAGAATCCTTCCTTGCCTCTTCTTAGCCTTTGATGGTTGTCAGCAATTCTTGGCATTCCCTTGGTTGTAGAGGCATCGCTCTAATCTCTGACTCTGTTACCTGGTTCTCCCTCGATGTCCGCAGTGTTTTCACATGGCCTTCTTATAAGGACACTAGTCTTCATAGGGCCCACCCTTATAGGACCCACTCTAATCCAGTATGACCTCGTGTTAACTTGATTACATCTGCAAAGACCCTGTTTCCAAATAAGATGATATTTGCAGGTTGGGGCTGAACATGAATTTTGGGGACTCTCTTCAACCCTATGCGCACATCAATCATAAATTTGTGTGTTTGTCCTTTATGTTCAGATAGATGTTTCCATGTGAACTGAAAAGTACAACAGGGAATTGGATGCTTTTGTTCCTGTCAGAGCATTCTTGTTTGGGCATCTTAGTTTTCTCTTTTCATTTCATAGCTAATACAGGATAATAATTTTTCTCATCTCTTTTTTTGCCTGCAATATCTGCAAGTGCACTTACCTGGGAATCTCCCAGTCTATGTGTCCCAAAATCGTCTTTGTGAGAAACAATCATGTTTAAGTTGGGGAATCTCAAGTTTATTCTGAGTTTTAGTTTGTTTGATTTTTTTTCCCTCTAAAAGAATTCTGCTGGGTGCTGTAGTTGAGTTAAGGGAGTTATTTTCCATTCTAAGTTGCTTTTGTTAATCAAATCTCCTTATTAAAGTTTTACTCCATTGACAAGTGATGAAAACAGGTCTACAGTCTTGTTTACAAAACTAAATAAGAGCCCAGTCAGTCTTTAGAGGGAATCTCTCTGATGTGACCCCTAAGAGAGCGTGTCCTATTTTGACAGGCTTGTTGACTCCATTGGCTGTCCCATGGACTCAGGGTCCCTGAGATTCTCTGTGTCCTCATCCTAGTGAGCCTTGTCCATCCCAGATTTAACACCTGAGCAGCCCACCAGGCCTGACAGTCCAGGATTATAAATTTATAAGACTATTCTGAATTTCTCAGTAAAATTTTAGGATAGTCACTGATGGCTCTAAAAGCTGAGCTGGACAGTGATTTCAAGTCTGTTTTAAGGTTTCCAGTTGTCTGACTTTAAGGGGCTATGGAGCCTTAGGTGATTCCGGTAGACCAGAAGAACAGGAAAAGGAGTCAGAGCCAGGTGGAGAGTAGGAGGTAGAGAAGGCATGTAAGAGGGAAGAAGAGGTAGATTTTCCATACAGGGTACATGTGTTGGTGTTTGCTCATGGTGAAGCTAGTGGACACACAGTTTTAAGCTTTTTACTTTTTCATTAGCTTCGGCTAAGCTCTATTGTAAGGGTACAGTATGAATCTGAATTTCTTTTTGAAGCTTCCTCATACCAGTCAAAAATGTTAAGGAAGAATATTAGGGGTTTGTTTTGTCTCTGTTTTAATGTACCCCTTAGATGATCAATTTTTGTTATATCAAAAATTCCCCGAAGTGGCTACTGCAAATCCATGTTACTCTGGGTGGAATTATAACATATAAAGAGACAACAGCAGGGGTTAGGGTTAAGTGAGGATTATATAAGAAGGAAGTCTTCTGCCAGGAAGAGTTTTAGATTTGCTAGCAGAATCCCTGTGGAATTCTCTAGCTGTCAGGAGGAAGTGTTTCTTCTGTCACCCATGTCTTGGGCCCCTCAACCTGAAGTTGAGCCATTCCAGTCATTGAAATGAGAAGTCAATGGTCTTGGAAGAGTGTG
Source organism: Equus quagga (assembly GCF_021613505.1). Lineage (NCBI taxonomy): Eukaryota > Metazoa > Chordata > Mammalia > Perissodactyla > Equidae > Equus > Equus quagga. The sequence continues at coordinate 7,226,193 of NW_025802777.1, forward strand.
GTGAGAGAAGGTCTCTTCTAGAACCAACTTCTTACATGTAGACCAGAATAAAGAAAGCTCTTGTAGAGTTTTGATGGGTGACCCAAGGCAAAGATGTCTAAGAAAGGAAGCCAGTCTCACAAGACCTTTACTCATTCACCCTCAGGCGCAGTTTGGATTTAGACTCATGAGAGCTATGTATGCTTCTTATCCTAAGAGCTTCCTATTGTAGACAGAAAACATCTATGACAGAAAGGCAAGAAGGACAATTAATGGTAAATAAATGCTTTGTCAGACTTCCAACAAGGAATGTGAATAGAATTGTATTGGAAGTTGAACAATTCCTAAAGGATAATGATGGGATTTAATATTATCTCAGCTAGGGCGCACAATGAAAAGGAATGGGAGCTCAGACTTAACGTTGGAGACTTAGCAGCTGTGACAGCTGAGCACCTCAGATTAGGGTACTCAAGGGGCCTTGGAGTGTATGCTGTTACTGATGTGGGGTCTTGGGCCAAAATGGATGAAGGGATTTTGGCTAGATATCCCTGGGACCTTCAAGTCAGTTAACCACCCCCCCGCCCCCCCAAAAAGAAGCACCAGGAAACTATTGTGATTAAAAAAATCCCCACAAGCTAAGTTTATTAGAAACTTGCCAGGCAAGGCTGCCAGTGACCGAATGAATCCCATCAAAGTGTCACCTCCAACAGTTTGAGCACTTGGGTTTTGTAAGCTTGATTTGGTGGAGAGTTACTCATACGGGGGTTTTAATGCAGGAATTATTAAAAAGAAGTTGTAAATTAGACCAGTTGCTAAAATAGTCTGTGCTTAAACAGTTCATCTGTAGTCTTATTTTTCTGGAAAACACAACCAAGCAAGCTGTTGCTGAACCCAGCGGGAAGGAGCCTGGGGCTCCATTGGCTAAACCCAAGCAGGAGCTAGAGGTATTCTGGCTTTTTCAGCATTTCCAGAACAAGTTATAGCACAATTCCATATATTGATTTTATTATATCACCACGTTCTATGCATACCTGCCATTCCCCTCTTCACTCTGAATTGTTAGACTGCCATGATAGCATGTTTGTTAACTCAACCTGGAGAGCACAAAACCTTTCTTGTTCCACCAATCCTTTCCCCTTGATCCCTTCCCAGCTGATTGACTCTTGTTTAGGTCCTGCATTTAGGAAATGGCACAGGTCACTGATGAGCAAGAGAGATCAGCCCACTTTCCTGCAGCTGCTTCACAGTCACCTGCTCCTGGACTGAGGTCTATTTGGCAGCCTCTCCTTTCTTGAACTGCCTGAAGAGCCAGCACTGTCCTGTACCACAGGAAAGCATGGTCTGTGTGCAGGGAGAGGTGGGAACCCTACCGCATAGAGCAAAAGCACACATGAAAGAAGAGACATACTTGCTGGTTGAGAGTGTTCCTTGGCTGAAGGGAAGGCACTTCCTGGCCTATTTGTTCTCCTGTAGCAGTCCCCTGGTACGGCCAGTCATTCTAGGGATAGCTGCTGGAAAGAGATGCCAGAGGATTTTCCATGAGGGCTGTTCGGGGTGCTCTGCCAAAGCTTGCATTGAGTCACTAATGTGGCCAAGCTGTTTGCTAAGGAAGCAAGGAACATGAGTCTTACTTTCCTGGGGCTACTTTAACAAATTATCACACATTAAGTGGCTTAAAACAACAGAAATCTATGCTCAAAGTTCTGGAGGCCAGAAGTCTGCAATCAAGGTACCTGCAGGCTGTGCTCTCTCTGAACTTTTGGAGGAGAACCCATCCTTGCCTTTCTACCTTCTGGTGGCTGCAGGTGTTTCTTTCACTTTGCTTGTGGGTGCATCACTCCAGTCATTGTCTCCATGGTCACAATGCCTCTTCTTCTTTCTCAAAACTGGCTCCACTTCTATCTTATACAGGCAGCTGTGATGGCATTAGGGCCCACCTGGATTATCCAGGGTAAGCTCTTTTGCTCAAAATCCTAATTTAATCACATGTTTGCAATATAAAGTAGTATTTATTCTTCTGCCATATATATTAGTCAATTAGTGAGGATTTTTCAGAGAAAATTAACCAATTGTGTGTGTGTGTGTGTGTCAGTGTGAGGCTGAGGGAGAGGGAGGAGAGAGAGTCGGGGGTGGAATCCTTAAGGAACTCTAACATGTGAGGGGCATAAGGCAAGAAAGAGGCCTCTCTGTGGAGACTTCTGAGCTGAGACCTGAAGGAGAAGAAAGAGTCAGCTGTACAAAACCCAGCAGGACAGAGAGTACTGATGATCACTGGACAAGAGTGTACAGAACCTGAGGTGGAAGGACTCCTGGCCTGATGGACACACAACAAAGTGGCCAGTGTAGCTGAGCAGGGCAAGGTGGCAGGAGCCTGTAGATGTGTCAGAGGCGGGCAGGTCCAGATCATGCTGGAAATAGTAGAGCTTGTCCTTCTCATCAGACTTTCCTTGGGGTTTTATGAGAGGCAGTAGCTCTGTGCCGACATCTTGGGTACCAAAAAGTTTGTTTTCATTGTCAATTCAGCTTTAATGAAAAGGTGTGGAATCAGGAGCTTTTAGGGGAAAGGAGACAGAGTTAATAAATAGTAGCCATGTGGTGAAAATTCACAGAAAGATACAAAATTTTTTCTCATGTGAAATCTCCTGAATTCTAGGTAGTGTCTTGGTTTAGTTAACATTATTGTGCCAATGACAATTTCCTGGCTTGTAAATGCTGTATAGCTTCGTAAGATGTCACCATTAGAGGAGGGTAAGTGAAGGGTGCAGAGTGGGATCTCTGTGTACCGTTCTTACCATTCCTTGTTTATTTCAAAATAAGTTAAAAAGTCACTGAACTGCTCTAAAGTCCCATCCAAGAGAAACTGTGAGGAAACCTGGAGGAGATCCCTACGAGTCCATTCCATCAGATGCAAAGGCTCTGTGCTGGAAAGTCTTGCAAATCTCAGAGGATTCTGCTCTCCCTGCAGCCTCCAATCTGACGTCTTTCCTTATACAGATCGTTCTAGATCCCACGGGAGCTAAGGGCTCCACAGGAGTGTTTCAGGCCCCAACCACCCTGGCTGTCTGCCCTTATGGAGGCTGCCCCCCCTCTGAGCTCACATCCACTTACTCCTCAAGGTGATGTCTGTGTTGTTGACCCACGCATAGAGGCTCCCATAGTCCTTGCACAGGAAGATGCACAAGGTGCCAATGACGTACTGCAGATGGTTGATGGCCAGCTTGTGGAAGCCAGGCCCAGGCCTTCAGCCTGCAGCTGCTTGATGGCCGCCTGGACCTGAAACTTGTCCCACACTATGCACACCACCTCCCCAGAGCACTGCTATCACAGGTCCTTCTTGATGGTGAAGCCAATGCCCTTGTTTCCCTTGGTCACCAGCACCATGCAAGTGTAGGAGGACATGGCTCAGTGTTGGGGGGGCACACAGGGCACTTGCATGGAGAGCAGACCCGGCTGTGGCATGGGGGGAGGGGCCACAAGCTGAGAAGGAGGTAATGCCTCCATCCTCCCTCCAAGAAGGGGCCAAATGTTCCAGAAGTTTTCCTAATACCCCTACTCTCCATCTTCCCCATCTCAGTGCTGCACCCTGGGCCAAACCAGGACACATCCTTCTTTAGATCCCATCTCTGAGCTAAGCAATGGTTTGCAGGGTGGAGAGGTGTGCTTCCCCCAAGCAAAGCTGGTTGGTGATGGGTCAATAGGGAACTAGAGATTCATGGCTGTTGAATGAAGGAAACTATTTTGGGAGAACCCCAAAAGAGAAAAAGGAGTACAGAGTAAAGCCATGGCCTTGAGCCCATCATTCACTGCAGAATGGGAATGGTTGCTTTTTCCTAAGATGCAATGTGTCAACTCAAAATCAACTTTGCCTGCTATTTTATCTCAAAATGAGTTTATTTGAGAATAGCCAACATAATTGCAATTTGGATGTGCGTGGTATGGCAAACCATAGGCAAATCTGCAAACAAAGAGGGGAGCTGCCTTTATAGAGAAAAAGGTGGCGTACGGAGGGGTTGTTTTAAACAAATATCCTTTGGGGAAAGGGAACAGTTGAGAGCAGTAACAGCTTCTCATTGGCTGAGCTGTGGCATTTCTCACTGGCTAGACTGTTGCTGGGTGGAGAGAGAAATCCTCTGTCCATAGAAAAGTGGTTTTACTTCCTGTCCAAGATGGAAGCCTCCCTCTCTTCCTGTTTGGTGTAATTGACAATGGATGTTAGAGTGTGAGACCTCCCCCAACAGGCCTTTCTGCCTCCAATTTAGTTATGATTTCCTTTATTAATTTAGACAAATGAAGTTACTTAGAAAAGGTAACAGCTTCTGAGCACATTGATCCCTTTGCTTTCTTAAGAGAAATTCAAGAGAGAGAATTAGAGAATTAGGTCCTATGATTAGACTTTCAGTGAGGCAGGGTACCTTGCTGTGTGCTTCCCAAGGTGCCCCCAAGTGGGAGGGAATGTTTTGTGAAGCTCTTAGTGTGTGCAAAGCCATTGATTTCAATGTTTTATTTAATGGCTGCATAACCCATGAGTGCTAAAAGTGCCCTTATGTTGGTTTTGTCCAAGGTCACAGATATTAAGTGTTATATATATAGTTAGGTGTTATTTTTAAGGTACTAAGAAAAGAGGATCTTTGCAATTTCAAGTATACATTTCCCAACTGTCGAGATGCTGTGGTGTTGCCCTAGATATTGTTGTCCTCTGGTATCAGTTTATGAAAACAAAATGACAGGGAGGAAATTAACATCCCTGTTGAAGGGAGAAAATTGTAAACCTCTCTTTTAATATAAGAGCCCTACTAGTTGCTTTCTGGGGAGATCCCTTTTCATGTCTGTAAGCCTGAGGATCACTGGTGATGAATGAAGAATAACCATCAGAGTAGAGGGTCTTCATTTATTTATTTATTGGTTAGCAAGATTGGCCTCTGAGCTGTTGCCAATCTTCCTCTTTTTGCCTGAGGAAGATTGTCCCTGAGCTAACATCTGTGCCAATCTGCCTCTATTTTACATGTGGGATGCCACCACAGCATGGCTTGATGAGAGGTGTGTAGGTCTGTGCTGGGGATCCGAATCCATGAACCCCTGCCTATCAAAGTGGAGCCCGCAAACTTAACTACTATGTCACCATGCTGGCCCCTAGAGGGTCTTTACATCGTGGAGTGGTTCTGTGAAGGGAGGGAAACTGCTGGACGTTCACTGAGGCCACTGGGAGGCAGGCTTGGTGTTGGGTAGTAAGACACTCCTTTCACTGCCATGGGTGGTGTTAGATCCCAATGACAGGGACTCATGATAGAAGACACTTTGCACTTTTATTTTGTTTTCAACACTTTCACCTGTATCAGGACATTTAATCTCCACAGCAATCCTATGCCTACTGTCCACATTTTACAGTTGAGGTACTGAGATACAGTACAATGCAGTATTTGGCTGAAGGTCACACAATAAAGTGGCAGAGCCAGGATGTTTTGCTTGTAGATGTTTGTCTTGAAATCTTTCAAACAGAACAGTTGAAAGAATTGTATAGTAAACACTGATATGTCCAACAGGCTAGGTTGAACAATTATGAATATTTTACTATATTTTTATGCTCATCTTCTGTATGTATTTTGCTGAACCATGTTAATGTTGCAGACCTTGTGGCACTTCCTCCCTACGTAAATAACACCTTTGCATTGTACAGGTTGGACAATATTTCTCTCATGTCCAATAATACCCAATCCATATTCAATTTCCCCCATTGTCTCAGATTCTCTTATGGATGCATTTTAAGTGGCTCCTCACCATTCACACTTTCCAACTGTGTTTTTTCAATGAGATTGTTGTTTAAACAGACCACACCAGACGTGTTCCTTTCACGGTGTTGTATATGTTATACTAGAGGCTGGCAAACTAAAGTCTGCAGGCCCAAAGCTGCCACAATCATTGGATTATGTTTTGTCTATGGCGACTTTCATGCTACCTGAGCAGAGCTGAGTAGTTCCCACAGAGACTGTGTGGCCTGCAAAGCTGAAAATATGTACTCACTGGCTGTTTCCATAATATTAGCTGACCCCTGTGTTATCCTGTCCTTCTGTTGACATAACTTTTAGGTCTGTTAGATTTCTGAGCTGGTTGGCATATAAATAATCTGAACAATAGAACATTTATAAAGAACGATTCATTCATCTGAAGAGTTTCATTCCTTATTCTCATTGATATCACTTTTTCTCTCAATATCACATAAGAAATCCCAAAAGAGTTCAAAGTGTTCAGCCAAGTCAAAGTGAGTACTCACTGATTACATTTTGATATATATTTCTTTGAATAGGGATGTATTTGACAGCATAAGTGTCTATTTTGGTCAAATCATAGTTTAAAATGTACTGTGAACCATAGAGGGACCTCAAAGAGGGGTCCCCATTGTTCAACTTTTTTCTCCATAACAAACTCTCCATGAGGCCCCTCAGCATTGGAGGGCAAAAGGGCAAGGTACACAGGGGTCTCTGCTCCTTCTTCTGGGGATTTGATGACTTCGGGTCCCCCCATGTCGGTTCTCACCCACCCTGGGCAGCAGGCATTCAGGAGAATCTTATCCCCTCTCCTCTGCTCACTCAGTCTCCTTGCATGGATTCTGGACAGGACAGTGATGCCCATCTTCGATACTCCATATGCTATTCCCTTGACATCAGGCCAGCCTTCCTTTATGTGCACTCTTCTTCATATCTTCCACGAACTTGTTCATGAGCGCCACCAGCTCCTCTTCTGTGATGGTCTCACTTGTAAACCTCTGCTGGAATTCTGGGCTGCAGTTTTTAAGAGTCAGGAGGCTCATTATGCTAGACACATTCACCACTCTGCCTAAAATGCAATACAGATCATTATCTAGAAAGGCATGCACAAGAAGGATGAATAACAAATTCAGTGGGATTTTGTCCACTTGAGAGGCAATTACTAGGTTGCTGTGAGCATTAATTAAGACTGCCCCAGCGGCTGCCCCATGGCCAAATGGTTAATTTCACATGCTCCTCTTTGGTGGCCTCGTGTTTGCCAGTTCAGATTCTGGGCATGGACCTATGGTCTGCTCATCAGGCCATGCTGTGGCAGCATCCCACATAGAAGAACTAGAATGACCTACAACTAGGACATACAACAAGGTGCTGGGTCTTTGGGGAGAAACAAAAAAGAGGGAGATAGGCAACAGATGTTAGCTCAGGGCCAATTTTCCTCATCATCAAAAGGAGCATATCTTAAAAAAACTAGGCTGCTTCTGTGAGTGAAGTACATGATAAGTCTTGAAGCTTGTTTTGCTGATAATGTCTCAGAAGATGTCAGAGAAATGTTCTAATGTGGAGGGTGGTTCCCCGAAGCTCCATAAGAAAATGAAAATAGTTTATACAAGAACATGCTAAGGGGAATGTAAGGAGGTACACATTAGTATCGAAGGTTGCCTTTGGGAGCACCTGAGGATCTTATGTTCACTTGAGCAGTGCTCTACGTTGAGGCCTCTGTTGATTAAGAAAGAGCTGACTGGTTGATGCATGACAGTTCCAAGGTGAATGGACAACTGCTCCTTGGAAGGCTGCCATGCTGATAGAGATAGGTAACAACAAATTAGCTCAGCTGACTGAATTACACGTTGTTTTCTCTATGTTTTAACATTTATCAATTTGGGAGCAGTGACTAATGGCCTGACAATATGGTGATGGAGAGGGGCAGTGGAAAACTGGACTATTAAATGGATGTTATAAAAGGAATGAAGTACATACTATGACATGGATGAACCTTGAAAACATTATGCTAAATTATAGGGGCCAGTCACAAAAGACCACATCTAATATGGTTCTATACATAGGAGATGTCCAGAACAAGAAAATCTGGAGCCAGAAAGTAGATGAATGGTTGTTTAGGGCTAAGAGGATGGGGGAACAGAGAAATAATAGAATTTATTTTTGTGGTGATGAAAATGTTCTAATCGTGAATAAGGTGATGGTTCCACAACTCTGCATACATACTAAAAGACACTGAGAGCAACGTCAGCACCATGTTGGAGTGAGGTGTTCCCTTTGTATCTCCCCTCTTAGTTGCAACCAGTTGTACATCGATTAGCCCAGAAAGGACTCCCTGCACAGCACACTGGAATGCCTGAGAGATCCTTGCATGTATACATCTCAAGGTAGGTGGACTGGACCCCCAGGACACCATGGAACTAGGGAAGTAGCCCCCTCCACCTCCCCAGTAGGGGTGATCCAACATGAGGATTCTCACACCAGCATGAGTGCCAATGACCAGAGGTTTTAGGGGTAGACATAGTGCTTTTAGTGGCAGACACAGCAGTGGCAGGCGGTGCACATGTTCTGATGCTTCATGACACAGAGGAGTGCTGGTGACCCAGCCCTCTCCCATGCCCCCAGCAATGGTACCAATCTTTCCAGCAGTGGGGATAGCATCCAAAACTTGAAGTCCCTTGGCAGTGGCAGAGTTTCCTGATCTGAGATTTTATAAAGTACATTGGTTTGTGCCAGAAACCAGAGGTTACAGGAAGAGCAGCAGCATTTGTGCCTTAGCTTCTGCTCTCCTCCATCAATGGCTGGTTGCCCCTGTGACCTAAGAATTCAGGAACCACAGCATAACCTGTGATCTTGCCCACAGTGGCAGCATCCCTGACACTGCCTTTACTATCTGTGGTGGCTGCATACAAGTTTCCAGAATCCCAGCTGCAACCTTGACTCATGTGAACCCAGTGGCCCTGGCTGTGGTTCTGCCAGCACACCCAGATAATCTAGGAACAGCAGCACAGATTGTGCATGGGGCAGAAGAATCTGAGTCCATGGGGAGTCCATGGAGATCCAGTAGGAGAACACGAGATACAGGTGACCCTGGAAGTAGCAGAGGTGACTCTAGTGGTGGCACAAAAGACAGCAGCAACATTGTAAACCACAATGCACCAGGAACCTCAGAGGCACAAGCAGCACAAGGAGGGCACTGATGATGCCTCTAGCAAAGGCAGCAGAGGGTGGAAACTGCAAGCTCTCAAATACAATTAGAAGCAGCTCGGAACTGAAGTAACAAAAGTCTTACCCAAATAGGAAAGATGTTTACTACACAAATACATCAGTAAAGATCAATTCATCAAGTACCATGAAGAACTAGAGTAACACAGCAGAACACAAAGAAAATGGCAACTCTCCATAAACCAAACTTGAAGTTGCAGAAGATTACAATCTAACTAACAGAAAAGTCAAAATGGCTGTCATGAAGAAACTCAACAAGTTACAAGAAAACTCAAAAAGACAGTTCAATGAACTCAGAAATAATGAACAGGAGGAGTACGTCACCAAAGGGATTGAAATCTAAAACAAACAAACATAAATTCTGGACTTAAAGAAGTGAAAAATAAAGTCCAACACATTGAAAATAGAGCAGACCATATGGAAGAAAGAATTGGTGCGCTCAAAGATAGAAAAATAGAAATGAGTCAGGTGGAAGAGAAATAAGATTTTTTAAAAATGAAATATCTGACTCAGTAAAAACAACATATGAATAATAGTTATCCTGGAAGGAGAAGAGAGGGAGAAAGGAGCAGAGAGCTTATTCATAGAAATAATAGCTGATGACTTCCCAAATGTGGGGAAGAAACTAGATGTACAATTACATGAAGCTAGTAGAAGTCCTAATTCTCTCATCATAGAAAGACCTTCTTTGAGGCATATTATATTAAAAGTATCAAAAAGTCAATGAGAATATTAAGGGAAGCCAGAGAGAAGAAAATAATTTAGAAAGGAACCCTCATCCGGCTACCAGCAGATTACTCAGAGAAACTCTACAGGTTATAAGAGAGTGGAATAATATATTCAAAATATTGAAATAAGACGTCTATGAGCCAGGAATACTCTATCCAGCAAAGTTATTCTTCAGATAGGGAGGGGAAGTAAAATCTTTCCTGGAGAAATGAAAGCTTTCCCAGAGAAACAAAAACTGAGGGAGTTCATCACCATGAGGCCTTCCTTAGAAGAAATGGTCAAAGTAGCCCTCCTGCCTGAAAGAAAAAGGCAAAGGTTTAGAAAGCTTTGAACAAGGTAATGAATAGACAGAACCAGAAAATTCCAGCTCTATATCGCAAGAGGTTAGTAAACTCTTAAATATACCCAAAAGGCAACAGGGAAAGAAAGCATAAAAAATAACTATATCCACTTCAATTTGGTAAAAAGCTCACAGCACAAATAAGGGTAATTTGTGAAAATGAAAACATTGAAGGGGAAGAGGAAAAGGACCGAACCTACATAGACTAATGGACATAAGATACCATCAACAGAAAAAGGACTTTCTCATCTATGAGATCTTTTATACAACCCTCCTGGTAAGCACAAAACAAAAAATCAGAGCAAAGTCACAAATCATAAGCAAAGAGGACACTGAGAAATACATCACAGAAAACCACCAAACTGAAATGGCAGACTGAAATACAGGGAAAAGGAAACAATGGAAATATAGAACAACCAGAAAAGAAAAGATAAAATGGCAGTATTCAGCCCTCACATATCAATAGTCACTTTAAATATAAATGGATTGAACTCACCAATCACAAGACACAGAGTGGCTGGCTGGATTACAAAACAAGACCCAACAATATGCTGCTTCCAGGAAACACATCTCAGCTCTAAAGGCAAACTGAGGCTCAGAGTGAAGGGATGGAAGATGATGCTCCAAGCAAATGGCAAGCAAAAGAAAGTGAGTGTAGCCATATTTATAGCATACAAAAATAGACTTCAAGCCAAGAAAGACAACAGGAGACAAAGGTGGACATTATATAATGTTAAAAGGGACATTGCACCAAGAAGGTATAATGCTTATTAATATATGTACCCCTAACATAGGAGCACCAAAGTATATAAAGCCACTACTAACAGACCTAAAGGGAGAAAGGGACAGCAACACAATAATAGTAGAGGACCTTAACACCCCACTTACATCAATGCATAGATCATTCAGGCAGAAAGTCAACAAGGAATCAATGACTTTAAATGAAGCAGTAGACCAGATGGACTTAATAGAGATACATTAAACATTCCATCCCAAAGCAGCAGAATACACATTCTTCTCAAGCACACATGGAAATTCTCAAAGGTAGACCATACGTTCAAAAACAAAACAAGCCTCAAAAATTTAAGAAGACTGAAATCGTATCAAGCACGTTTTCTGACTAAAGTGGTATGCAACTAGAAATCAACTCCAAGTAGAAAGTTGGAAAAGACACAAATATGTGGAGACTAAATAGTATGCTACTGAATAACTGTTGGGTCAATGAATAAATCAAAGGAGAAGTCAACAAATACCTGGAAACAAATAAAAATGAAAACACAACATGCCAAAACTTATGGGATGCAGCAAAAGCAGTACTAAGAATAGCAATACAGGCCTACCTCAGAAAACAAGAAAAATATCAAGTAATCAATGTATCATTATACTTAAAAGAACCAGATAAAGAAGAAGAAACAAAGGCCAGGTCAGTAGAAGGAAGGAAACAATAAAAATCAGAGGAGAAAGAAATGAAATAGAGACTAAAAACAACAGTAAGGATCAGTGAAACTGAGAGGTGGTTCTCTGAAAAATTGAAAAAAATTGTCAAACCCTTAGCCAGACTACTTAGAAAAAAAGAGAGAAAGTTCAAATAAATAAAATTACAAATGGCAGAGGAGAGATTACAATGGATACCACTGAAATACAAAGGATTATAAGAGAATACTATGAAAAGTTATGCACCGAAAAATTGGATTACCTAGAAGAAATGCATAAATTCTTAGAATCATACAACCTCCCAAAACTGACTCAGAAGAAATAGGAAATCTGAATAGACCAATCACAAGTAAAGAGATTGAAACAGTAATCAAAAACCTCTCACAAAACAAAAGTCCAGGGGCCAGCCCCATGGCTGAGTGGTTACGTTCACACGCTCCGCTTTGGGGCCCCAAGGTTTCACTGGTTTGAATACTGGACACGGACCTAGCACCGGTCATCAAGCCATGTGGAGGTGGTGACCCACATAACGGAACTAGAAGGGCCTACAAGTAGAACATACAACTATGTAATGGGGGTGCTTTGGGGAGAAGAAGGAAAAAAATGAAAAAGAAAAAACCAAAAGTCCAGGACCAGGTGGTTTCTCTGGTGAATTCTACCAAACATTCAAAGAAGATTTAATAGCTACCCTTCTCAAACTCTTCCAAAAAAACTGAAGAGAGTGGGATGCTTCCTAATTCATTGTTTGAGGGCAACATTACTCTAATTGCAAAACCAAATAAGAATGACACAAATAAGAAAAACAGGCCAACATCACTGATAAACATAGATACAAAAATCCTCAACAAAATCTTGGCAATCAAGTACAACAATACATTAAAAAGATCATGCACCATTATCAAGTGGGATATATTCCAAGGGTGCAAGGAGGGTTCAACATCCATGCAGCAATCAGTGTGATACACCGCATTAACAAAATAAAGAATAAAATCACATGATCATCTCAATAGACATGGAGAAAGAATTCTCAACAGAGGATTCAACATCCATTTATGATAAAACTGTGAATAAAGTGGAAAGGAAAATACCTCAACATAATAAAGGCCCTATATGACATACCCACAGCTCATTCTCAATGGTGAAAAACTGAAAGCTATTCCTCTAAGAACAGGAAAAAGACAAGGATTCCCACTCTCATCACTCTTATTCGGTGTAGCATTGGAAGTCCCAGCCAGAGTAATTAGGCAAGAAAAAGAAATAGAAGGAATCCAAATTAGAAAGAAGAAATAAAACTGTTATTATTTGTGGATGACATGATTCTGTATATAGGAAAGCCTAAAGAATCCACCAAAAAACTATTAGAAATAATTAACTAATACACTAAAGTTGCAGGGTACAAAACTAATATAAAAAATCAGTTGCATTTCTATACATTAACGAACTAGCAGAAAAAGAAATCAAGAATACTATTCATTTTACAGTCACAACAAAAAGAATAAAATACCGAGGGATAAATTTAACCAAGGAGGTGAAAGACCTGTATAGTGGAAACTATAAGACATTGTTGAAGGAAATTGAAAAAGACATAAAGAAATGGAAAGAGGTTCTATTTTTAAGGATTGGAAGAATAAACATAGTTAAAATGTCCATATTACCTAAAGCAATCTATAGACTCAATGCAATCCCAGTCAAAATTCCAATGATATTTTTCACAGAACTAAAACAAAGAATCCTAAAATTTATATGGATCAACAAAAGAGCCCGAATAGCCAAGGCAATCCTGAGAAAAGGAAGAAAGTTGGAGGTATCACACTCCCTGAATTCGAAATATGCTACAAAGCCATAGTAATCAAGACAGCATGGTACTGGCAGAAAAACATAAACAAAGCTCAATGGAACACAATCGAGATCCCAGAAATAAACCCACATATCTCTAGCTATTATTGACCAAGGTGCCAAGAACATGCAATGGAGAAAGGAAAGTCTCTTCAAGAAATGGTGTTGGGAAAAATTAACAGGCAGATGCCAAAGAATGAAAGTAGATCCTTATCTTACACAATACACAAAAATTATCTCAAAATGGGTTAAAGAATGTAAGACCTTATCCATAAAAGTTTTAGAAAAAAATATAGGCAGTATGCTCATTGACATCAGTCTTAGCAGTAGTATCTTTTTGAAGACCATGTCTCCTCAAGAAAGGGAAACAAAAAATAAACAAATCAGATTATGTTAACTAAAAAGTTTCTGCGTGGGCATGGAAACCATCAGCAAAAGGAAAAGACAACCGACCAACTGGCAGAAAATATCTGCAAATCATATGTCCAATGAGGGACTAATTCTCCAGAATTTCTAAAGAAATCATACAACTAAGCAGCAAAAAGTTAACAACATGATAAAAAAATGAGCAGAGTATATGAACAGACGTTTTTCCAAAGAAGATATACAGATGGCCAATAGGCACATGAAAATGTGTTCAACGTCACTAATTATTAGGGAAATGCAAATCAAACTGCAGTGAGACATCACTTCATGCCCATCAGAATGGGTATAATTAGCAAGACGAGAAATAACAAGTGTTGGAGAAGATTGGAGAAAGGGAACCCTCATACATTGTGGGTGGGAATGCAAACTGGTGCAGCCACTATGGAAAACATTATAGAGATTTGTCAAAAAATTAAAAATAGACATATCATATGATCCAGCTATTCCACTTCTCAGTATTTACCCAAAGAACACGAAAACACTAATTAGAAAAGATATATGCATCCCTATGCTCATTGCAGCTTTATTCACAATAGCCAAGACTTGGAGGCAACCTGAGTGCCCATCGATGGATGAGTGGATAGAGAAGATGTGGTGTATGTATACAGTGGAATACTGCTCAGCTGTAAAAAAGAATGAAATTGTACTTTTTGTGATGACATCGAGGGGCCTTGACAGAATTCTGCTGAGTGAAATACGTCAAACAGAGAAAGACAAATACCATATGATTTCACAAACTAATGTATGGATAAGGAGAACAGATTGGTGGTGGGGCAAACAGTAATGGGAAGGCAAAAGGGGTAAAGGGGCTCATATGTATGTTGACAATGGAAATTTGACTTTTGGTGGTGAACATGGTGCAGTCTATACAGACTGAAATATAGTGATGTACACCTGAAGTTGACACAATGTTATAAACCAAGGTGACCTCAAAAAATCCTCCAAACCCACAAATTGTATACTTTAAATGGGTGAAATGTATAGCATGTGAATTATATCAGAGTAAAGTTGTTAAAAGTGTAAAACAGTGACAGATTTCTTACTAATTTATCTTGAAAGCATGGTTAATATTCATAAAAGTGAATTTATATTAAGTTGTATAAAGAAAAGGTTTACTATTTTTACATCTAAATGAATATTACAAAGAGTATAAAAAAATCATGAGACCATACCACCAATAATAGATTCAGGTAAATAGGAAACTCTGCCTTTTCAATGTAAATATTGGGGAAAACTGTCGTCATCATTTAACTTGCACTCCATCCTATTAAAAGGATGGCAGTACAAAACAAATTTGATAAAAAAGATAATCCAGGGCACTATGCCTCTCATTAAATAATCTTTGAGATAATTACAATGAGTGTTGGAAACTGTCTTATTATTCTTAAAACAGTCTCCTAGGATGAACGCATTTTAGAAATGGGTCAATTGTTCCAGTCTTTCCTTTCCGCTAGAACACATGAAGTTTAAGAATAAACTGAACCTCTTTGTGAGATGTTTTAGTAAGCACAGTCGAAGGTCCTAATAGAATTTAATTAATTCTCAAAAATATTATCTGCTTCTCTCCTAACAAAACTAACACATGTTTCTTGAGTCAAAATTGCAAAACACAGAAGGATATGAAGAAAAGACATCAGGAGAAGCAGCCAGAGTGGGCCGCTGGTTACCAGAAAGGCAGCTACAATCTCTTATAGGGCTTTAAAATCATATTCTCAAAGACCCGAGTCTGGGCAGTAATGGAGAATCTGTAAAAACTTTCCATAGACTGCTTGTACACGGTAATGAAGTGATGACCTCTGTTTTATTCTATTTTTTACCTCAGCAAGTCTAGAATCAGCTGGGGAAATACTTACCTGCATATGATAGGGAGGCATGACCAAGGAGTCCAAAGGTATTTGAAGGTAAATTCCTGGATGTGGATGCTGCATCCAGTCTCTATTCCACACAGCAGTCCCTCCTACAAACCAATCCCCAAGAGATGGTAGCTGCCTGGGTGACACTCGTCACAACTGAAGGAGACTGTAGATCTTCTGATGCGACAACTCAGGACAGGAGCACCCAGGGAGGAAACAGGAGGCACTTGTTGGAGGTTACACAGCAAACACTTGGAGCCAAGTGTTTTGTTTCCAAAGTGCACTCATGGCTTTCAAATGGCAGTTCAGGGACACGGCACTGGAAGGCACACAGATAATCCTCTGAGAGATGTTATGGGCCATCCTGAGTTTCTTATCCTTATGGTGTGTGTGTGTGTGTGTGAGAGAGAGAGAGAAACAGTGGCCCTTTAGTAATCACTCCACATCTTTGAGAAAAGTATGTCACCTATCTAAGAAAGGATTCTTTCCTGGTGGGGCTGGGGTATGTGTCAGGCTTACAGTTTATCCAGGCCATATTCTCTATCTGACCAGAAACTTATTTTAAGGGAGCCCTGTTTTCCTTCAAAAGCGTAAATCAAAGGAAAAACATAGACCTTGTCCCCAGGGCTTAACACATGGTAGCTGCCCAAGACCTCTTTGTGGGATGCCTGTCCCCTAATGGATCTGTCCCAGCATCTCTTCTTCACTCTCCAAAGTCTTGCCACCTGAAACTAGAGCCAAAGTGATCTGGACAACAAGGGATATATTGTACATCATCTCATTTCCAGTAACAAACTTCAAAAGCATTGCTTGATTCTAATTGTCTCTGCCGAGGCATTAAGTGCACATCTGGTTCTCTGGATGTTTATGATTTCACATTTATCACATAAGTCTATTTTTATCTAATTCCAAGAGTACCTGTTGTTAAGTCTCTGGATTGAAAGGGGTTTTCATGAAACACTGCAGGGTTTAAAAATGTGTCTCTTGCAGCTCCTTGGGTTTCCCTAAGGTTCCCTGTGGGCCCTGTGCTGAGGAAGAAATTGGCCCCAATCAAGCTGAGTCTGCTTTTCTCATCTATTGCTTTGGCCTCACTGGGTACAGCTTCACGTGAAGAATGGCATCATCGGCATAGGATATTTGAGGACCACTGAGTGGTAGAAAGAACAATTATCTTGGATGCCACATGACCTAGGTCGGCACCTAGCTGTGCACATGACCTTGAGTTTTGGTGTGCCTCCATGTTCTTTGTAGGATGATGTCTAAAATACCTGATACATCACATCAAGAAAAGTCCCTCCAACCATTCTTGCTAGAACCAAAAAATGTCCAAGGTGGAAGATATCTTTAGTCCAGTAATTTCCCCCCATGAACTGCTGTGGCTGCCTTTCCTCCCAAATAATGGGAGAGCTCTCCTATTTCAAAACAAAGGAAAATTTTTCTGTATATTGAGAATATAGCATGTATTTACATTTTTCTGAACTCTAGCTTTGATGAGGCAAGATCAGTTGTTTGAATAGAGCCTGTCTTAGCATCTGTGAGTGTCGTCAATCCTCTTTCTGGACCAAGAACAGACATAGCAGGAACTAACACAGCCCAGCTAAGTAAGGAAAATGTCCAGCTAGGAGTCATTAGTATGATTCCAAGAGAAATACATGTAGAATGTGTGGTGGTGGCACAAGGAACTCCATTGCTGCCCTAAAGTGTTGGGGTGAGGGAAGGAGCCAAGTGACTTTGAAAGAGGTGCCCTTTGAGGTCCTAGTGAACCAAGTGTTAGAAGAAGTAGCGGAACTTTCCGGGAAGACAGGACAGGGAAATGGGGCAGAATTGTGAGTAAGCCATACACGCATGTACTGAATTCCAAGCCACACCTTTTAATCTTTCTAAAATATCTGCTTGTCTTAATTGGTGTATTTAATGGGTGATGGCTCCCCTCCATCCCATTACCTTGGGTTAAGTATTATTGTAGTTTACAACCAAAGAAATATGATAGTTTGTTTTGTCCATAATATAGCACATAGAACCAGGAGTTAAAATGAGCCTGGAGCTATGCAGATATCAGAGATCCCTACTAGCCTTGATAAGGGTGGGACTTTACTGCTGAAGGATTTTCAGGAGTGGAGTGAGCCTGAAGAGAGTACAGAGAATGCCAAGAACGGAAACACTCAAGAAGGGAGCTCCCTTAGGTGGGTTTTCAACTGTCCAGCAACGACTGCTGAGGGTCTGTTGTAGAGCTGGGATGGAGGAGAAGGCTTGGGGAGAAACTGAGTAGGACCACTCGTAGAACATGGTAATTGAATAATAGGGGGTGGGTATAGTGATTTTCAGAATCCTGGTGGGTGGACGATGGGTCAGTGACCATGATGACTTGGGGAAAGGACAAGTGTATTTTGGAAATGTGTGTTTTAGATGTGGGAATTCTGGAGAGGAAGGAAGGGCCCAGGAAGAGATGGAGAGGCAAGGAGACAAATATGTGTGTCTGGAAGTGTAGGAATGTTATAGGCAGGTAAGAGGTTTGAGGATAGTGAAGGCTCCACTATCCTGAACAAGATCACTGTGAGAGAGAGAGAATGAGAAGGGAGGGTTCAGGATGGAATCCTCAAGGAATTCCAGTGTGTGAGTGGCATGGAGCAAGTAATGACCCTCTCTGTGAGCTTTTGAATGAAGATCTGAAGGATAAGGGAGAGTCAGTGCAAAGACCAGTGGGACAGAGAGCACCCATGACAGCTGGACAAGTGTGTACAGGGTTCTGAGGCAGAAGGTCACCTGGACCCATGGAGACACAACAAGGAGACCTGTGTAACTGTGTAGGGACAGGAAGCAGGGGCTTGTAGATGAGATTGGGGGCAAGCAGGGCAGAGCATGCCAGAAACACTACAGCTTTGGCTCCTCATCATACTCACCTTGAGGTTTTATGAGGCATTAGCTCTGTGCAGACATTTTGGGTAATATAGAAGTTTGTTTTCATTGTCACTTCTGCTTTAATATGAAACAGTGTGGAATCAGGAGCTTTTGGTGGGGAGAGAGCACAAAGTTAATAAGTTAAATTGTACTCATGGTAAAAATCTATAGAATGATACAAAATTTTTTTTACATGTGCAATCTGGTGATTTCCCAGTAATGCCTGGTTTAAGATAACAGCATTTTGCAATGACAATTTCCTGGCTTGGTAATGCTGTACAGTGTCGTAAGACGGCACCATTAGAGGAGGGTAAGTGAAGGGTGCAGAATGAGATCTCTGTGTACCATTCTTACACTTTTTTGTTTATTTCAAAATATGTTAAAAATTCACTGAACTGCTCTAAAGTCCAATTCAGAGAAGCTGTGAGGAAACCTGGAGGAGATTCCCTAAGAGTCCATTCCATGGAGATGGAAAAGCCCTCTGCTGGAAAGTCTTGTAAATCAGAGGATTCTGCTCTCCCTGTAGCCTCCAGTCTGACATCTTTCCTTAGGGAGTCCGTTCTGGATCCTGTGGAAGCTAAGGGCCTCACAGCAGCGTTTCAGGCTCCAAGCCACCCTGGCTGGCCACGCTCATGGAGACTGAGTGCACTCTGAGCTCACATTGACTTACAGGTGACGTCAATGCTTGTATTGTTGATTAGCACTTTGAGGCCTCCATACTCCTTGTACAGGAAGTCACCCAGGGTATGGATGCTCTGCAGATCATCAGTGTCCAGCTGGTGGAAGCGAGGGCTGAGGCCCTCGGCCTGCAGCTGCTACATGGCTGCCAAGCCCTGCACCATGTCCCATGCTGTGAGCACTTCATCCCCTGAGAACTGCTGGCACAGGTCGTACATGATGGCAAAGCCAATGCCATTGTGGACCCTGGTCATGAGGGCCATGCAAGTGTAGGAGGACATGGCTGGGCAGGGGTCATGAGGGGAACTTGTGTGGAAAGCAGACCGGCCTATGGGCCACAGGAACGCTCACTGGGGAGGCCTGGCCACAGTCAGAGAAGGCACACTGAAATGAGTTCTGGGATCCAGTGCTGTGATTTCCTGAGAAGGAGGCCCCACCTCCATCCCTCCCTCCTAGGAGGGGCCAAGTGTTACAGAAAGTTTCCTAATCCCTCACTCCTGGTTCACCCCTTAATGGTGCTACACCCTGGGCCAAACCAGAACAGTCTTATTTTGATCTCACCTCTGAGAGAAGCAATCGTTGCAGGCTGGAGAGGTGTGCTTCCCACAAAGCACAACTTCTTGGTGCTGGGTCCATAAGGGGCTAGAGATTCATGGCAGTTGGACTAAAGAAACTATTGTGGGAGAACCCCAAAAGGAGAAAAAGTAGTGCAGAGTAGTAAACTTGAACTTGGGCCCATTATCAACTATAGAATGGGAAGTGTTCCTTTTTCTGAAGATGCAATAAATTACATACGTTAATCACTTCTGAGGGCATAGGTCCTCTTGCTTTCTTAAGAGAAACTCAAGAGAGAGAATTAGAGAATTAGGTGCTGTGATTAGACTTTCACTGTGGGCAGGGTACCTCACTGTGTGCTTCTCAGTGAGTCCCCAAGTGGGAGGAAATGTTTTATGAAGCTCTTGTTGTGTGCCATGCTGTTGCTTTCAATGCTTTATTTAATGGTTACATAATCTCTGTTGGCTAACGGTGCCTACTGTTTGGTTTTGTCCAATGTCACAGATAATAAGCAGTATATATAGTTAGGTGTTATTTTTAAGGTACTAAGAAAAAAAAGATCTTTGCAATTTTAAGTATACATTTCCAAAAGTTGAGATGCTATGGTCTTGACCTAGGCATTGTTGTCCTTTGGTGTCAGTTTACAAAAACAAAATAATAGAGAGGAACTTAACAGCTGTGTTGAAAGGAGAAAGTTGTAAACCTCACTTTTAAAATAAAACCCCTACCCTTGCTTTCAGGGTCTACTCCTTTTCATTTCTGTAAGCCTGAAAATCACTGGTGAAGAATGAAGAATAATCAGGGCAGTAGAGGCCTCTTTAGAGCACAGAGCGCTTCTGTGAAGGGAGGGATGTGGTGGAGGTTCATTGGGGCCACTGAGAGGTATGCTTGGTGTTGGGCAGTAACTGACTTCTTGTCACTGCCATGGGTGATGTTAGGTCCCAATCACAGGGAGTCATTTTACAATACTCATTGCACTTTTATTGTGTTTTTAACATTTTGATCAGTATCAGGACATTTAATCTGTATTTACAGCAATCCTATGCCTATTGTGCTCATTTTACAGTTGAGGTACTGAGATAAAGAGCAATGCAGTATTTTGCTCAGGGTCACACAGTAAAGTGGCAGAGACAGAAATTTTTGTTTCCAGGTGTTTGTCTTGAAAGCTTTCGAACAGAAATATTGAAAGAATAGTAAATGCCCATATATCCACCTGACTAGGTTGAACAATTGTGAATATTTTCATAAATTTTTGTGTTCATCTTCTGTATATATTTTGCTGAACCATGTTAATGTTGTAGACCTCAGAATACTTCCTCCCTGCATAAATAACACATTCTCATTGAAGAGATTTGACAACAATTCTCTCATGTCACTAACACTCAATCCATATTCAATTTCCCCCATGGTCTCAGATGCTTTTATGGAAATGTCTTTAGTGCCCATTCACCATTCACACTTTGCCATTGTGTTTTTCCAATGAGTTTGGTGTTATAGTGCCTACACCAGATGTATTCCCTTCATGGTGTTGTCCATGTTATACTAGAGGCTGGTAAACTAAAGCCAGCAGGCCAAACCCCGCCATGCTCATTAGTTTATGAATTGTCTATGGCTACTTTCATGCTACCTCAGCAGATCTGAGTAATTCCAACAGAGATCATGTGTCCTCAAAGCTAAAACCATGTACTTTCTGGCTGTTTCTATGCTGTTAGCTGGCCTCTGAGTTATACTGTTGTCTGTTGACCTAACTTTTAGGTCTGTTAGATTTCTGATCTGGTCGGCATGTAAACAATCTGTGCAAATGGACATTTATACAGAAGGATTTATTCATCTATTGATTTTCATTCATTGTCATTGATTCCACTTTTTCTCCCCTGTATCACATATGAAATCACAAAAGACTTCACTGAATTAGTAGCCAAGTGAAATTGAGTACTTGATAGGGATATTTTGATTCTTCTTATATTTAAATTTGTGGGTAGGGATGTTTTTGACATCATTTGGTCAAATCAGGATGTGTAACTTAATGAGAAGCAAGGAGAGAACTCTAAGAGTGGTCCCTGTTGTTCAACTTTCTTCTCCATAACAAACTCTCCAAGAGGCCCCTCAGCATCTGAGGGAAAAAGAGCAAAGTATATGGGCATCTCTGGTCCTTCTTCTGGGGTTTTCATGGCTTTGGTCCCCTCATGTCATTTCTCACCCACCCTGGGCACCAGGCATCCATGAGGATCTTGTCCCCTCTCCTCTGTTCACTGCTCTCCTGGCATGGACTCTGGACAGAACTATGATGCTCATCTTTGGCACTGCATATACCATGGCCTTGATATCAGGCTAGCCTTCCTTTATGTGCACTCCATTCTTCATATCTTCCACAAAATTCTTCATGAGCCCCACCAACTCCTTCACAATGATTTTCTCACTTGTAAATTTAGGAGGTAGTTCTCTGCTGAGGTTTTTAAGAGCCATGAAACTGAATAGTTGGGGGATTGTCAAGATGGCAACAGAGGCAGACTCTGAACTCACCTCTTCCTATGAACACAACAAGGTTACAACTATTCTTGGAAAGATTACCCCTTAGAGAGAACTCACACCTGGGTGAAAAGAACCCCCACAATAGGGGACAGTCCTGACTGAGGCGGAAGAGGCAGAAATTCATTTCTGTAGAGGAAAAAGCCACCTTTGCGAACAATGGAGCTTCACGGCAAGACAGGAAGAACCCTAAGATATGCAGCTTTCCCTGGAGGAGTGGGGACCTGAGTAGGGGTGCATTACCACTATAAGCATCATTCCGACTCAGCACAACTGAGAAAAGTGTCATAATATCTGGCTTTCCTGGCTATTAACTACAATGGGGAATACCCTGAGAAAAGCTATAGGTCATAAGTGAAAAAACCCAACTCTTAAAGGACCCATGCACAAATTCACCTGTCTCTGAAAGCAACCTGAAATCAACAGAAGGAAAGATGCACAGTCCTTTGGTGAAGAGTCTCACCTGGCAGGCTCTGGGTGCATCTTTGTGAGACCTCTCTAGGAACTTAGACGTTGGTGGCAGCATTGTTGTGACCTAGTACAGGTGTGCTGACACAGACACTGACAGACACCATTGGAGTCCTTTCTCTGCCCTGTTAACCCAGGGTCTGCCCCACCCACCAGAGTACTGATTTAATCCAGCTCAGCCAGGGCAGCCAGCCTGACCTAGGGACTGGCCCCACCCAACAGCAAGCCCTCAGGCTGCTTGTCAGCCTGCATACACTGGGTGCCTTGATCCTCTGCAGGCAGGCAAGTGTGTCTGCCTCTGTGAGGCTGGGCCTGTGTGAGGAGCAGGTGGAGTGTGGGGGGTGTTGGTGGAGAGTATGGGAGCCTCTGCACTAGGGGAACTGGGTCTGCTTCAGGGGGTCAGGAGGTGTGCATGGGCCAGCACTGTGTTGATGGTGTGTGTGGGCCTGTGGGGTGCGGGGCTTATCAGTGGCAGAAGACCTGTGCTTCACAAAGAGATACATAGAGGATCAGCCCTGCCTTCCAAAGCCTGAAACAATGGGGTCCTCCTGTGCCTGGGGCCAGCCCCACTTAGCTGCAATCCTGAGAGAGCTGACAACAGCCTTGCAGGCTGGAGGCCTACAGCAATTGTAAGCCCCTGAGCCTAGCAACCAGCCACAGTGGGGGCCTACTCAACAGAAAAACTGCAACAGGCATGTGCTATTAGGCCTTGCAGCAAATTGTGCGGGGGCTCCCCAAACGTGATTTTCAAACAGCCAGCCATGGGGAGAAAGCCTAGACTCACTGGGTACCTGCAGCAAGATCAACACTGCCATAGCAGAAGGATACACATTGCCCACAAAGGGGCTTCTCCTGGAACATTTAGAACATTTAGAACATTAGGTGATGAGAGGGAAGCACACTGCTGAGCCTCAAAAGGTGTCTCTTCCATAAGGCCAGTTCTCCCACATCAGGAGACATAACTGACTCACCTAATACGTAGATATCAGCAAAATAAAGAGGCAAAATGAGGAGGCAAAGGAACATGTTCCAAGCAAGGGAACAGGACAAAACCCCAGAAAAAGAACTAAATGAAACAGAAACAAACAATCTACCTGACAAAAAGTTCAAACAAAACATCATAAGGATGCTCACTGATCTTGGGAGAAAACTAGATGAACACAGTGAGAATGCCAACAAAGAATTGGAAAATATAAAAAAGAACCAATCAGAAATGAAGAATACAATACTGGAAATGAAAAATTCACTAGAGGGACTCAATAGCAGAGTAAGACTAGAGGAAATCACCCAAGCTGAACAGATAAAAGAAAAAACAATTAAAAAGAAGGACACTCTAAGGGACCTCTGGGGCAATATCAAGCACACTAACAGTTGTATTATAGGGATCCCAGAAGAAGACAGAGACAAAAGGGCAGAGAATCTATTTGAAGAAATGATAGCTGAAAACTTTCCTAACCTAAAGAAGGAAACAGACATCCAGGTACAGGAAGCACAGGGCACATCAAACAAGATAAACCCAAAGAGACCCATACCAAGAATATTATAATTAAAATGTCCAAAATTAAAAATAAAGAGAGAATCTTAAAAGCTGCAAGAGAAAGGCCAAAGTGATATAAAACAGAAACCCCATAAGGCTATCAGCTGACTTCTCAAATGAAACATTATAGGCTAGAAGGGAGTGGCATGATATATTTAAAGTGCTGAAAGGAAAAAACTTGTAGCCAAGAATACTCTACCTGGCAAGGTTATCATTCAGAATGGAAGGGGAGATAAAGAGTTTCTGAGACATGCAAAAATTAAAGGAGTTTGTCACCAAGAAACCAGTCTACAAGAAATGCTAAAGGGACTTATTTAAGTGGGAAAGAGAAGACCACAAATAGGAATAAAAAATTCTCAAAAAGGGCTATAAAGTCATTGGTGAAGGCAAAAATACACTAAAGGTAGCACATCGACCATCTATGAAGATGATATGAAGATCAAAAGCCAAAAGTCCTTAAATTAGCTATTTCCATGATAAGAAGGTAATGGATATACACACCAAAAAGAAGAGGGTAGATATAATATGAAGAACATAAAATGTGGGAAGAGGGGAGTATAAAAGTAGAGCATTTAGAAAGAGGTCAAACTAAAGAGACCAACAACTTAATACAGATTGCTATATATGGAGGTTATTATATGTGAACCTCATGATAATCACAAACCAGAAACCTATAATAAATGCACAAAAAATTAAGAGAAAGGAACCCAAACATAATACCAAGAAAGCCATCAAATCACAAGGGAAGAGAGCAAGAGAAGAAGAAAGGCACAGAGAACAACTACTAAAACACTCAGAAAAAAAGTAACAAAATGGCAATAAGTACATAGTTATCAATAGTTACGTTAAATGTCAATGGACTAAATGTTCCAATCAAAAGGCAAAGGGTGGCCGATTGGATAAGAAAAACAAGACCCATACATATCCTGCATAGAAGAGACACATTTCAGACCTAAAGACAAACTGAAAGTGAAGGGATGGAAAAAGATACTTCCTGCAAATGCCAATGAAAATAAAACTGGGATAGCAATAATTATATCAGACAAAATAGACATTAAAACAAAAAGTGTAACAAGCCACAAACAAGGGTCTGCAGCAAGGCAACACTGCAGGGCCAGGACTGTGTTGATGGTGTGTATGGACCTGTGGGGAGTGGGGCTTGTCAGTGGCAGAAGACCTGTGCTTCTCAAAGAGCCACTTAGAGGCTCTACTACATAAAGATAAAGGGAACAATCCAACAAGAGAACATAACCCTTATAAATATCTATGCACCCAACCTAGAAGCACCTAATTATGTAAAGCAATTATTAGCAGACAGAAACTAGAAATGGGCAGTAACACAGTAATAGTAGGGGACTTTAACACTCCACTTACACCAATGGACAGATCATCCAAACAGAAGATCAATAAGGAAACTTTGACCTTAAACAACACATTAAACCAGATGGATTTAGTAGATATATAAATAACATTCCACTCAATGGAGAAAAACTGAAAGCTATCCCTCTAAGAACAGGAACCTGAAAAGGATGCCCACTTTCATCACTCTTATTTAACATAGTATTGGAAGCCTTAGCCAGAGCAATAAAGCAAGAAAAAGGAATAAAAGGGGATCCAAAATGGAAAGGAAGAAATTAAACACTCACTATTTGCAGATGACATGATTTTATATGAGAAAATCCTAAAGAATCCACCAAAAACATTTTAGAAATAATAAAGGAATATGGTCAAGTTTCAGGATAAAAAATCAAAATACAAAAATAAGTTGTGTTTCTATATACTAACAGTGAAGTAGCAGAGAGAGAAATTAAGAATACAATCCTGTTTACAATTGCAGCAAAACGAATTAAATATCTAGGAATAAACTTAACCAATAGGTGAAAGATCTGTATGCTGAAAACTATAAAACAGTGTTGAAAGAAATTGAAGAAGACACAAAGAAATGGAAGATATTCCATGCTCTTGGATTGGAAGAATTAACATCATTAAAATGTCCATACTTGCTAAAGCAATCTACAGATTCAATGCAAACCCTATCAAAGTTCCGACAACATTTTTCACAGAAATAGAACACAGAATTCCAAAATTTATATGGAACAACAAAAGACCCTGAGTAGCAAAAGGAATCCTGAGATAAAAGAACAAAGCTCGAGGTATCACACTCGCAGATTTCAATGTATACAACAAAGCAATAGTAACCAAAACAGCATGGTACTAGCACAAAAATAGACACAAAGATCAATGGAACAGAATCAAGAGCCCAGAAATAAACCCACACATCTATGGATAGCATATTTTCGACAAGGGAGCCAAGAACATACAATTCAGGAAGGAAAGTCTCTTCAATAACTAATGTTGGGAAAACTGGACAACCCCATGGATAACAATGAAAATAGACCGTTATATTACAACATACACAAAAATTAACTCAAAATGGATTAAAAGCTTGAATGTAAGACCTGAAACCATTAAACTTCTAGAAGAAAACAGGCTGTACACTCTTCAACATCAGTGTTAGTAGCATATTTTCAATTATCATGTCTGACTGAGCAAGGGAAACAATAGAAGAAATAAACAAATGGAAGTACATCAAACTAAAAAGCTTCTGCACAGCAAAGGAAATGAACAACAAAACAAAAAGACAACCTAACAATTGGGAGAAGATGTCTGCAAACTATCTATCTGATAAAGCATTAATATCCAAAAGAACTCATACATCTCAACAACAACAAAAAAACTAACAACCCAATTAAGAAATGGGCAAAACATCTGAACAGACATTTCTCCAAAGAAGATATACAGATGTCCAAAAGGCACTTGAAAAGATGTTTAACATCATTAACTATCAGGGAAATGCAAATCAAAACTACAATGTGATATTACCTCACTCCCATCAGAATGGCTATAATGAACAAGACAGGAAACAGTAAGTGTTGGAGAGGATGTGGAGAGAAGGGAACCCTTATACACTGCTGGGGGGGGGTGGTGCAAACTGGGGCAGCTACTATGGAAAACAGCATGGGATTTCTTTACAAAATTAAGAATAGAGCTACCATATGATCCTGATATTCCACTGTGGTGTATTTTCCAAAGAACATGAGAACATGAAGGCATAAAGATACATGCACTCCTATGTTCATTGCAGCCTTATTCACAATAGCCAAGACTTGGAAGCAACCTAGGTGCCCATCAAGGGATGAATGGATAAAGAAGATGTGGTATATATACACAATGGAATACTACTCAGTCATAAGAAAGGATGAAATATGACCATTCATGACAACATGGATGGATCTTGAGGGTATTATGCTAAGCGAAATAAGTCAGAGGGAGAAAGTAAAATACTGTATGATCTCACTCATAAGTAGAAGATAACAATGACGAACAAAGACATAGAAACAGAGATTAAGTGGTTACCAGAGGGGAAGGAAGAAGGGAGGAGGGAGAAAGAGGTAATTAGGCACATTGTGTTATGATGGATGTTAATTAGTCTTTGGATAGTGAACATTATATAATCTAGAGAGAAATTGAAATATATGATGATGTATACCTGAAATTTATATAATGTTATAAACCAATGTTACCACAATTAAAAAAAAGAAATACTGCTGGGGCCAGCCTGATGGTGTAGTGCTTAGTTTGGTGTGTTCCACTTCGGTGACCTGGGGTTCCCAGTTTCGGATCTTGGGCACAGACCTAGCAGCACTCATCAAGCCATGCTGTGGTAGGATCCCAAATAAAATGGGGGAAGATTGGCACAAATATTAGCTCAATGACAATCTTCCTCAAGCAAAAACAGGAATATTGGCAACAGATGGTAGCACAGGGTCAAGTTTCCTCAAGCACACATGCAAAAAAAGATACTGCTAAGATTGATGTCAAACCGTGTACTGCCTGAATTTTCTTCTGGGGCTTTTATGGTTTCAGGTCTTACGTTCAAGTCTTTAATCCATCTTGAGTTACCTTTTGTGCATGGTGTAAGGTAATGGTCTACTTTTATTGTTTTGTATGTGGCTGTCCGGTTTTCCCAACAGCATTTATTGAAGACTTTCCTTTCTCCATTGTATGTCCTTGGCTCCTTTGTTGAAGATTAGCTGTCCATAGATGTGTGGTTTTATTTCTGAGCTTCCAATTCTGTTCCATTGTTCTCTGTGTCTATTTTTCTGCCAGTACCATGCTATTTTGATTACTATAGTTTTGTAGTATATTTTGAATTCAGGGTTTGTGATGCCTCCAGCTTTGTTCCTTTTTCCCAAGATTGCTTTGGGTATTTAGTGTCTTTTGTTGCACCATATAAATTTTAGCGTTCCTTGTTCTGTTTCTGAGTAGCATATCATTGGGATTCTGATTGGAATTTCATTGAATCTGTAGATTGCTTTAATGATATTATAGACATTTTACCTATGTTTATTCTTCCAATTCTTGAGCATGGAATATCTTTCTATTTTTTATGCCTTGTTAGATTTCTTTCAATAATATCCTATACTCTTCAGTTTATAGGTCTTTCACCTCCTTGGTTAAATTTATTCCTAGATGTTTCACATTTTCTCGTGTGATTTTAAATAGGATTGTATTCTCTCTCTCTCTCTTTTTTTTTTTGGTTTGGAAGATTGGCCTTGAGCTAACATTTGTGCCAATCTTCCTCTAGGTTGTACGTGGGACACTGCCATAGCATGGCTTGACATGCAGTGTGTAGGTCCACACCCAGGATCTGAACCTGCGAACCCCAGGCCACCAAAGTGTACTGCACAAACATAACCACTACATCACCAAGCTGGCCCCACTGGATTGTATCCTTGACTTCTCTTTCTGCTAGTTCATTATTAGTGTATCCAAATGTAGCTGATTTTTGTATGCTGATTTTGTACCCTGAAACTTTGTTGTAGTTGTTGATTATTTCTAGTAATTTTCTGATGGATCCTTTAGGGTTTTCTGTCTAGAATCATGTCAGCCACAAATAATGACAGTTTTATTTTTGTCTTTCCAATTTGTATCTCTTCTTTTTCTTTTTATTCCCTAATTACTCTGGCCAGGACTTGCAATATTGTGTTGAATAAGAGTGATGAGAGTGGGCATCCTTGTGTGGTTCCTGTCCTTAGAGGAATAGCTTTCAGTTTTTCAGGATTCAGCATGATTTTGCTGTGGATTTGTCATATCTAGCCTCTACTATGCTGAGGGACTTTCCTTCTGTACTCATTTTATTGAAAGTTTTGTCATAAATGTTGAATCTTGTCAAATTCTTTCTGTATATCTACTGATGTGATCAACTGATTTTTACTCTTCGTTTTGTTCAGGTGGTGTATCACATGAATTGATGTGTGGATTGTGAATCATCCTTGCATCCCTGGAATCAATCCCACTGATTGTGGTGTGTGATCCTTTCAAGGTATTGCATTCTATTTGCTAATATTTTGTTGAGTATTTTTGCATCTGTGTTCTTCAGCAATGTTGGCCTGTAATTTTCCTTTTTTATTTTGTCCATGTCTGGTTTTGGTATTGGGGTAATGTTGGCCTTGTAAATGACTTTCGAAGTCTCCCATCTTCTTGAAGTTTTTGGAAGAATTTGAGAAAGACAGGTGTTACAAATTCTTTGAATACTTGGTAGAATTCATGAGAAAAGCCATCCTGTCCTGGACTTTTGTTTTTTGAGAGGTTTTGATTACTATGTCAATCTCTACTTGTGATTGGTCTGTTCAGATTCTCTATTTCTTCTTGATTCAGTGTTGGAAGGTTGTATCAGTCTCAGAATTTATCCATTTCTTCTAGGTTATCCAATTTGTTGGCATATAGCTTTTCATAGTATTCTGTTATAATCCCTTGTATTTCTTTGTTATCCATTGCAATTTCTCCCATTTCTTTTCTAACTTTATATATTTGAGACTTCTCTCTTATTTTGGTAGTGAGTCTGGGTGTGGGCTTGTCAATTTTGTTTATCTTCTCAAAAAACCAGTACTTAGTTTCATTGATTCTCTTGTGGTTCTTTTCTTTTTTTTTAGTCTCTGTTTCATTTATTTTTGCTCTAACTTTTATAATTTCCCTCCTCCTGCTGACTTTGGGCTTTGTTTGTTCTTGTTTTTCTAGTTCTGTTAGGTGTGGTTTAAGATTACTTATTTGAGATATTTCTTGTTTGTTGAGGTAGGCCTGAATTGCTATAAATTTCCCTCTTAGTGCAGCTTTTGCCGCATCCCATAAGAATGGATATGTTGTGTTTTCATTTGTCTCCAGGTATTTTTTGATCACTCTTTTCGTTTCCTCAATGATCCAATGGTTGTTCAGTAGCATGTTGTTTACTATCCACATATTTGTGCATTTCTCAGTTTTTTCTTGAGGTGATTTCTAGTTTCATAGCATTATGGTCTGGAAAAATGCTTGATACTAGTCCAATCTTCTTATACTTATTGAGGCTTACTTTGTTTTCCAATATATGGTCCATCTTTGAGAATGATCCATATACACTTGAGAAGAATGTATATTCTGCTGTTTTTGGATGGAACGTTCTATTTATATCCATAAAATCCATCTGGTCTGCTGTTTCATTGAAGGCCACTGTTTCCTTGTTGACATTCTGCCTGGATGATCTATCCATTGATGTAAGTGGGGTGTTGAGGTCCTCTACTAGTATTGTGTTTCTGTCTCTTTTCTCTTTAGGTCTGCTAATAGTGGCTTAGTATACTTTGGTCCTCCTGTGTTAGGTTCATATATATTCATAAGTATTATGTCCTTTTGGTGGAATGTTCTTTTTATCATTATATACTGCCTCTCTTTGTTATCATCTTTTTTATCTTGAAGTCTGCTTTGTCTGATATAAGTATAGCTCTGTCTGCTTTCTTTTGCTTGCCATTTGCTTAGAGTATCATCTTTCATCCCTTCACTCTGAGCCTCTGTTTGTCTTTAGAGCTGAGCTGTGTTTCCTGGATGCAGCATATTATTGGGTCTTGTTTTGTAATCCATTTAGCCACTGTGTGCCCTTTGATTGGTGAATTCAATCCATTTACTTTTAGAATGATTATTGATATATGAGGGTTTAATATTGCCATTTTATCTCTTGTTTTTTGGTTTTTCTATATTTCTGTCATTTCCTTTCCATTGTATTTCTGAATGACATTTCTATTTGGTGGTTTTCTGTGATGTTTTTCTCAGTGTCCTCTTTATTTATGATTTGTGACTCTACTCTAACTTTTTGTTTAGTGATTATCATGAAGTTTGTATAAAAGGTCTCATAGATGAGATAGTCCTTTTTCTGCTGATAGCCTCTTATCTCCATTAGCCGAAGCAGGTTCCATCCCTCTCCTCTTCCTCTTCTGTGTTATTATTGTCACAAATTATTCATTTTTGTGTTGTGATGAAATTGACTAGTTCATAGTTATTTTTATGCTTTCTTTCCCTTTATCTTTTATGTTATAATTGTCTATTAACCTGTTCTGATAGAGAACTGCAATTTTCTGATTTTGTCTTTCTATTTATCTCCTTCCTCAAGGCTTTGTAAACCTTTGCCTTTTTGTTTCTGGTGGGAGGGCTCTCTTCATAGATTCTTGTAAGGCAGTTCTAGTGGTGATGAACTCCCTCAGCTTTTGTTTATCTTGGAAAGATTTTATTTCTCCATCATATATGAAGGATAATTTTTCTGGATAGAGTATTCTTGGCTGAAAGTTTTTGTCTTTCAGTATTTTGAATATATCATTCCCTTCTCTCCTAGCCTGGAAGGTTTCTGCTGAAAAATCTGATGAAAGCCTAATAGAGGTTTCTTTGTTAGTTATTTTATTTTGCCTTGCTGCCCTTAATAGTTTTTCTTTGTCATTGACTTTTACAGTTTTAATTTTATATACCTTGGAGAAGTTCTTTTTGCATTGATGTAATTAGGAGTTCTCTTGGCTTCATGTACTTGTAAGTCCAGTTCTTTCCCTAGGTTTGTGAGGTTCTCAACTATTAGTTGTTTGAACGAGCGCTCTGCTCCTTTCTTTCTCTCTTCTCCCTCTGGGATACCTATAATCCTTACATTACTTTCCCTAATTCAGTTGGATATTTCTTAAATAATTTTTTCATTTTAAAAAATCTTGTTTCTCCTGCCTCTTCCAACTGAGACCATTTCTTGATTTCTATCTTCTATGTCACTAATTCTCTCCCCCATAAGGTCTTGCTCTGTTTTTATGGTTTCTACATTATTTTTTATCTTAGTAACTGTGTTCTTCATATCCAGAATTTTGTATGTTTTTTTTAAGGGCTTCAATCTCTTTGGTGAAGTATTCTTTCTGTTCATTAATTTTATTCCTGAGCTCATTGAACTGGCTTTGTTTGTTTTCTTGTAACTTATTGAGTTTCTTTATGACAGCTATTTTGAATTCTTTGTCATTTAGATTGTAATGTTCTGTGACTTCAGGCTTGGTTTCTGGTGACTTGTCATTTTCCTTCTGTTCTGCAGTGTTACTGTAGTTCTTCATGGTGTTTGATGAATCGATCCTCTGCTGGCACATTTGTGGTAGTAATCACCTTCTCTTATTTGAGTATGTCTTTGGTTATGTTCACTCTGGTTGCCTGGGTCTTGTGTTCCTCCCCTGATTATCCATGGGCTCAGATGTTGTTGTCTTGTGCACCACCTGTGTTGCTGTTTCCCAGTTACCTGGGGGTGCTGGTTGCACCACTGCCAGAGGTGCTGCATTTGTGGGTGACACTGTCATTGTTGTGGGCCTGGGAACCTGGAGACTTATATGCAGCCCCTACTGCTGATGGAGATGATGTTTGGGGTGCCTCTACTGGGGGCTGAGTGCTTCCTCCCTGGGTATTTGCAGTTGTGTGGGTCAGGCCACTGCCTCTGCTGCTCCTCCACCAAACATCATGTGGTGGCATTGCCACCACGCTGCTGCTGCTGCTCTTTGGACATTCATGTTCATGCCCACACCTTTATAATGCTGCTGCCACCTCCTTGGGGCCATTTATGCACCCATGGGGCCACCCCCAGGGCCTGGTGCTCCATGGGTGCTGTGCATGTGTGGGACCACTGCTCCAGTGTTTGTGTGCATGCAGGGCCACCACCAGTGGTGCCACCTCCCCAGGGACATTTGCATATGTCTGAGACTGTAACCAAGCACCACTGCCACTCCTTGGACATTTGCACTCCCATGGACCATCACTGCTTTGGGTGCCTGGGGTATGGCTTCCCTCCCTCCACTCACAGTTCCCACAGGCAACTGCATGCATGTCTGCCTCCTGGATCACTGCCCTAGGGGTGGGAGAGAGGGGTGCTTCTCTAGTTCCACTGTTCCCAGGGGCCTAGTCCACTCACCTTCAGATGTATATCTGCCTGGATCTCTCAAACTCCTGTTGTTCTGTGTAGGAAATCCTCTGATGGTCAATTGATGTCTGTTTGGTTGTAATTTAGAAGGAAGAGACAAAGGGAATTTCTCACTCCACCATGATGCTGATGTCACACCTGCCTCTATGTTCTTAATGAGGCCAAAGACAAAAATGCCTAGCACATCACACCAAGAAATGTCCATCCACCCATCCTTTCTAGAACCACAAAATATCAGAGGTAGACGATATGTTTAGTATAGTAATTCCCGCCCCCCCCCCATTCCTCTAGTGACTTTTCAGATTTTAGGAAATTGAAAAGTGGTACCTGTTCAAATCAAGGCTGGTCACAACTTCTTTAGAGATTTACTTGGTGAATGTAGCCATGAAAAACCTGTTTATTTCCTCCTAGGACTCTTCAAGCTAGTATGTGATGAACAAGAGTGTCCAGATTTCAAATGTTTGCTTGATTCCTCACAGATGGTTATTCATTAATGTATTTTCAGAATAAATATATAGTATAATTTAAGGAGAAAAAAACAGAATCACAGCCTACCAACATTAAAGAGAGCATTCTTCAAATTCAAGATTATGCTTACTTTGGGGAGCAGGAAGGAAATGAGATGGGAAGCAGTGAAGGGATTTAAATGGCATTGGTATTCATTGATTGGTGAAGCTCGGTAAAGGGTACCTGGAAGGGTAGATCTTACCTTTTGTGTGTCTAGAGTATTTCAGAATAATTCTTTTAAGAAAGAATTAAAAATAAAAAGAAATTCACTATTATTGCTCAGTGATCCTTAAGGTCACAATACTCTCTTTTTCTCTTTCCACTCCAAAAAGAAACAGCACATTCCCCTTTTGGATGTTTTCTGCTTCCCACAGAGATGCTGTGGAAACCATTCCAGATTGTTCTTTGTATCCTCAGATCTGAGAAAGGGACAGGAGGGACAATATTTACTTTTGGTTACCCTAGCTAGGACTTGTCCCAGATTTTCTCCCCAAAGAGGGTAAATTAAAGTCATGATGACATGAACTACCATGGCTGCCTTTCCTTTCCCAAATAATGGAAAAATTCTCCTATTTCAAAAGGCAAGAAAACTTTGTTCGCATAGTGAGAAAATAGTATGCATTTACATTTCCATTAAGTCTAGCTTTGGTGAAGCGATTTCAGTTGTTTGAATAGAGCCTGCTTTAGCAAATCTGTGAGCACACCCATTCCTCCTTCCGGTCCAAGCACAGATACATCAAGAGCTAACACAGCCCACTTAAGTCAGAAAAATGACCAGCCTAAGTTTATTATTGTGATTCTAAGAGGAATACATTCAGAATGTGTTGTGGTGGCACAAGGAACTCCATTGCTGCCCTCAGGTGTTAGGGTGAGTGAAAGGGTCAAGTGGCTTTGAAAGAGCTGCCCTTTGAAGCGTCAATGAACCAAGTGTAAGAAGAAGTAGCAGAACTTTCCAGGAGGACAGAAGAGGGAAATGGGGCAGAATTGTGAGTAAACTGTACATGCACGTACTGAACTCCAAACAATGCCTCTTAATCTTTCTAAAAGTATCTGCTTGTCTTAATTGTTGTATTTAAGGGGTGGTAGTTCCTCTCCATCCAATTTCCTTGTGGTAAATATTATAGTAGTTTACAACCAAAGAAATAGGATATCTTGCTTTTGCCAGAATATAGAACATTGAAGGGGAGTTAAAATGGGCCTGGAGTTAGGCACGTCAGATTCCAGAGATCCCTACAAGCCTTTGAGGGCTTGGACTTTCACCTGATGGATTTTCAGCAGGGGAGTGAGCATGCAGAGAGTACAGAAAGGAAATGACTCAAGATGGGAGGTCCCTTAAGAGGATGTGCAATTATCCATCAATGACAGCTGAGGGTCTGTTGTAAAGCTGGGATGGAGGAGAAGGCTTAGGGAGAAATTCAGTAGGATGACTGATAGGACCTGTTAAGTGATAATAAGCGGTGGGCAAGGAGACCTCCTGGATCCTGGTGGGTGTATGATGGAGTCAGAAACCAAAATGATATGGGGGAAAAATGAGGGTCTTCTGGAAATTCTTTATATTTGGGGGTTTGGGGGAGGAAGGGAGAGCCTCAGGAACAGAAGAAGAGGCAGGAAGACAAAATGTGTCTGGAGCTGTTGGAATGTTCTTGGCAGTTGATAGATTTTATGGGGGCCTAATAAATTGGAGGTAATGAAGGCTCTACTAGCCTGAATAAGATCACTCTGAGAGATAGAGAGGGAGGACAGAGGATCCAGGATGGAATTCCCAGGCAACCCCAACATGTGAGGGGCATGAAGCAAGTAAAGGACTTCTCTGAGGAGATTCTTGAACAAAGATCTGAAGGACAAGAGTCAGTCATGGAAAGATAGGTGTGACAGAGAGAACTGATCACCACTTGACAAGATTGTTCAGAGTCCTGAGGCAGAAAGGTGCCTGGCCCAGATGAGACAGAATAAGGAGGCTAATGAAGCTGAGCAGGGAGAGGTAGCAGGAGCCTGTAGATGTGTCAGAGGCAGGTGGGGCAACATCATGTGCCTGCAGCAACACTATAGCTTGGGCTCCTCGTCAGACTCACCTTGGTGTTTTAGGAGAGGTAGTAGCTCCTTTCAGACGTTTAGGGCACCAAAAACTTTGTTTTCATGACCACTTCTGCTTTAATATGAAAGGGTGAAGAATCAGGAGCTTTAAGGGGTAAAGAGATCAGAGTTCATAAATAGTAGCCATGTGGTAAAAATACACAGAATGGTACAAAAATTGTTTTTTTCCATGTTAAATTTCCTGAATTCTAAGTAATGTCTCAGTTTAGTTAACAGTATTGAGCCGAAGTCAATTTTCCGGCTTCTAAATGCTGTATAGCCTAAGTTTGTTAGAAACTTGCGAGACAAGGGAGTCACTGGTTCGGTGAAGCGCATCTAGTAGACTTCCCTAGGGTTTCATTTGGATTACTAGTCACAAGGCAGAAATTAGAATTTGAGATTTAAACGGGACTTGGTCAGAATTCGTAAACTAAGGGAGTTGCTGAAATGTTTGTGTTTGACCAGTTTATGTCTGCGCTTATCTTTCTGAAACACATGAGTCCAGCAAGCAAACTGTTGCTCAAGCTATTTGAGCTTAAACGGTCTTCCTGTATTTTGTTTGTCATTTCTGCATAGTTTATCTATTTGGCAAGATATAATGGTGTCACCTGTCTATGTCGCAGTTACAATTTTGGAGCATACTTCGCCACATCTACAGGACAGAGCATCCTTGACCGTGCCCCTGGGTTACGTATGTGGTCAGGATGGCCGTCACTTGAGTTTCAGTAGATGTTAGATCTCCTTGCTTCTGTCAGAGACATCATGTGATGAAACAGTGACTGTGTGGCAATATTTAAGATTCCGTAAAACCTCTTATTTACTCGTTGCAACACTGACAAACACTGAGTTGGTAGTCTACCTCTAAGCCAAGAACAAAGTGTGCCCAATTGAAGTGAGGAAAACAGATCCCACCCCCACTTTGAAAACCTTGTTGAACCAGATATGGGGGAATCATTCAGACTACTGAATTTTCTAATATCTTTGTTTTCCACATCTCTTGAATTAACTTTAAAGATCATAGAAAAGACTATAGGGATAGAAGTGCAACATTCTTTCCCTATGATGGCACATGTTCTGCCTTGAGAAGGCAATAGTATGTGTAGGATGACTCTGTTTTAACCCACTGCCTTTTGAATGTTGTAAATGTCTCAGGCATGGAGATCTTTGGCTTCAGCGGCACTGTCTGGTTCTTCAGTCAGTCTCTGAACCAGAGCATGTAGGGTTTTTTGCACCACTTTTGGACTTTTTTTAAAGTGTGAAATAGGTATGCCTGAGGCCAGAATAAAGCAGTCCAGAATTGTTCCTCAAAGGTTAAGATTTGGGGTTTTAAATTGAGGCTCACATTTTCTTCTTCCTGCATTAAGAGGTCTAAACACTGTTTTTTCTTAGGGGAAATCAATGGACCAGGCAGATCCATAGTCAAGGAGACTGACTTTTCCTTGTAGGATCTGTATAAGAGAGGAATCTTCCACTTGCATAGTCTCTTACCATTTTATTTCTTAGCATGCTCCACTTGTATGTTTTGTTGAAGTGCTAATTTCTATGAAAAATACTGAGGTTTCATTTTGATGGAGAGAGAAAATTCCCATTTTATATGTGATGTGGTATAGAGTTTTAGATTTTTGTCTGTCATGTTACAATATTTTCCATCTTTGGATTCAGAAAAGAGTTAATTTCACTCGGAAATCACCTGAAACACTTGAATGGATTGGTACTAAAGGAAACTGGGTGACATTTAAAGGAAAGTGGTATAGACCCAATGGTTGGGGGAATTATATGGTTGATCCATGGAGTGACTAGTTGTGTGAAGAACAGTTTTAAGAATAGGAGTCTATTGTGAATAAATCTGTAATGAACATAGGGGTGCATATGTCTTTACGCATTTGTGTTCTCATGTTATTAGGATAAATACAGAGCAGTGGAATAGCTGGATTGTACTGTAGTTCTATTGTTAATTTTTGAGGCATCTCCATACTGTTTTCCACAGTGGCTGCACCAGTTTGCACTCTCACCAGTAGTGTATGAGAGTTCTCTTTTCTCTACATCCTCTCCAACGCTTGTTATTTCCTGTATTGTTAATTATAGCCATTCTGACAGGTGCGAGGTGATATCTCATTGTAGTTTTGATTTGCATTTCCCTAATTAGTGATGTTGACAATCTTTTCATGTGCCTATTGGCCATCTGTATATCTTCTTTGGAGAGATGTCTGTTCAGATCTTTTGCCCATTTTCTAATTGTGTTGTTAGTTTTTTGGTAGTTGAGATGTATGAGTTCTTTATATATTTTGGCTATTAATGCAAGACCTGGAAGCACCCTAGGCACTCATGAGGTGATGAATGGATAAAGAAGATGTGGTATATCTACACAATAGACTACTAGTCAGCCCTAAAAAATGATGAAACCTGGCCATTTGTGACAACATGGATGGAACTCGAGGGTATTATGCTGAGCAAAATAAGTCAGAGGGAGAAAGTCAAATACTGTATGACCTCACTCGTAAGTAGAAAATAAAAACAACAACAAACAAACGTGTGGAGACAGAGATTGGATTGGTGGTTACCAGAGGGCAAGGGGGGAAGGCGGAGGGTAAAAGGGGTGATTAGGCACATTTTTATGGTGATAGATTGTAATTAGTCTTTCAGTGGTGAACATGATGTAATGTACACAGAAATTGAAATATAATGATGCACACCCAAAATTCATATAATGTTATAAGCCAATGTTACTGCAATAAAAACAATTAAATTTAAAAAAGAGACAATCACAGAACAGGGAAAAGATGAATTATATTAGGAACAATAATGTATTTCTGATTTGAGGGGAAAAAAAAAAGAAGAGCAGTCCAAATGGATGCCAGAATTCCGAGGTAACAAATATCTATTCGCTATACAGAACCTTAAACCTGCAAGAAAAATAACTTGGCAAACAAATAACAAAACATGTAGAGATGTGTATGATAATCAGTGTTCTAGGCATTTGAGATCTAGTTCCAACATCTCCGGTGGAAGCTTTCTACTTCACATTGACTTGAGGTCTTAGGTGAGCAGTCTCCTTTCTAAGGTGTCAGCTCCTGAAGGATTCACAAGAACCCTTAGTTTGAGAACTCCAGTTTGGATAGCTTTTTGATGATGTAAGGTAGTTTTGTGTTTCCTTAAATGGGTGATGAGAATCTGAGGGTCAACCCTTCATAATCTGATCACAGTGTGTTGCTCAGTGGAACCTGATAAGAGCCCCTCTTATTAGATTTGGGAGCTACCTTTCTCTGACGTCCCTTCTAGAGGGCCAGGTTTCCAGGTTTTAGGTCATATAGGCAGTGATTGGGAGGATGCTCAGGAAAGGCTGCCTGTGTCTGCTGATGATAAGACTGAGTATATTGCATTATTCTCTTGCAGTATTAAGCTATAACTGCCTGAAGAGGGTGTAGGCTGGGATTGTGGGTGACGTTCTCAGACACATAGTCTGGACAGTTACCAACTCATAAGGAGTGAGTTAATGAACTCAAGAAGGAATTGATCCCATGGTTTAATGCCATTGGTATCCTCATTGTCTACAGAAGTTCAAAGGGCTCCAAGTGTTTTGATGGTTTTAATTGTAAAATACCATTTATTCTCTTGACTTTTCCTCAAGATGAGGATGGTAAATGTAATCACATTTTTGAGTGTCAAGGCTTTGCAGAGTTCTTTGTTGACAATTCCAGTGATATAGACTTTTCTCTTAATGAAGAGGTGGGTTAGGATTCCTCAAGTAAAAACATGAAGTGAAGCTGTGTTTTAGCCAGTGTATGAGGTGTAGCTTTGACAAGGAAAAGCCCTAGTCATGACAAGAATAAGCAAAACATGACAAAAATGTATCCAGGCAAGGGTACCACTGACCAAATGAATCCAGTCGAAGTGTCTCCTCAAATAGCTTGAGAACGTAGGTTTTATAAGTTTGTTTTGGTGAAGAGTTAGTCATAGCGGGGATTTAAGGCAGGAATTATTAAGACTAGGATCTGGGCAGAGACTGATAAGAAGAAGTTGTAAATTAGACCAGTTGCTAAAATAGTCTGTGCTTAAACAGTTTGTCTATAGTCTTATATTTCTGGAACACCAAAGCAAGCTAGCTGTTGCTGAGCCCAGAGGGAAGGAGCTTGGGGCTCCATTCGCAGAACTCAAGCAGAAGCTGGAGGTATTCTGGAGTTTTCAGCATTTCCAGAGCAAGTTACAAAACAATTCTGTGTAGTGCTTTTATTATCAGTGTCACCACGTTCTATGCATGGCTCTGCCATCCCCCTCTTCACTCTGAATTATTAGACTGCCATGATAGCATGTTTGTTAAATCAACCTGGAGAGCACAAAACCTTTCTTGTTCCACCACTCCTTTCCCCTTTATCCCTTCCCAGCTGATTGACACTTGTTTAGGTCTTGCATTTAGGAAATGGGACAGGTCACTGATGAGCAAGAGACATCAGCCCACTTTCCTGCAGCTGCTTCACAGTCACCTGCTCCTGGACTGAGGTCCATTTGGCAGCCTCTCCTTTCTTGAACTGCCTGAAGAGCCAGCACTGTCCTGTACCACAGGAGAGCATGTTCTGTCTGCAGGGAGAGGTGGGAACCCTACCGCATAGACCAAATGCACACATGAAAGAAGAGACATACTTGCTGGTTGAGAGTGTTCCTTGGCTGAAGGGAAGGAACTTCCTGAGCTATTTGCTCTCCAGTAGCAGTCCCTTGGTTCAGCCATTACTCCTAAGTATAACTTCCAAACAGAGATGCCACACATTTTTTCATGAAGGTGATTTGCCATGCTCTGCCAAAGCTTGCTTTGTGTCACAAATGTGGCCAAACTCTTTGCCAAGAAAGCAAGGAAACTGGATGTCTTACTTTCTTGGGCCACTATAACAAATGATCACAAATTGGGCAGCTTAAAACAACAGAAACCTATTCTTTCAAAGTTCTGGAGGCCATTAGTCTGAAACCAAGGTACCTGCAGTGCTGTGCTCCCTCTGAAGTTTCCAGAGGAGAACGCATCCTTGCCTTTCTACCTTTTGGTGGCTGCAGGTGTCTCTTCGCTTTTGGCTGCATTGCTCCAATCATTGCCTCCTTGGTCACAATGCCTCTTCTTCTTTCTCAAAGCTTGCTCTACTTCTACCTTATACGGGCACCTGTGATGGCATTTAGGGCCTACCCAGACAACTAGGATAAGCTCCTTTGGTCAAACCTAACTTAATCACATCTTTTGCAATATAAAGTAAGGTCTATATGCGTTAGTGTTTTGCCATATGTTTTAGTCAATTAGGACTCCCCAGAGAAAATTATAGAATTGTGTGCGTGTGGTTGTGTGTGTGCGAATGTGAGGGAGAGGAAGATGGAGAAAGAGGAGAAAGGATGGAATCCTCGGGGAACTCCAACATGTGCGGGGCACAGAGCAAGCAACGGGCTTCTCTGAGGAGACTTTGAGCTAAGACATGAAAGACGAGAACGCATCTGTTGTTCAAAGACTAGCAGGACAGAGAGTACCGATGACCGCTGGACAAGAGTGGACAGAGACTTAAAGCAGAAGGGAGCCTGGCTTGGTGGATAAACAACAAGGATGCCAAGGTAGCTGAGCGGGGAGGGGTGGCAGGAGCCTGTAGATGTGTCCGAGGCAGGCAGGGCAGATCACGCCGGAATCACCAGCTTGGATTCCCCGTCAGACACACTTGTGGTTTTATGAGAGGCAGTAGCTCCGTGTAGAAATCTTGGGTGCCAAAAGGTTTTCGTTGCCACTCCTGTTTTAATGTGAAAGAGTGTGGAATCAGGAGCTTTTAGGGGTAAAGAGAAGAGAGTGAATAAGTAGTACCTGTGTGGTAAAAATCCCAAAGAATGGTAGAAAAATATTTTTTCCACGTGAAATCTCCTCAATTCTAAGTGTGTCTTTGTTTGGTTAACAGTATTGTGCCAATATCAATTTCCTAGCTTCTAAAGGCTGAATAACTTTGTAAGGTGTCACCATTAGAGGAGGCTAAGTGTAGGCTGCAGAACGGGATCTCTGTGAAATTCTTATAATTTCTTGTTTATTTCAAAATTGGTAAAATGTCACTGTAGTGCTCTAAAGTCCAACCCAAGAGAAACAGTATAAAAACCTGGAGGAGATCCCTAAGAGTCTGATCCAAGGTAACGCAAAGGCCCTCTGTAGGAAAGCCTTGCACATCTCAGAGGATTCGGCTCTGCCTGTAGCCTCCAGTCTGTCTTCTTACCTAGGGAGTCCGTTCTAGATCACATAGGAGCTAAGTGCCCCACAGCAGGGTTTCAGGACCCAACTTACCCTGTCAGTCTGCCTTCACGGGTGCTGCCTCCCCTTGGAATTCACATCAACTTACTCCTGAAGACTATGCCTGTGTTGTTGACTAGCACATTGAGGCCACATGCTCCTTCTGCTGGAAGTCCTGCAGGGTAAGGATGCTCCGTAGGTCGCTGATATCCCCATGGTGGAAGCAGGGTCTGAGGCCCTGGGACTGCAGCTGCTGCACAGCCACACAGGCCAGCGCTTCATCCTGTGCCATGAGCAACACATTGCCTGAGAAGTGCCGGCACAGGGCCATGTGCTGGCGAAGCCAATGCCCTTGTTGGTTTTGGTCACCTGTGCCACTTTGGGGTGAGAGGATTTGTTGGTTAGGGGGTGGGTGGTGCACTTGCATGGAGAGTGGACAGGGCTATGGTCCATGGGGTGGCCTATGCTGGGGAGGCCTGGCTTCAGTGAGTGAAACCACACAGAAACGAGTTCTTGGATCCAGTGCTGTGATTTCCTCAGAAGGAAGCCCCATCTCCATCCCTCCCTCCTAGGAGGGGCCATGTGTTCCAAAGGTTTTGTAAT
This sequence comes from Equus quagga, assembly GCF_021613505.1. NCBI lineage: Eukaryota > Metazoa > Chordata > Mammalia > Perissodactyla > Equidae > Equus > Equus quagga. The sequence continues at coordinate 7,269,143 of NW_025802777.1, forward strand.
ACACCCACTCCTGAATCAGCTGCTTCTTTGCACCACACCTGGGGCCAACCCAACACAGCCCTCTTTTGATCTCACCTCTAAGCTAAGCAATCATTGCAGGGTGGAGAGGCAGGCTTCCCCCAAAGCAAAACTTGCTGGTGATGGGGAAACAGTTTGGGGAAAACTCCAAAAGGCGAAAAAGGAGTGCAGAGTAATTGCTTTGGACTTGTGCCCATTATCCACTGCAGAATGGGAAGGGTTGCTTTTTCCTAAGACGCCATGAAATTACTTAGGGTAACTGCCTCTGAGGACATCAATCCTGTTGCTTTCTTAAGAGAAACTCAAGAGAGAGAATTAGACGCTGAAGTCCTGTGATTAGACTCTCAGTGTGGGCAGGGTACCTCGCTGTGGGCTTCCCAGTGAGCCCCCAAGTGGGAGGGAATGTTTTATGAAGCTCTTAATGTGTGCCAAGCCGTTGACTGCAATGTTGTATTTCATGTTTACATAATCCCTCTTCGCTACATTTTGGTGTGTCCAAGGTCACAGATAGTAAGTGATGGGTATAGTTCGGTGTTATTTTTAAGGTACTGTCAAAAGAAGAATCTTTTCAATTTCAAGTATGCATTTCCAGACAGTTGAGATGCTGTGGTCTTCACCTAGATATTGTTGTCCTCTGGTGTCAGTTTACGGAAACAAAATGACATGGAGGAAATTAACAGACCTGTTGAAGGAAGAAACTTGTAAATTGCACTTTTAAAATAGGGGCCCTACCCTTGCTTTCAGGGGAGATCCCGTTTCATTTCTGTCAACCTGAAAATCACTGGTGAAGAGTGAAGAATAATCATGAGAGCACAGCTGTCTTTACAACATGCGGCGCTTCTGTGAAGGGAGGGCCTGTGTAGGAGGGTCACTGGGGCCACTGGGAGGCAGGCTCAGTGTTGGGCAGGAAGAAGCTTCTCATCACAGCCCTGGGTGGTGTTAGGTCCCAATCACAGGGACTCATGAGAGACACTTTGCACTCTATTGTGCTTTATTGTGTTTTTGATATTTTCACTTGTATCAGGACATTTAATCTTCACAGCAATCTTATGCCTATTGTTCCCATTTTACAGTTGAGGTACTGAAATACAGTGTAATGCAGTCTGTTTCTCAAGGTCACAGAGTAAGGTGGCAATGGAAGATTTTTTGTTTCTAGATGTTTGTCTTGAAAGCTTTGAAACAGAAAAGTTGAAAAAATAGTATAGCAAACACCCGTATATCTAACAGACTAGGTTGAACATTTATAAATATTTTACTGTATTTTTGCGTTCAGCTTCTGTGTATATTTTGCTGACCCATGCTAATGTCGCAGACCTCATGACACTTTCTCCCTCCATAAATGACATATTCACACTGTAGAGATTTGACAATAATTCTCTCATGTCCACTGACACCCAATCCATATTCAATTTCCCCAGCTCTCTCAGATTCCCTTATGGATGGATCTGAAGTGCCCATTCACAGTTCACACTTTGCAATTGTGTTTTTCCAATGAGTTTGGTGTTAAAGAGACCACACCAGACGTATTCCCTTCATGGTGTTCTCCATGATCTACTAGAGGCTGGAACCTAAAGGGAGCAGGCAAACCCTCCAATGCTCATTGGTCCGTGGATGCCTGTACGGCTACTATCATGCCATCACAGCAGATCTGAGTAGTTCCAAGAGAGACCGTGTGGCCTGCAAAGACGAAACTATGCACTTACTGCCTCTTTCTATACTGTTTCCCAGCCCCTCAAATATACTATCCTTCTGTTGATCTAACTGTCATATCTAACATTTCTGGGCTGGATGACATATAAACAATCTGCACAAAGGAACATTCATAAAGAACTTCTATTCTCGGTTTACTTTTCTATTGATTTTCATTCATTATTCTCATCCATTACAGTTTTCCTCCCCCTATATCACAGAAGAAATCACAAAAGCCTTATGCGCACACCATTATGAGCCAAGTGAAAGTGAGTACTCCCTACAGACATTTTCATACTTTTTTTTTCCTTCACGGGGATAATAGCTTATATGCACAGAATTATGAGCCAAGTGATAGTGAGTACTCCTTAGAGATATTGTCATCCTTTTTTTTTTTGAAATGGATATTTTAACAGTGTGATTGGCCCTTTGATCCTATCCAAGGCTCAAAATACGTGAGAACCATGGAGGGAATTCATAGAGGGGTCCCCATTTTTCAACTTTCTTCTCCATAACAAATTCCCCATGAGGCCCCTTAGCATCTGAGGGCAAAAGGGCCAAGTACACGGGGGTCTCTGCTCCTTCTTCTGGGGTTTTTATGGCTTCAGGTCCCCCCATGTCGGTTTTCACCCATCCTGGGCAGCAGGCATTCAGGAGGATCTTGTCCCCTCTCCTTTGCTCACTCAGTCTCCTGGCGTAGATTCTGGACAGGATGGTGATGCCCATCTTTGACACTGCATATGCCATGGCCATGACATCAGGCCAGCCTTCCTTTATGTGCACTCCATTCTTCGTATCTTCCACGAACTTCTTCATGAGCCCCACCAGCTCCTCCTCCGTCATAGTCTCACTTGTAAACTTCCGCTGGAGTTCTGGGCTGCAGTTTTGAAGAGCCAGGAGGCCCATTATGCTAGACACATTCACCACTCTGCCTAAAATGCAACACAGATCGTTACCGAGAAAGGCCTGCAGAAGAATGATGAAGAACAAATTCAGTGGGAATTTGTCCACTTAAGAGACAGTTCCCAGTTTGCCATGAGCATTAATGAAGACTGTCTTTATGAGTGAAGGACATGATACAGCCTTGAAACTTGTTTTATTCATAATGTCTTGGATGATGTCAGAGAAATTTTCTAAGTGGGGAGGGTAGTACCCAGAAGTTCCATAAGAAAATGAAAGTGACTTATACAGGAACATGCTAAAGGGAATGTAAGGAGGTACTCATTAGTGCCAAAGGCTGCCTTTGGGATGCCTTGAGGATGCTGTGGTTACTTGGGCAGTGCTCTATGATCAGCTCTTTCATGACCAACAAAGAGGTGGGTGACTGGTTGATGGATGGCAGAACCTAGGAGAATGGGTAGCATCTGTTTTGGAAGGTTGCCACTCGGATCGAGGAGGGAAAACCAAGTCAGCTCAGTGGGCTGAATTGCATGCTATTTTCTCTGTATTTGGGTTTTTATCAACTCTTGAGCAGTGACTAATGGCCTGGTAATATGGTGACAGTGAGGAACAGCGGAAACTGAACTATTAAAAGGATGCTATAGAAAAGAACGAAGTAAATCTTGCAACATGGATGAACCTTGAAAAGACTACACTAAGTTAAAGAGGCCGATCACAAAGACTACATAGTATAAGATTCCATACACATGAGATGTGGAGAAGAAGAAAATCTGGAGCCAGAAAGTAGATTACTGTTGTTTAGAGCTACAAGGAATGGGGCGACACAGGGGTGATAGGATTTCTTTCCGGGGTGATGAGAATGCTGTAGATGGTTCCACAACTCTGCACATATGCTAAAACCACTGAGAGTGACAGCACAGTGGCAGAGTGAGTTGTCCTTTTGTCTCTCCACCCTAAGTTTCAACCATTTGTACATCCACTGACCAACAAAGGACTGCCTGCATGGCACACAGAATGCCTGAGGAATACATGCATCTATACATCTGAAGGTGGGTGGACTGGCCCCATGGGAGGCAGTGGCACTAGAGGAGCAGCCTCCTCTCCTTCCCCTGGTGGGGGTTATCCAAAGCAGGAATTCTCACACAAGCGCATGAGCCAGTGACCAGGGGCTGTAGGGGCAGACATGGGACACCCAGCCCCTTTCCCCTCCCAGGCAGCGTGGCCAGTCTTCCCAGCAGTAGGGACAGCACCCAAAATTCATATTTCCTTGGCAGGGGTGGTATTCCTGGACCTGATGTTTTACAAAGTACATTCTTTCATGCCAGCAACCAGAGACTGCAGGACCAGGAACAAGACTCATAGCTTAGCCCCTGCCCTCCCCCAGCAGAGGCAGGTGGCCCCTGTGACCTGTGGCTTCAGGAACCATAGCAGAACCTGTGACCCCACCTCCAGTAGAAGAATCCCAGACACTGGCTCTACCATCAGTAGGGGCTGCATACAAGACCCCAGACCCTGGAAGTGACCGTGACACCTTTGATCCCAGCACCCCTGGCAGTGGTGCTGCCAGCACCCCAGATAACCGAGGAGAAGTACAGGTGGTGCATGCGGCAGCAGCACCTGAGTCCATGGAGAGCCTTCAGAGAGCCAGTGTGGGAACATGAGACCCAGGTGACCCCAGAAGCAGCAGAGGTGCTTGCAGCCTGCTGACCCCAGTGGTGACATCTAACACTGCAGTGACATTGCAAGCAGTAAGGCACCAGCAACCTCAGAGGCACAAGCAGCACAAGGAGGGCACTGATGACACCTCCAGCAGAGGCAGTGAAGGGCGAAAAGTGCAGGCTCTCAAATACAACCAGAAGTAGCTGAGAATCAAAGCAACCAAAGTCTCACCCAAAAACGAGAGGTGTTTCCTACCACAAATGCACTGGCAAGGATCAACCATCAAGTGCCATGAAGAACTGCAGTAACACAGCAGAACAGAGAGAAAACGACAACTCTCCACAAACCAAACTTGAAGTCACAGAAGATGACAATCTAACTGACAGAGAATTCAAAATAGCCATCATGAAGAATCTCCACCAGTTACAAGAAAACTCAGAAAGACAGTTAGATGAGCTCAGGAATTGAATTAATGAACAGAAGGAGTAGTTCACCAAAAAGATTGAAATCTTAAAAAAAAAAACCCACAAAGAAACAGAAATTCAGGAGATGAAGGACAATTAATGAGATGAAAAATAAAATCAAAATCATTGAACATAGAGCAGACCATACGGAATAGAGAATTAGTGAGCTCAAAGATAGAATCTAGAAATGATTGTAGGGGAAGAGGAGAGAGAACTAAGAGTTTTAATTTTCTTTTAAGATTGACTCCTGAGCTACCATCGGCTGCCAATCTTGTTTTTCTTCTTCTTCTTCTTCCCGAAGTTACCAGTACATAGTTGTATGTTCTAGTTGTGAGTGGCCCTGGTTGTGCTGTGTGGGATGTCACCTCAAAATGGCTTGATGAGCAGTGTCATGTCCATGCCCAGGATCCAAACTGGTGAAACCCTGGGGCGCTGAAGTGGAGCACGTGAACTTAAGCACTCAGCCATGGGGCTGGCCCCTGTAAGACTTTTGTTAAGTGAAAGAAATTCTATGAATAATATCTGACTCAATTAGGAAAAGCAACATAAGGATAATGGGTATCCCAGAAGGAGAAGAGAGGGAGACGGGAGCAGAGAGCTTATTAAAAAGAAATAATAGCTGAGAACATCCCAAACCTGGGGAAAGAACTGGGTATACAAGTACATGACGCTAATATGACCCCTAATTGTCTCATCACAAAATACCTTCTCCAAAGCGTATCATATTAAAACTGTCAAAAGTCAGTGACAAAGAAAGAATACTAAAGGGGGGCAGAGAGAAGAAAATATCTTACAAAGGAACCTCCATTAAGCTATCAGTAGATTTCTGAGCAGAAATTCTACAGGCTAGGAGAGAGTGGAGTGATATATTCAAAATATTGAAAGACAAAACCTATCAGCCAAGAATACTCTATCCAGCCAAGTAACCCTTCGATATGAAGGAGAAGTAAAAGCTTTCCCAGAGAAACGAAAGCTGAGGGAGTTCATTGCCAGTAGACCTGTCTTACGAGAAATGTTGAATGAAGCCCTCCTACCTGAAACAAGAAGGCAAAGGTAAACAAAGGTTTGACTGAGGTGATGAATAGGCAGAACCAGAAAATTGCAACTGTGTATCAGAATAAACATTAGTAAACATTTAATTATAACATAAAGGGTAAAAGGAAAGAAAGCATCAAGAATAACAATAAGCACTTCAATTTGGTAACAAACTGACAACACAAAAAAGAATAATTTGTGAAAACAAAAACATACATTGTCAAGAGGAAAAGGAGGGAACCTGCATAGGCTATATAGATAGGATCTACCAGCAAAAGAAGGACTATCTCATCTATGAGATCTTTCATACAGCCCTCAAGGTAACCACAAAACAAAAAACCAGAGCAGAGTGAAAAATCACAAATAAAGGGGACACTGAGAAAAATATTACAGAGAGCCACCAAACTGAAATGGCAGACAGTAATACAAAGAAAAAGTAACAATGGAAATATATAACAACCAGAAACGAGAAGATAAAATGGCAGGATTCAGCCCTCATATATCAATAATCACTCTAAATGCAAATTCTTTGAATTTACCCATCAACACACACGACATGGCTGGATGGATTAAAAAACAAGATCCAACAATATGCTGCCTCCTGGAAACACATCTCAGCTGTAAAGAGAAACATAGGTTCAGAGTGAAGGGATGGAATGATACTGGCAAGCAAAAGAAAGCTGGTGTAGCCAAACTTGTCAAACACAAAATAGACTTCAAGCCAAAAAAGACAACAAGAGACACAGACATTCATTATGATGAAAGGGACATTCCACCAAGAAGATATAACACTTATTAATAAATATGCACCTAACACATGAGCACCAAAGTATATACAGCAACTGTTAACAGACCTAAAGGAAGAAATTGGAAGGAACAGAATAATAGTAGGGGACTTTAACACCCCACTTATATCAATGGATAGATCATCCAGACAGAAAATCAAGAAGGAAACAGTCGCCTTAAATGAAACAGTAGATGTGATGGACTTAATAGATATATAGAGAGCATTCTAACCCAAAGCAGCAGAATACACATTCTTCTCAAGTGCACATGGAAAATTCTCAAACATAGACCATATGTCAGAAAAGAAAACAAGCCTCAATAAATTTAAGGAGATTGAATTCATATCAAGCATCTTTTCTGAACACAGTGATATGCAACTGGAAATCAACTAGAAGCAGAAAGCAGGAATAGTCATAAATATGTAGAGACCAAAAAACATGCTACTGAACAACTATTGGGTCAATTAAGAAATCAAAGGAGAAGTAAAAAAAATAGCTGAAGACAAATGAAAGTGAAAACACTACATACCAAAATTTTTGGGATGCAGCAAAAGCAGTACTAATAGGGAACTTCACAGCAAGATAAGCCAACCTCAACAAAGAGGAAAAATCTCAAAGGAGCAATGTAGCAATATAGCCAAGGGAACTAGAAAAAAAGAACAAAGCCTAAAGTCAGTAGAAGGAAGGAAATTATAAAAGTCAGAATAGAAGTAAATGAAATAAACGCCAAAAAAAAAAAAAAAAAAAAAAAGGGAACGGATCCATGAAACTAAGAGCTGGTTTTCTGCAAAGATAAACAAAACTGACACACCCATAGCCAGACTCACTGATAAGAAGTAGATAAGGCTCAAATAAATAAAATCAGCAGTGAAAGAGGATAAATTATAATGAATACCACAGAAATACAAAGGATTTTAAGAGACTACTGTGAAAATCTATGCTCTAACAAACTGGATTAACCTAGAAGAAATGGCTAAATTCTTAGAATCATACAACCTCCCCAACCTGGATCAAGAAGAAATAGAGAATCTGAAGAGACCAATCACAAGTCAAGAGATTGAAATACTACTCAAAAACCTCCCCCAAAACAGAAGTCCAGGGCCAGACAGCTTCTCTGGTGAATTGTACCAAACATTCAAAGAAAATTTAATACCTGTCCTTCTCAAACTCTTCCAAAAAATTGAAGAGGATGGGATGACTCCTGTCTTATCTTACGAGGCCAAAATTACCCTGATACCAAAACCTGACAAGGACAACACGAAAAAGGCAAGTTACAGGCCAATGTAGCTGATGAAGACAGATGCCCAAATCCTCAACAACATATTAGCAAATGGAATACAACAATACATTCAAAGGATCCTACACCACAATCAAGTGGGGTTTACTCCAGGGATGCAGGGATGGTTCAGCATCCACAACTCAATCAAAGTGAAGCCCCGCATTAACAAAATATAGAATAAAATTCACGTGATCATCTTAATAGATACAGAGCAAGCATTTGACAAGATACAGGATCCATTTATGATAAAACTCTCAACAAAATGGGTATAGAAGGGAAGTACCTCAACATAATAAAGGCCAAATATGACAGACTCACAGCCAACATCATCCTGAATTGTGAACAACAGAAAGCTATTCTTCTAAGAATGGGGACAAGACAAGGTTACCGGCTCTCACCACTCTTATTCAACAGAGTATTGGAAGTCCTAGCCAGGGGGATTAGGCAAGAAAAAGAAAGAAAATTTATCCAAATCGGAAAGGAAGAAGTTAAATTGTCATTATTTGTGGATGACATGATTCTATATACAGAAATCCCTAAAGAATCCATGAAAAAACTATTAGAAATAATGAATACAGTAAAGTTGCAGGGTAGAAAATCAACATACATAAGTCAGGTGCATTTCTATACATCAACAATGACCTAGCAGAAAGAGAAATGAAGAATACAATCTCATTTACCACTGCAATAAAAAGAATAAAATACCTAGGAATAAATTTAACCAAGGAGGTGAAAGATCCATAGACTGAAAACCACGAGATATTATTGAAAGAAATTAAAGACACATAAAAAAATTGGAAAGATATTCCATGCTCATGGATTGGAAGAAAAAACATAGGTAAAATGTCTGTATTACCGAAAGCAATCTACAGATTTGACACAATCCCAGTCAGAATCCCAATGACATTCTTCACAGAAATAGAACTGAGAATCCTAAAATTTATGAGGAACAACAAAAGACCCCACATAGCCAAATGAATCCTGAAAAACATGAACAAAGCTGGAGGTATCACACTCCCTGAATTCAAAATATACTACAAAGCTATAGCAATAAAAAGAGTATGGTACTGGCAGAAAAACAGACACACAGATCAATGGAACAGAATCAAGAGCCCAGAAATAAACTTACATAGTTATGGACAGCTAATGTTTTTACCAAGGAGCCTAGAACATACAATTGAGAGCAGAAAGTCTCCTCAATAAATGGTGCTGGGAAAACTGGACAGCCACACGCAAAAGAATGAACGTAGACCGTTATCTTTCACCATACGAGAAGAGTAACTCAAGATGGATGAAAGACTTGAAGGTAAGACCTGAAACCATAAATCTCCTAGAAGAAAACATAGGCACTACACTCTTTAACACCTGTCTTAGGAGTATCATTTGGAATACCAAGTCTCCACAGGCAAGGAAAATAAAAGAAAAAATAAACAAATGGGACTACATCAACTACAAAGCTTCTGCATGGAAAAGGAAACCATCAGCAAAACACAATGTCAGCCTACCAACTGGGAGAAAATATTTGCAAGTCATATATGAAGGGGTTAATTTACACAATATTATATAAAGAAATCATACAAGTCAACAACGAAAAATGATACCCGACCAAAAAACAGGCAGAGGATATGAAAAGACATATTCCCAAGGAAGATATACAGATGGCCAACAGGCACATGAAAAGTTGTTTAACATCAAGAGTTATTAGGGAAATGCAAATAAAAACTATAATGAGATATCACCTCACACCTGTCAGAATGGCTATTAGTAAAAGATAAGAAATAACAAATGTTGGAGAGGATGTGGAAAAAAGGGAGCCCTCATATACTGTGGGTGCGAACGAAAAGTGGCGCAGCCACTATGGAAAACAGTATGGAGATTTCTCAAAAAATTAAAAATAGAAATACCATATGATCCAGCTATTCTCCTTCTGGGTATTTATCCAGGAAACATGAAAACGCTAAGTGGAAAAGATATATGAATGCCTATCCTCATTGCAGCAGTACTCACAATGGGCAAGACTTGGAAGTCACCTGAGTGCCCATCAACGGATTAATGGATAAAGAAGATGTGATACATATGTACAATGGAATACTACTCAGCTATAAAAACAGATGAAATTGTGCCATTTGTGAGAAGATGGATGGACTTTGAGGGCATTATGCTAAGTAAAAGAAGTCAAACACAGTAAGACAAATACCGTATGATTTTGCTCATATGTGATAGATAAACAAACAAATGAATACTTAAGGAGAACAGATTAGTGGTTACCAGAGGAGCAGACAGTGGCGGCAGGGGAAAGAGGTAAAGGGGCACATATGTATGGTGACAGATGGAAATCAGACTTCTGGTGGTGAACAGGATGCAGTCCATACAGCAGCTGAAATATAATGATGTACACCTGAAATTGACACAATGTTGTGAACACATGTGACCTCGATAACAAAAGCAAAACCTGTGAATTGTGTACTTTAAATGGGTAAAGTGTATGGTATGTGAATTATATCTGAATAAAGCTGTTCAAAGTGTAAAACAGCAACGTATTTCTCACTAAGTTTTTTTGGAAACAGTTGTTAGTATGCATTAAAAAAACCTATTAACATGTATAAAGAGTTTACTAATTTTACATCTAAATTAATATTTTAAGTGGTATAAACAAGACATGAGACTATACCATGAATAAGAGATTCAAACAAATTAGGAAACTCTCCCTCTTGAATGTAAATGTTGGGAAGACTGTTACCATCAGTTAACTTCAGCTCCATCCTACCTAAGAATGGCAGCGCAAAAAATATTCCATAAGAAAGATTATCCATGGCACTATGACTCTCATTAAATAATCCTCTAGAGAATTACACTGAATTATGGTAAGTGTCTTGTAATCTTCCAACAGTCTTGTAGGATGACCTCACTTTAGAAATGAGTCCATTATTCCAGTCCTTCCTTTCATCTGGAACACGTGAAGCATAAGATAAACTGAACTTCTTTGTGAAATGTTTTAGTAAGCACACTCAAAGGTCCTACTAGAATTTAATTCATTCTCAATAATATTGCCTGCCTCTCTCCTGGTAAAAGTAATGCATGTTTCATGAATCCAAAGGCCAACACATAGAAGGATATGAAGAAACAAAAGACAGTGGCCGAGGAAGCCACAGTGCGCAACTGGTATAGCAGAAAGGCAGCTACAATTACTCACAGGGCTTTGAAATCATATTCCCAGAGACTTTAGTCTCTGAAACCTGTGATAGTAGACTGAGAAACTGTCCTTTCTCTAGGCTGTTTATACACTGTAATAAAGTGATGACCTCTTTTCTATTGTATTATCTATCTCAGGAAGTCTAGAATCAGCTGGGAAAATACTTACCTGTGTACGGTGGGGAAACCTGACCGGGGAGTCCAAGGGTCTGTGTAGGTAAATTCCTGGATGTGGGTGCTGCATCCCACTCCATCTTCCCCTGCCAGTCCCTCCCACTAACCAATCCCCAAGACGTGGCACCTGCCTGGGTGCCTCGCCTCAGAGCTGGGTGTGACTGTAGCCGCTTCTGATCTGACAGCTCTGGCTGGAAACACACAGGCAGGAGGCACTTGTTGGAAGATACACAGCAAAGACTGTGATCCAAGTGTTTCATCTCCAGAGTGTACTCCTGGCTTTCAGAATGCAGTTCAGGGAGACTGCACTGCAATGCACACAGCTAATCCTCTAAGAAGTGTTATGGGCCATTCATACTTTCTTGTGCTAAGGGTGTGTGAGTGTGTACCTGTTTGTGTGAGAATTAGTGGCCTTTTATAATAGTCACTCCACATTGATGATAAAAGTATGTCATTCTTGTAAAAAAGGACCCTTTCACTGGTGGGGCTGGGGTGCCTGTCAGGCTTACAGTTTATCCGGGCCGTTATCCCGTGTCTGACCAGGAATCAGTTTTAAGGATGCCATATTTTACTTTAAGGTATAAATAAATGGAAACACATAGACCATGTTCCCAGGGCTTAACACCCGGTAGCTGCTCAAGAACTCTTTGGATGACTGTCCCCTCATGGCTCTGCCCGAGCATCTCTCCTTCACTCTACCAACTCTCACAACTGAAAACCAGGGCCACAGTGATCTGGACAACAAGGGATACTGTAGACATCATGTCATCTCCAGAAACAAGCTGCACGAGCATTACTTGATTTGAATTGTCTATTCAGGGGTATTAAGTGCACGTCTGTTTCTCTGGAACTTTTATGACTTCACATTCGTCACTAAGTTCATTTTTATCTAATTCCAAGAGTACCTGTAGTTATGTCTCTGGGTTGAAAAGGGGTGTCATGAAAGACTGCAGGGTTTTAAACTGTGTCTCCTGCAACCGTCTGGGTTTCCCTGTGGTGCCCTGGGGGCTCTGTGCTGAGGGACACATTGGTCCCAATCAAGCTGAGTCTTCTTTTGTCATATGTCACCCTGGCCTGACTGGGTACAGCTTCACTCATTCTTCACTTGAAGAATGGGATCCTCGGCCTAAAATATTTGAGAATCATTGAGTAGTGGGGAGGACAATTAGCTTGGATGCCACATGACTGAGGCCCACATCCAGCTGTGCATGTGACCTTGAGCTTTGTTTTGCCTCCATGTTCTTATTGGCACAATATCTGAAATGCTTAGCACAGCACATCAAGAAACGTCCATCCACTCATCCTTTCTAGACCGCAAAATGTCGGAGGTGGAACAATCTGTAGTACAGTATATTCCCTCCAACTTCCTCTGGTGATTTTCCAGACTGTACAAAGTTGAAAAGTGGTGCCTGTTTCAATCAAGATTGGTAACACTTCTTTAAAGGTTTAGTTGGTGAGTGCAGCCTTCACAAGGCCGTTTGTTCCCTCCTAGGGCTCTTCAAGCTAATATGCGATGAACAGGAATGTGCAGTTTTCAAGCGTTTGCTTGATTCCTCAGAGATGGGTTTTCCTTAGTAGCTTTTCAAATAAATATACATTCTAATTTATTAGGAAAATGAGAATAACAGCCTGCCAGCATTAAAGACAGCATTCTTCAAATTCAGGAAGATGCTCGCTTCTGGGAACAGTTGGGAAATGAGATGGGAAGGGGTGAAGGGATATAAATGGCATTGATATTGATTGATTGGTGAAGTTCAGTGGAGGGTACCTGGGCAGGATAGGTCTTATCTTTTCTGTGGTTAGAGTATTCAGAACAACTCTTTTAAGAACGGATTAAAAATGAAAAGAAATTCATAGTATTATCGCTCAGTAATCCTTAAGGTCACAATACTCTCTTTTTCTCCTTCCGCAACCATTCCGGCTCATTCTCTGTATCTTCAGACCTGAGATGAGGGAGAGCTGAGACAGTATTTATTTTTGGTTAGCCTAGCTAGGACTTGTCTCAAATTTTCTCCCCAAAGAGTGTTGAATAAAATCATGATGGCATGAACTTCTGTGGCTGCCTTTCATCCCAAATAATGGAAGAACTCTCCTATTTCAGAAGGCAAGAAAACTTTGCTGTGTAGCGAGAATGCGGCATGTATTTACTATAATATAATATAGCATGCATATTAACTCTAGCTTTGGTGAGGCAAGATCAGTTGTTTGAATACAGCCTGCCTTAGCAAAGCTGTGAGTGCCCATTCCTCTTCTGGACCAAGCACAGACACAGCAGAAACTAACACAGCCCAGTGAAGTAAGAAAAATACCCATCCAGAAGTCATTAGTATGATTCCAAGAGGAATACATATGGAATGTGTGGTGGTGGCACAAGGAATTCCATTGCTGCCCTCTAGTGTTGGTGTGAGTGAGGGGGGTGAAGTGACTGCAAAATAGCTGTCCCTTGAGGCCCTAGTGAACCAAGTGTTAGAAGAAGTCACAGAACTTTCCAGGAGGACAGGACAGGGAAACAGGGAGGAATTGAGAGTGAGCTGTATGCGTATGTACTCAATTCCAAGCCACACCTCTTAATCTTTCTAAAAGTGTCGGCTTGTCTTATTGGTGTGTTTAATGGGTGGTGGCTCCCCTCCATCCCATTACCTTGGGGTGAGTATTACAGTTGTTTACAACCAAAGATATGTGATAGATTGTTTTGTCCAGAACATAGCACATTGAAGGGCAGTTAAAAGCAGCCTGGTATTATGCAAGTCAAATTACAGAGATCACTGCAAGCCTCACGAAGGGCTAGGACTTTGCTTCTGATGGATTTTCAGGAGGGAGTAAGCAAGCAGAGAGTACAGAGAATGCCCAGAAAGGAAAAGACTCAAGAAAGAAGCTCCCTTAGGAGAGTTTGCAACTGTCCAGCAATGACAGCTGAGAGTCTGTCGTAGAGCTGGGATGCAGGAGAAGGCTTGCAGAGAAACAGGGTAGGACCACTCGTAGGACCTGGTAGGTGATATTAAGGGGGCGGGCATGGTGACACCCAGGATCCTGGTGGGTGGATGGTGGGGTCAGTGACCAAGATGATTTGGGGCAAGGACAGTGCATTTTTAAAATGTGTGTTTTGGATGTGGGAATTCAGGGGAGGGAAGGAAGGCTCAGGAAGAGATGGAGAGGCAGGAGGACAAATATGTGTGTCTAGAAGTGTGGAAATGTTCTAGACAGGTGAGAGATTTGAAGGGGACCTAGTGAACTGGGGGTAGGGAAGGCTCCACTAGCCCGAACAGGATCACTGTGAGAGAGGGAGACACAGGCCAGAGCGTCCAGGATGGAATCCTCAAGGAGCTCTAAAGTGTGAAGAGCACAGAGCAAATAAAGAGCCTCTCTGAGGACTTTTGAAGGAAGACCTGAAAGATAAGAGCCATTTATATAATGATCAGTGGCACACAGAGCACCCATGACAGCTGGACAAGTGTGTACAGAGCTGGAAGCAGAAGGACACCAGGCCTGGTGGAGACACAAGAAGGAGGCCAGTGTGGCTGAGCAGGGAGAGGTGGTGGGAGCCTGTAGATGAGATCAGGGGCAGGCAGGGCAGATCGTGCCAGAACCAACATGGCTTGGGCTCCTCATCGGACTCACCATGGGGCGTTATGAGAGGCAGTAGCTCCGTGCAGAGATCTCGGGTACCAAAAAAGTTTGTTTTCATTGTCACTTCAGCTTGAATATGAATCGGTGTGGAATCTGGAACTTTTAGTGGAGAAAGAGAACAAAGTTAATAAACTAAAGTAGTACTCATGGTAAAAATACAAGAATGATACAAACTGTTTTTTACATACAGATTCTGGTGAATTGCAAGTAATGGCTTGGTTAAGTTAAGAATGTGACAATACTCATGTCATTTCCTGGCTTAATACTGTATAGAGTTGTAAGATGGCACCATTAGGGGAGACTAAGTGAAGGATGCAGGTGGGATCTCTCTGTACCATTCTTAAAATTTCTTGTTGTTTTTTAAAACAAGTTAAGTCGCGAAACTGCTCTAAAGTGCATTCCAAGAGAAACCGTGAAAACCTGGAGGAGATCCTTAAGAGTCTGTGTCATGGAAATGCAAAGTCTCTTTGCTGGAAAGTGTTGCGAGTCTCAGAGGTCTCTGCTCTCTCCGTAGCCTCCAGTCTGACCTCTTTCCCTAGGGAGATTGTTCTAGATCCCCTGAGAGCTAAGATCTCCGTAGCAGCATTTCAGACCCCAACCCACTCTTGCTGGCCACCCTCACAGAGGCTGCCTCCCCTCTCAGCTCACATCCACTTACTAGGATAGGCAATGCCTGCGTTGTTGACCAGCAGGTCAAGGCCGCCGTACTTCTTGAGCAGGAAGTCGCGCAGTGTCCGGATGCTCTGGGGGTCGTCAATGTCCAGCTGGTGGAAGCGTGGGCTCAGGCCCTGGGCCTGCAGCTGCTGCACGGCAGCCTGGCCCCGCGTGGTGTCCCTTGCCGTGAGCACCACATCCCCGGAGAACTGCTGGCACAGATCACTCAGGATAGTGAAGCCGATGCCCTTGTTAGCCCCAGTCACCAGCGCCACACGGGTGTAAGACATGGCTGGGTAGCGGGTGTGTGAGGCACTTGTGTGGGCAGCAGACAGGGCTATGAGCCACAGCAGCGCTCACTGGGGAGCCCTGGCCAAAGTCAGAGAGTCTGCAGAGAAATGAGTTCTGGGATCCAGTGCTGTGATTTCCTGAGAAGGAGGCCCCACCTCCATCCCTCCCTCCTAGGAGGGGCCAAATGTTCCAAAGTTTTCCTAAGCCCCTCTCCTGGGTCCACCTCTTTTCCACTCTGCACCCTCGGCCAAAAGGACACAGGTCTCCCTTTTGATCTCACTTCTGATGTAAGCAATCTTGCAGGCTGGAGAGGTGTGCTTCCGCCAAAGCAAAGCTGGTTGGTGATAAGTCAAGTAGGGAACTAGAAACTCACAGCAGATTTACTAAAGAAACTATTTTGGGAGAACCCCAAAAGGAGAAAAGGAGTGCGGAGTAATGCCTTGGACTTGGGTCATCATCCACTGCAGAATGGGAAGTGTTGCTTTTTCCTAAGATTCAAGGAAATGACATAGACAGGCTAACTGCTTCTGAGGACATCGATCCCATTGCTTTTTTAAGAGAAACTCAAAAGAGAGAATTAGAGACTTAGGTCCCATGATTAGACCTTCAGTGTGGGCAGGGTACCTCGCTGTGTGCCTCCCAGTGAGCCCTCAAGTGGGATGCAAGGTTTTATTGAAGCTCTTAGTGTGTGCCAAGGCATTGATTGCAAAGTTTTATATAACGGTTACATAATCCTTGTTTGCTAAAAGTGGGGTGGACTTTGATTTTGTGCAAGGTGAGAGATAATAATTGGTGTATAGAGTTAGGTGTTATTTTTAAGGTCCTAAGAAAAAAACGATCTTTGCAATTTCAAATATATATTTCCAAACAGTTGAGATGCTATTGTGTTGATCTAGACATTGTTGTCCTCTTGGGTCAGTTTGCAAAAGAAAAAAAGTAACAGAGGAAATAAAGTGCCTGGTTGAAGGGAGAAGCTTGTAAACTTCATTTTAGTTTATTTTTTATTTTATTTTGCTGAGGAAGCTTCACCCCGAACTAACATCTGTGCCAATATTCCTCTATTTTTCAGTATGTGGGCTACCACACAGCATGGCCCCTAACACAGCGGTGTAGGTCTGACGCTGGGAGCCAGGCTGGGTGCCGCGAAGCAGAGCTTGCTGAACTTACCATGAGGCCACTGGGCCTGGCCCAAACATCACTTGGGGAGATCCCGTTGCATTGCTGTCAGCCTGAAAATCACTGGTGAAGAATGAAGAATCTTTACAACATGCAGAGCTTCTGTGAAGGGAGGCATGTGGAACAGGGTCACTGAGCCCACTGGGAGGCAGGCTTGGTGTTGGGCAGGAAGAAGCTTCTCGTCAGCCCTGGGGGGTCTTAGGTCCTAACAACGACAGGGGCTCAAGACAGAAGACACTTTGCACTTTTGTTGTGTTTTAACATTTTCACCTGTATCAGGACATTGGAGCTTCACACAGCAATCTTGTGCCCAATGTCCTCATTTAACAGGTGGAGAAACGGAAATACAGTAAGATGTGGTTTTGCTCAGGGTCACACAGTAAGGTGGCAGAGCCAGGATTTGTTGTTTTCCGATGCTTGTCTTGAAAGCTTTCATACAGAAAAGTGAAAGAATGATATAGTTACCAACCATATATCTAACACACTAGGTTGAACAATTATGACTATTTTACTATATTATGCGTTCCTCTTCTGTATATGTTGTGCTGAACCACGTTCATGTTGCAGACCTCATGACACTTCCTTCCTCCATAAATTACACATTCATATTGAAGAGATTTGACGATAGTTCTCCGATATCCATGGACACCCAATTCCCATTCAATTCCCCGACTGTCTCAGATTCCCTTATGGATGGTTTTAAGTACCCACTCCTACTTCACTCTTTGAAACTGTGTTTTTCCAACGAGTCTGGAGTTAAAGAGACCACACCAGATGCCTTCCCTTCATGGTGTTCTCCATGTTATACTAGAGGCTGGTAAGCTAAAGCCGGCAGGCTCATTGGTTTGTGGATTGTCTATGGCTACTTTCAGGCCACCTCGGCAGATCTGAGTAGTTCCCATAGAGACCCTGTGGCCTGCAAAGCTGAAACTATGTACTCACTGGCTGTTTCTATAATGTTCTCTAAACCCTTGTGTTATACTGTCCTTCCTTGACCTAACTTTGAGGTCTATCAGATTTCTGAGTTGGTTAGCATGTAAATAATCTGCAAAATGGAAATTTATAAAGAACCATTTATTGATCTGTTCATTTCCACTCATTGTCGTTGATTCTACTTTTTTCTCCCACTATATCACAGAAGAAGTTACAAAACACTTCACAGAATTTATAGGCAAGTTAAATTGAGTACTTGATAGGGATATTTTGATTTCTCTTCTTTTTTATAGTTTGGATAGGGATATTTTTCACAGTGTAAATGCCCTTTGGTCAAATCAAGGCACATAATATACACGGACCCACGGGAGCTGTGAGTTGAGCTCACCATTGTTCAACTTTCTTTTCCAAAATAAACTCCCCATGAGGCTTCTCAGCATCCGATGGCAAAAGGGCCAAGTACACGGGGGTCTCTGCTCCTTCTTCTGGGGATTTTGTGGCTTTGGGTCTCCCCCATGTCAGTTCTCACCCACCCTGGGCAGCAGGCATTCAGGAGGATCTTGTCCCCTCTCCTCTGCTCACTCAGCTTCCTGGTGTGGATTCTGGACAGGACCGTGATGCTGATTTTCATCACTCCGTATGTGGTATTAGGCCAGCCCTCCTTCTGGTGCACTCCATTCTTTGTATCTTCCACGAACTTGATCAGGAGCCCCACCAGCTCCTCTTCTGTGATGGTCTCACTTCTAAACTTCTCCTGCAGTTTTGGGCTGCAGTTGTGACGGGCACTGAGACTCACAGTGCTAGACACATTCACCACTCTGCCTAAAATCCAACAGAAATCGTTATGTAGAAAAGGATGCACAAGAATGATGAATACCAACTTCGCTGGGATTTTTGGACCAGAAAACTTCCATTTGAGAGACAATTACCAGTTTGCCATGAGCATTAATTGAGACTTCCTCTACGAGTGAAGGACTTGATACAATCTTGAGCTTGTTTTACCCATAATGTCTCAAATGATGTCAGAGAAATGTTCTAATGGGGAGGGTAGCACCTAGAAGTTCCATGAGAAAATGAAAATGGTTTATATAGGAACATGCCAGGGGGAATGTAAGGAGGTATTCATTCATATCAATTGTAAGGGAATGAAAGGAGGTATTCATTCATATCATCAGGTGGCCTTTGGGACCACCGGAGGATGTTTTGGTCTCTCGGGCAAGGCTCTATGATCAGGTCTCCTTTGAGCAACAAAGAGCTGAAAGGTTGATGGATGGCAGATCCTAGGTCACTGGACAGCATCTGCTTTGAAAGGCCTACACACTGATCGAAGAAGGGAACAACAAATCAGCTCAGGGGTCTGAACTGCATGGGGTTTTCTCTCTGTTTGGGTTCTTATCAACTCAGAGCAGTGACTAATGTCTGACAATATGACGGACAGGGGCCGTGGGAAACTGAACAGAAGGGATGTGCATATAGGGCAGAGCCCTATGGAAGTCCCTACGGGAATTTAGAGGGAAGTTAAAGTAGGACATGTCAGTCAATGCCCATCAGAAGAACCACTTCCAGGACTGGCAGGCTAGTGGAACCAGCAAGTGGGCATCCTGGTAGGCTTCTTTGCTGTGGCCATCTTGGTGTGGGAAATAGGTGGAAATGGGGAGCTGCAGCAATGCAGCAATGGGAAAATGGTCGACGTGACTCTTACACCCTGTGAAGCACACATTGCCAAGGACTGTTCAGCCTGGCAGCAAGAGAGACAAAGACTGCAGGTGGTCATGAGGAAGATTCTCCGAGGGCAAGGCCCTGCACATAGCTGGCATGTTGAGTTAGGTAGTACTCCTGGGAGGCTACAAGTGGGTCCTCACAAAAGGAGACACCATCTCCGGGCCAGGCTTTACATACCCAGAAGTACATGCAAACGTTCAAGCTACATAGCAGGACTGGATCAGAAGATACCACACCATTTGGGCTGGCAAATTACACTTCTGCAGACCAAGCACACAGTTTCGTCCTTGGAGTAGTAGGTTTGATAGAGAATTGGAATGGGCAGTTGAAGCATTGGTTGTCTCAAACATGAGTTGAGAAAGGTATGAAGAGCTGGCTTACACACAGTCGTGAGCATGTGCTCACACTCAACATGAGGGGGCCAAGGGAGATGCCCCGCAGGATAGATTCTTTCCTTTCGCTGCAGGATGTGGGGAGGAAGGGCTGGGGGAGGATGCTGGGGTGACTATATGATTCTTACTCACATCACCTCCACTTTCTTTTTCCTACCTGATACAGTAGTCCTGACACTAGTGCTACAACTGCGGAAATGGGAAGCAGGAATAATTCCTAAGCAAGAACCTCTAACTATAGCTTTGAACCTTCATGCCAGACGTCGTAAGGGTCTGATGGAGTGGAATGTGCCTTCACGCCATCTGGCAAAATTGGAGTGACAGCAAATGCAGCTGTATTGCCTAGTGGCCGAGACAGCCCACGAGGTCTGGACCTATGCAACCCAACCCTACCTGATATGAATGGGAGTGGACCGAAGGGAAGGCACTTGTTAGACTAGCTGCCTTCGCTGCAGGCGATGAAGATCAGCACAGTGGCTGAATCTGACAGCCCTTTGAAAGGTGAAAAAGTTTGCATGAAAGTCAATGACAGGGAGGAAAAGGAAGAACGGTAGTCTAGGCTAAAGGAATGAATAAGCGGGTTATGCAACAAGAGAAATCCCATATTACCTTGGTGTCTCGAGAGACTCAGAGCAAGAGATGGTATCGTCTCTTAGCTCCATCATACCAGATGCCGGAAAATGTGAAGCCACATGTTACTAAGACCACTCCTGCTTTCAGGACCTGACCAGGTTGACGGGAAGCCAGGGAACCTGAGTGGCCTCGCTCTAGGAGATGGGGTCATATGATATGATGATGAACTGAACCAATGGTTAATGACTGAGTGAAACTCTAGCAATGTGCCAGCATGTCTTGATTCTTATCTTTCCGGTTCCACATACCACCATACTGTGATAAGCTGTAACACTGGCCTTGTTAATATTCAACTATAAATGTAATGAAGAACTGAATTTAGCTAAGCACCAGCTATATTTAGCCATGAGTTACATTAAGTGAGGAGCCCATTAGACTGAGGTGGCTCTAAAGCAAACCAAATCTAAGCCTGTAAATGCCTCGAGGATACAAAAATGAAACCTAAGGACCACCCATCAGAAACAGCCACATGGGTTTGAAGCTATAGCCAATCAGTAATCTCTTTACCTTGCTCCAGCCCTTTTTCTAAAAAGTCCAGGGGTACTCCTAAGCAATTCAGATTTGTTGCTTTTCGATTCAAATAGATTTTTTCTCAAATAAATTCTTAAATTTCTAATATGCCTCTGTTTAGCTCTTAACAATACTAAATGTTTCTAAACAAGTACTATGCTAAATAAGGTATAAATATCAGTTGATCAAGGAGGAATCAAATTAGTACAAATACATGAATGTGTATCTAGTGGTTTTACGGGATGGATTATCTTTCCCTTTAAATGTATTCCTACCCCACACTGGCTCCTCCAAATTTCAGCATATTTCTGATACGATTGCTGTATGTGTTATATAAAATCTCTACTAAATGTAGATGCTCAACGATCCTTTGCTGTAAGAGAGCCTTGGCAAAGGACTAGGGCGTGGCCTGTGAAAGTAGAGGATTAAGCTGGGCCAAGGAAAGGTTTGGCCCTTTACCCAAGCCTGCTGGAAGGTCAACTTGGTTTAATCTTCCTGATAAGAATGTCCTTGTTTACTTGGGGGGTGTCTAGGATCAGACTACAGAATGGATGCTAACAAGGTGATTATGATGCTACTTTGGGCTACCTGCTATCAGCTGGACCTCTGGAGGGGCTGGGGAGTAAGGTCAGCCAAGAGAGTGGTGGGCCAGGTCTATGTGACCAATCCCAATAAAAATACCAGACACTAGGCAGGATAAGCTGCTCCGGTTGGCAACGCTCCATGTGTACTGTCACATATCTCTGCTGGGGGAAATACATGCTGTCTGCAGGACTCCCCCAGGAGAGGAGAACTCAAGCTCCATGCCTGGTCTTTCCTGGACCGAGGGCTAAGAGACTTTTCCCATTGCTGACTTGAATCTGTCTCCATTTTCGGTAAGACACTATAATTTTGAGTATAATGGCTCTGCTGAGTTCTGAGTCCTTCTAGTGAATTTCTGAACCTGAGGGTGGTCGTGGGCACCTGCTGAAGTTGTAAAGACCAAACGATATTTATCTCACATATGTACAGTGGGTTTAGCATCCAAAAACCCATAAATATAATACACTATATCAGATGCAGGAAAAGATATGGGGGTGGGTAACAAATTGAGGGTTGCGAAGGCTTCCTTAGCCTGAATAGGATCACTCAGAGAGGGAGAGGGAGGAGGAAGGAGCCGGGATGGAATCCTTAGGGAACTCCAACGTGTGAGGGGCACAGAGCAGGTAAAGGGCTTCTCTGAGGAGACTTTTGAACAAAGACCTGAAGGATGAGAAAGAGTCAGCTGTGCAATGACCGAGACAGACAGCACTGATGACCACTGGACAAGTGTGTGCAGAGCCTGAAGCACAAGGGCGCCTGGCCCAGTGGAGACACAACAAGGAGTCAGTGTAGCAGAGCAGGGCGAGGTAGCAGGGGCTTGTAGATGAGAGCAGAGGCAGGCAGGGCAGATCGTGCCAGAACCAGCATGGCTTGGGCTCCTCATCGGACTCACCATGGGGTTTTATGAGAGGCAGTAGCTCTGTGCAGACATCTTGGGTACCAAAAAAGTTTGTTTTCCTTGTCACTTCTGCTTGAACATGAAACGGTGTGGGGTCAGGAGCTTTCAGGGAAGAAGGAAGGTAGAGTTAATACATGGCAGCCATGTGGTAAAATTCCATGGATTCATGTTTTTAAAAGCGTGCAAAAGAAATTGGGTGAATTTTGTGTCAAATGGGCAGCAGGTTAACGTTATTTACCAATGGCAATTTCCAAGTTTGGCAATGTTCTAAGAGGGTCCACACATGGAATCTCTGTGTACCAGTTTGTGCAATTTTCTTATTTACAAAAATGCCTTAAAAATTCACCCAACCGCCCTAAAATCCAATCAGAGCAAATCTGCGGGACAACCTAGAAAAGAGACCCAGGCGTCCCAGCCAAGGAAATGGAAAGGTCCCTCTGGCTGGAAAGCAGTCCAGTTCCAGGTGCACTCTGCTGTAGCCGCACCCCTGTCCTCTCCCCTCCTCCACCCCCAGGCAGCCATCCCAGACCCCAAAGGCAGGGGAGCCCCACCGCAGGGATGCTCCGACAGATCCGGTCACCCTGGCAGAAGGCTTCCCCTGCGAGCACGGGCTCCTTGCTATTGAAGGAGATGCCCGCGTTGTTGACCAGCACAACGAGGCCCCGTACTCCTCTTTCAGGAAGTCGGGAGGGCGCCCATGCTCTGCAGGTCGTCGATGTCCAGCTGGTGGAAGCGCGGGCTCAGGCCCTGGGCCTGCAGCTGCTGCACGGCCGCCTGGCCCCTCGCCGTGTCCCGCGCCGTGAGCACCACGTCCCCCGAGAACTGCCGGCAAAGGTCGAACGCGATGGCGAAGCCGATGCCCTTGTTGGCCCCAGGTCACCAGCGCCACGCAGCTGCGGGACAACGTGGCTGCGTGAAGGCCTGCGGGGCGCTGACGGGAGAGCGGTTGGGACTGCCAAGTACAAATGGCCATGGGCTTTGCAGCCTTTTCTCACACTAGAAAATCTCATCAGGATGCATCTTGTTATCCCCATTTTAATGGGAGGAAGTGCATCCCCAGAAAGTTCATAAACTAGTTCAGTGGTGGGAAATGAATTTTCTTCCTTACTATTTCCTTGTACCAACAGAGGAATAGCCGACTATAGGGTCGAGTTTCACTTCTGAGCTGCCTCTTAAGGTAGTCACTTCCCACAAGTGGCCATTAGATGTAAATTTAATGAAAATAATACAATTTGAAATTCAGTTCTTAGCTGCACTAGCCACATTTCAGTGCTCAACAGTCACACGTGCTGGTGGGCACTGTATTGTACAGACACCTACACGATGTTCCCTTCACAGCACAAAGTTCTGGTGAACAGGGGTGCTTTAGATAGATGCCAATTATGTTGCCATTGCAAGGTAGGTTTCCAATCAGTTGCAACACACAAAAGTAATAATCAGGGAAAGAGCTTTGCCTTTTTATTCTCTTAAATATTTTTTGAGATAATTGCAGATTCACATGCAGTAGTAAGAGGTAAGATAGAGATTCCTTGCACTTGACCCAATTTTCCTCAGTGGTAACATTTTGCAAAACTCCAGTACAATATCACACTCAGAATACTGACATCAAAACAATCCACCAATCATGTCCAGATTTCCTCATTTCACTTGTACCTATTTGTATGTGTGTATTCGGATCCATACAATTTTATCACAAGTGTAGGTTTGTGTATCCACCACTACAGTCAAGATATACAACATTTCCATCAGCACAAGGATCCCTCCTGTTGGTTCTTTATAACCAAACATACCTCTCTCTTGCCCCCACCCTCCCCTCCCTCAGCCCTGTCCACCAGTAATCTGTTCTCCATTTCTAAAATTGTCTTGTTTCAAAAATGCTCCCTAGATGGAGTCATCGGTTATAACCTTTTGGGATTTTTTTTCACTCGGGATGGTGAAGAGCTTTGTTTTGGATTTTCTCCCTTATCCATGTATATCCTGGTTCTGTCATTTTCTGGCCTCTCTCCACACCCCTAGCCTCATTCACTTTCTTCTATAGTGGGCGTGAGCCAGTGTTGGAAGGAAGTGGGACGGACTAAATCCACTAAGAGGGTCAGTCAGCGATAGCACGTGGCATGCAGGGAAGTCTGGTCATGGTGAGCGGCCTGAAATTTCAAAAGACCAATTCTCGGAGGGCGATGAATCATGATTTTCAGCCTGATTTCTTTATCCTTGTAGTACTGGTACCAACACAAGAAGTGACAAGTCAGTGGGGCAGGATGCTCCAGAAAATACAATCCATGAACATCATACAGTCTGAGAATGTAGTGTATGATACAAGTGGCATTAACAATTAACAGGGGAAGCAAAGAATTATTCCAGAAAATGATAGTGGGGGAAAAGGAGCAATGATTGCAAAGGAAAAAAGAGATCCTCACCCTACACGGTACACCCATTAATTTCTAATGAGAGAGAAAAAGTATTTTCCCACTTTTTAAATTTATGGGCTTATAAGTGAAACCATAAAACAAGTATAAGAAAAGGTAAGTAAAATTCACATTTTTTCAGTATGGGAAAAGGGCTTTGTCAGCATAAGAACAGGGGAAGATAATAAAGGAAAGGAGTGAGAGATTGGACTATGGGAAATTCTTAGAAAGTTTGTTTTTGGGGAAGCGTGCTAATTTAAAGCCAGTGAATTAAGATCTTGAATCAAGGTTTTGTATATTTTTTCTCTGTCAAATTTGGGTCTTGATCCTGGTGGTGTGTTTTTGAGCCTCCCACCCTTCCTCGCACACAGCACCTTGTCTGGGTTTGAAACCAGCCCAACACAAGGTTGACATAAAGGAAGCCATATTGTAGAAAAGAGACCATGTTGTAACTTTGAGTGACCTCTGGCTAAGTCACCTAGCTGGATTTGCACCCTCCAGGAGATCCACCTGTTCTGTAGATTTTATGACCCCTGCTTGTGCATATACCTCCCAGCTGCGATAAGATGCTAACTTGGTTCTTTTGAGTTCCTCAGGAATGTGATGACCACCCAACAGAAAGTCTATAATGACAGCCATCATCAATGAAACCTGAAAGATCTGGTGTGGCAACTGCCAGTCTGTAACACCAGAGGGTCAACATTCCTAACCCTCCCCCCGATAACCCACTGGCCTATATAACTGCTTCAAGATTCTGTACCCTGCTTAAGATGGTTCTTTTGGACATTAATCGGCTGTCTTCCCTCTTGCTAGCAAGCTGTAATAAAATGCCCTTTCTCTGCTATCATCTTGCCTCTCGAACATTGGCTTTTCTCTCGTGGCGAGCGGATTGTGCCCTTTGTGCAGGAACCAGTTCTGAGCAATGTGAGAAGAAAAACAAAAGAGTAAAGGTAGAGGCTCCGGATCTCTGTTAGGACTCTAATGGCTAATGTGGAAGGTATTCCTTGGTTGTGAGAGTCAAGTCTGAGATCATCCTGGCTGCTATATGGAGAAAGAATTTTATCACATCTATTATTTGTGGAATAAATGCACATCGTTACCACCCACTGCTTCAAAGCAGTTATTTTATTTATCCTGAAGTACACAGTCCCATGATGTCTATTAACATAAAAGCTGTTGGAAAACAGTATTAAATTCTAAGTTGAATTCCAGGTTGTTGAGCTCTTGGGGTCTTCCCCTGCCCATGATTATTTACCCTCACAGAATTCGACTTGACCCTGGCTCTTCGTACACTTTCTGCCTGTTTAGGATGGTCAATAAGCCTTGCCTATTGGTAGAGCATGGACTTTGAGTCTCCGAATCTAATTGTGGTTGAGCTGCTGACTTAATATGTCACTCCAAGTAATTAACTTAATCCTATCAAAGATAACCTATGTAAGGGCAGATTTTAATAAGTAGTATACTAATGCAATAGGGAAGTGCGTCTAGCACAAGCTGAATTCAAAATGCAATAGTACAGTGGTGACTGGGCATTTTAAAGAAAGAATGCCGGAGTCAGGGCAGGGAGCTGAGGGGCTGGAGTACTGTCACTGAAGTGAAGAATGCAATGCATAGGTCAGTGTAAAGGTCAGTAGGCCCCAGTGTATGCTACACAGAGACTGGGAGACAGAGGCCCTGACCTTTCCGATGATTACATTTCAACAGAATGGCTTTCAAGTGCTTAAGAAAGACTCTCTGAGTTGTAGGAGATACATATACATCTCAAACGGACAGAAAGGATTCAGAAATTGTAAGAAATGCTCTAAGAAAGGGTGGTAAAGAGCCTATGGTCAGACGTGGGCTAGAACAAATAGGAAACCCTTTAGGCAGCCTTGAGCATGTTAAGGGCGCTCAGGTCATCCTAGGATGGGGCGTTGAGCTGTTAGAAACTATGCCAGTGTTTCAGTCTTTTAATGTGGGGGGCAGGGAGTGAGTGAAATCATTTGTGCTGAGTTTGATGATTTTATAGCCCACATTGAGGCCTACTTGGGAAGAAGGTTCAGAAGAGCCTGACAGAGTGACAAGGAGAGAATCTGTCAATTCCCATCTTGAAAATGGGACGATACATTACCTTCCTGCCTCATAAAAGCAAAATACTTGTTTCATCTGCCCCCTTTCTTCCTGTCTTGAAGGCTTTTGTGTGACAATGTCATGCTCGGATCTGTAGCAACTCTCTTGAGACCATGAGGAAAGAAACTAAAAGGGGAAGAGCCAACTCCCAAAGGAAGATATAGTGGAAAATTAGAAAGAGCCTTGATCCTTGATGACATTACTGAATCATAGGTCCAAACCTGGAACCGTCTATTTCCAGCCTCATCTTTTCTTTCCAATAAACTTTTAATTTTAGAATAGAGCCTGAAAAGTTGCAAATGTACTACAGAGAATTCCTGTATACCCCTCATCAAATGTCCCCTTGTATTAACATCTCACTCGGATGGTACCTTTCTCACAACTAGGAAACCTACATTGGAACAGCAGTATTAACTAACCTCCATGCTTCATTTGGATTTCAGTGTTTTCCCCCGATATCCTTTTTTTAATCCAAGATTCCCTCCAGAATACCACATCACATTGAACTGTCAGGTCTCCTTAGTTTCCTCTGTCTTATGCCAAAAAGTCTACTTGGCTTTCACTACGTTTGACAGATTTTAAGAGTACTGGTCTGGTGGTTTTGGGTTTGCCCAATGTTGTTCTCAAGGAAGAACTGGGTTGAATATCACAGAGGTGAAGTCCCCTTCTTATCTCCAGGAACACGCCATCAGCATGATTCAGCACTAATGTTGCTAACCCTCTTCACCTGGCCAAGGCAGCGTTTGCCAGGTTTCTCCACTGGAAAGTTACTTCCCGACCTTGCAAACGGTACTCTTTGGTGGTGATGCCAGCTCATCATAAGGTTGACATGAGGGAAGCCATTTTGTAGAAAAGAAACCATATTGTAACATTGAATGGCCACTGACTGACTAACCCAGCTGGATATGCACCCTCCAGATCTAACTGCTCTGTAGATTTTAGGAGCCCTGCTTTGCAGGTACCTCCCCGCTGCCATAAGATGATAGTGTTGTCCTTTTGAATTCCTTAGGAAGGTGATGACCCCGAGAGTCTACCTGGTGTGGCCACTCCCAGTCTGTAACCCCAGAGGGTCAACATTCTTAACCCCTGCCCCGTAACCCACTTGCCTATATAACTGCTTCAAGACTCTGTGACCGACTCAGGATGGTTCTTTTGGATATTATCAGCCTTCTTCCCATTGCTAACAAGCTGTAATAAAATGCCCAGTCTCTGCCACCATCTTGCCTCTTGACCGTTGTCTTTTGTCTTGTGGCAAGAAGGTCATGCCTTTGTGTGGTAACAGAAATCTGGCGACCACAAAGGGAGTTTAAGTTTTGCTCGTGGCCAATCAACCTTGGATGAGTGACCTGTTGCATAAGTCCCTAGCAGCTGTCGAGGCTCCATTTGTCTTGCAAACCTCACTATTTTTTTTCTTTTTTTTTGGTGAGGAAGATTGTCCCTGAGCTAACAACCATGGCAATTTTCCTCTATTTCATATGTGGGATGCTGCCATGGCATGATGAGGAGAGATGTGTAGATCTGTGCCCCAGATCCGTACCCATGATCCTAGGGCCGCCAAAATGAAGTGTGCAAACGTAACCACTATGCCATCAGGCTAGTCCCTGTAAAACTCACTTTTAAAATAAGAGCCCTAAGGCTGCTTTCTAGGGCCATCCTTTTTCATTTCTGTGAGCCTGAACATCCCTGTTGAAAATGGAGAATAATCATGACAGCAGAGGCGTCTTTACAATGCGGAATGCTGATGTGAAGGGAGGGCATGTGGGGGAGGGTCACTGAACCCACTGGGAGGCAGGCTTGGTGTTGGGCAGGAAGAAGCTTCTCATCACAGTCCTGGGCGGTGTTAGGTCCCAATCACAGGGACTCATGAGAGAAGACACTTTGCACTTTTATTGTGTTTTCAACATTTCCACCTGGATGAGGACATTTAATCTTCATAGCAATCCTATGCCCAAAGTCTTCATTTAAAAATGGAGAAACTGAGATACAGTAAATGTGGTTTTGCTCAGGGTCACGCAGTAAGGTGGCAGAGCTGGGATGTTTTGTTTCCAGATGTTTGTCTTGAAACATTTCAAACAGAAAAGTTGACAGAATAGTAAACACCTATATATCCACCAAGCTAGGTTGAACAATTATGAATATTTTAGTATATTTTTGTGTTTATCTTCTGTATATATTTTGCTGAACCACGTTCATGTTGCAGACCTCAGGACACTTCCTCCCTCCATAAATAACACATTCTCATTGAAGAGATTTGACAGTAATTCTCTCATGTCCACTGACATCCAATCCATATTCAATTTCCCCAACTCTCTCAGATTCTCTTATGGATGGATCTTAAGTGCCTCCTCACAGTTCACACTTTGCCATTGTGTTTTTCCAATGAGTTTGGTGTTAAAGAGACCACACCAGACGTATTCTCCTCATGTTGTTGTCCATGTTATACTAGAGGCTGGTAAACTAAAGCCAGCAGGCCAAACGGCGCCACGTTCATTGTTTATGTACTCTCTATGGCTCCGTTCATGCTACCTCTGCAGACCTGAGTGTTTCCCACAGCGATCATGTGACCTGCAAAGCTGAAAATATGTACTCACTGGCTGTTTCTATAATGTTTGTTGACCCCTGTGTTATACTGTCTTTCTGGCTATCTAACTTTTAGGTGTATTAGATTTCTGAGGTGGTTGGCATGTAAAGAAACTACATGAATGGATGTTTATAAAAAACCCTTTATTCATCTATTGATTTTCATTCATTGTCATTGAGTCCACTTTTTCTCCCTCTATATCACAGAAGAAATCACAAAGGACTTCTCAGAATTGAGAGTCAAGCCAAGTCAAATTTAGTACTCCATAGGGATATTTTGATTCTTCTTATTTTTTAAATTTTGGGTAGAGATCTTTTAAACAGTGTAAGCGTCCTTTGGTCAAATCAGGACAGGTAACTTAATGAGAACTATGGAGGGAACAGTGAGAGGAATCCCCATTGTTCAACTTTCTTCTCCATAACAAACTCTTCATGAGGCCACTCAGCATCTGAGGGCAAAAGGGGCAAGTACATGAGGGTCTCTGCTCTTTCTTCTGGGGTTTTTATGGTCTTGCATCCCCCATGTCGGTTCTTACCCATCCTGGGCAGCAGGCATTCAGGAGGATCTTGTCCCCTCTCTGCTCACTCAGTCTCCTGGCATGGATTCTGGACAGGACAGTGATGTCCATCTTACACACTGCATATGCCATGGCCTTGACATCAGGCCAGCCTTCCTTTATGTGCACTCCATTCTTTGCATCATCCACAAACTCGTTCATGAGCCCCACCAGCTCTACCTCAAGGACGGTCTCACTTGTAAACTTTTGCTGCAGTCCTGGGCTGCAGGTTCAAGAGCCATGAAGGTCATCATGCTAGACACGTTCACCACTCTGCCTAAAATGTAACACAGATCATAACCTAGACAGGCATGCGTAAGAATGATGAATACCAAAATTGCTGAGATCTTGTCCCCTTCAGAAACAATGACCAGTTTGCCATGAGCATTAATTAAGACTGCCTATATGAGTTAATTAGATCATATAATCTTGAAGGTTGTTTTAGCCACAATGTCACGGATTATGTCAGAGAAATGCTCTAATGGGGAGAGTAGTGCCCAGGAGTTCCATAAGAATATGAAAATGGTTTATACAGGACCATGCTAAGGGGAATGTAAGGAGGGACTCATTAGTGTCAAAAGCTGCCTTTGGGAGCACTTGAGGATGTTATGGTCACTTGTGCAGTGTTCTATGATCAGGTCTGTCTTGACCAAGAAAAAGCTGACTTTGATGGTTTGATGGTTGATGGATGGCAGATCCTAGGTGAATGGACAGCATCTGCTTTGAAAGGCTGCCACTCTGATGGGGGAAGGTAAAAACAAGTCAGTTCAGTAGTGTGAATTGTGTGCTGTTTTCTGTTTGGGTTTTTATTATTTTAGTTGCAGAGACTAATGGCCTGGCAATATGCTGATGGTGAGGAACAGTGGAAACTGAACTATTAAAGGGATGCTATCAAAAGCAATGAAATACCTCCTACAACAAGGATGAATCTTGAAAACACTATGCTAAAGTAAAGAGACCAGACACAAAAGACCACATATTATATGATTCTATACATATGAGATGCCCAGAACAAGAAAATCTGGAGACAGAAAGTAGATTAGCGATTGCTCTGGGACAGGAAGAGTGGAGGAACAGAGGGGTGATGGAATTCTTCTTGTGAAGATGGATATGTTCTAATGTTGAATGAGGTGATGGGTCCACAACTCTGCATGAGTATTAAAAACCACTGAATTATATATTTTAAGTGAGTGAAGTGTATGGTATGTGAGTTAAATCTCAGTAAAGTTACAAAAAGTATAAAGCAATCACACATTTCTCATCAATTTTTTGTGGAAAATATAGTTCATATTCATAGAAATGAATTTATATTAATATGTATAAAGAAAGAGTTTACTATTTTTACATCTCAATGAGTCTTTTAAATGGTATAAAAGTCATGAGATCATACTACCAATATGAGATTTGAGTAAATTAGGAAACTCTCCCTGTTTTAATGTAAATATTGGGAAACGATCATCTTTGGTTAACTTGAACTCTATTCTACAAAGGGAAGGCATTGCAAAAAAAATGGCATAAAAAGATAATTCATGACACTATGACTCTTATTAAACTATCTTTGAGATAACTACAATGAATTATAGAAACCTCCTTATTAATCTTCCAGCAGTTTTCTATGATGAACACATTTCACAAATGGGTCAATTATTCCAGTCCTTCCTTTTATCTGGAACATATGAAGTATAAGAACAAACTGAACCTCTTTGTGAAATGTTCTAATAAGTCCAGTCAAAGATCCTAATGAACTTCCCAAGGTGGGAAATGGGGCAATCTGGTATGTAGAAAAAGTTCTGTTTCAGCTTGTGTTTTTCCAAGTTGCATTCTAATGGTTGGCACATGGGTCTCTGTTGAATTTTGCCAATGACTCCAACAATGGCAACCAAGGAATTATTTAGTGATGTCAATTTGCAGTTTAACACTGAATAAGTGGCACCAATACCTACTGGAAAGTCAGCCCATTGTGTCCCCACTGTCATTTGTACCTGGGGCTCATGGGGGACTACTGGAATTGGAGCCACCAGCATGGCAAAGAACCCTTGGCCCCGTCAATCGCCTTCCTCCTCTGAGTCTCGGACTCAAGAGGTCATGAGCTTATTTGGGGGAACCCTCTTTTTCTCTCATGCCTTCCTCTAGCTCAGGGAACTCATGTTTCTAGTGCCTCTTTTCTTTGCAGCAGGTACACTGATCCTTTTCCAATTTTTGGCGTCCCTTCCTCCCTGACCTTGGATCCCCCTTCTTGTCCCATCTGGGGGAGCTGTGTAAAGCACCTCGACTAGCTTGGCTTTATGCACCTCTCAAATGTTATAAACTTTGAAAGTTATTCCCACCAATTGACCTGAACTCATTTCTATGGTCCCCTCGACCTCATTGACCTTCCTTGCCATCAGTATCGGTGCCACATTAGTATTAAAAGGATTCGACACACTTAGAGCAGCCATGTCCTTATCAAGTTTTTCTTCTGGTGTCTGAGTATCTTTGACTACTAGAGGCTTGGTTTTTCTTGGGATCATTGGTGTGGTCCCTGACCAGTCAGCTTTCTGATCATGCAACCACAGAAAAGCCTGCCCATATGGAATCTCATCCCATTTTCCAGACCTTTCACAAAACAACTCCAACTGCAACATAGTGTAATTATTCAAAGTTCCATTCAGTCGCCATCTTTCCTCACTTTCCAAGACATATGTCAGCCAAGAGGTGTTACAGTAAAATACGATTTGTTTCTTTTGTCATTGGCTTATAGCTGTAGGTTCACCAATCAGGAAAAATCTTTCCCAAGGGACTCTTAGGTGGAACAGATGTGACACCTCCCACGTTAATACTCTTTTATTTAAAAAGAGGAGAAACAGAGAAACCAAACCAAACCAAACAAGCTCGATTTCCCAAAAACCCTCAGCCAGCAAATGGT
Source organism: Equus quagga (assembly GCF_021613505.1). Taxonomy (NCBI): domain Eukaryota; kingdom Metazoa; phylum Chordata; class Mammalia; order Perissodactyla; family Equidae; genus Equus; species Equus quagga. The sequence goes on from NW_025802777.1 coordinate 7,302,312, forward strand.
AGCCAGAACAAAGGAAACAAAACCAACCCAAACCCAAAAACCAAAATGCTTCCAGTCCCACCTTAGTCCATAACGTACACTTGGTGGTGCCCAGAAAATGAAGATCTGGCCTACAGATCTTCCCAAATGAGCAAGGACAAGGGACCTCTGTGTGCACACTGGGGGCATTATCTAGTCTGGCCAGGGCATCGTGACTCACGAAACAAGTGAGTTTTCCTTTTGCCCAAAGTCATTTCCCTGGTAACTAGCGGTTAGAATGGCTGCACACAGGAGGGAGCCAGAGGGAAGGCTTGCAAAGTGAAAGAAGGTTTTTTTTTTTTTTTTTCCTAACATAGCTTTTTTTTTGTTCTTTCATTTATTTGTTTATTTTCGGATGTACATCATAACATATTTCAAATTCTGTGTAGATCACATCATGTTCACCACCTGAAAACTAATTATAGTCCATCTCCTCACATGTGAGCCTAATCACTCCTTTTGCCCTCCCTCCTTCCCCCTTCCCCTCTGGTAATCACCAATCCAATCTCCAATGCTACGTGTTTGTTTATCGTTGTTTTTATCTTCTACTCATGAGTGAGATCATATGGTATTTGACTTTCTCCCTCTGACTTATTTCACTCAGCATAATACCCTCAAGGTCCATCTATGTTGTCACAAATGGCCAGATTTTATCATTTCTTATGGCTGAGTAGTAGTCCATCGTGTATAAATACCACATCTTCTTTATCCATTCGTCCCTTGATGGGCACCTAGGTTGCTTCCAAGTCTTGGCTATTGTGTATAATGCTGCAGTGAACATAGGGGTGCAGGTATCTTTATGCATTTGTGTTTTCAGGTTCTTTGGATAAATAACCAGCAGCGGGATAGATGAATCATATGGTAGATCTATCCTTAATTTTCTGAGGATACTCCATACTGCTTTCCATAGTGGTTGCACCAGTTTGACTCCCACCACCAGTGAACATGGGTTCCCTTCTCTCCACATCCTCTCCAACATTTGTTGTTTCCTGTCTTGTTAATTATAGCCATTCTGACCGGAGTGAGGTGATACCTCATTGTAGTTTTGATTTGCATTTCCCTGATAGCTAATGATGTTGAGCATCTTTTCATATGCCTGTTGGCCATCTGTATATCTTCTTTGCAGAAATCTCTGTTCTGATCTTTTGCCCATTTTCTAACTGGATTGTTGGGTTTTTTTGTTGTTGAGCTGTATGAGTTCTTTGTATATTTTGGATATTAACCCCTTATCTGATATGTGGTTTGCAAATATCTTCTCCCAGTTGTTAGGTTGTCTTTTCGTTTTGTTGATGGTTTCCTTTGCTGTGCAGAAGCTTTTTAGTTTGATGTAGTCCCATTTGCTCATTTTTTCTTTTGTTTTCCTTGCCCGGTCAGACATGGGACTTGAAAATATGCTGCTCAGACTGATGTCAAAGAGCGTACTGCCTATGCTTTCTTCTAGAAGTTGCATGGTTTCCGGTCTTACACTCAAGTCTTTAATCCATTTTGAGTTGATTTTTGTGCATGGTGTAAGGGAGTGGTCTACTTTCATTCTTTTGCATGTGGCTGTCCAGTTTTCCCAACACCATTTATTGAAGAGACTCTCCTTTCTCCATCGTATGCTCTTGGCTCCCTTGTTGAATATTAGCTGTCCATAAATGTGTGGGTTTACTTCTGGGCTCTCGATTCTGTTGCATTCATCTGCATGTCTGTTTTTGTGCCAGTACCATGCTGTTTTGGTTACTATGGCTTTGTAGTATATTTTGAAATCAGGGAGTGTGATATCTCCAGCTTTGTTCTTTTTTCTCAGGAATCCTTGGGCTATTCAGGGTCTTTTGTTGTTCCATACAAATTTTAGGATTCTTTGTTCTATTTCTGTGAAAAATGTTGTTGGAACTTTGATAGGGACTGCGTTGAATCTATAGATTGCTTTAGGAAGTATGGACATTTTAACGACGCTAATTCTTCCAACCCAAGAGCATGGAATATCTTTCCATTTCTTTCTGTCTTCTTTGATTTCTTTCAACAATGGTTTACAGTTTTCAGTATACAGATCATGAAAGGAGCTTTGGCAGCTGCTGGAGCAGCCCCTCTGGCTGTCCCAGGTGCTCCATGAAGTCCAGCCAAGGGAGAAAACCTGGATTTGAATTGGCGTGAAGCCCCGCCAACTAAGCATCGGTCCTTGGCCATCTGGCATCCCTGAGTCTTTCTCCAACCCTCCACTTTCCCAATTGGTACAGGCGTGGTGTATGACTTGGGAGTGTCTGATCAAGCCCAGGGGGTCTCAGTGAGGACCACCCATAGATCCCATCTGGGATGCCAAGTTGTTACCAGAAGTTCAGTCTCTGAACCCGGTGCCAATCCAAATAACGAGAACAGAGTATTGAATGGAAAGGAAAGGCTTTACTTTCTTGGCCAGGAAGAGGGAGCAAAGCAACAGCTAGTGCCTTAAGAATAGCTTGCTCCCCATTAGGAAGTGGGTAGAGGTTGTTAAAGGTTGGGAATGTGTCTGCTTGTACAGAGGGGGCACATAGCCTTGTTGGCTGGTGTTTGTTGGCTGGCGTTTTCCCAGCTGTCCACATTTGGCCTTGTGAGGCTATTTGCCGGGTGAGATGAGATAATCCACAGACGGATGTCCTTGGCTGTTTGTCTCCATGGTGGATTCTGGTACCAGGAAGCCGAGAAGTTGGGCCTGAGAAGAAGCTTTCGTTTCTTGATATTCTCTGGACATTTGGTTCCCTGTAATAGACTTCAAGGACCTGTGATTATTTACAAGTTTAATGGGAGCCCAGCGTGAGGCCATCTGGGCTTTTAACAATGTGTAACTTCCATTTGGTTGTAAAGCTCATGGAGTCAGAGGTTAAAAAAATAAATATTTACATATGAGTGTAACTTAAGCAGGGAACAGGGATGTGTGCTTTTGGTTTTAACCTCATATATGCTAGCTTCAACATAGGGGAACACATGTGAGGGCTGGTATTAATTAAGAGCATGTAACATACATAGATCTCCTTGCTTTCTCAAGAGAAACTCAAGAGAGAGAATTAGAGAATTAGGTCCTGTGATTAGACTCTCAGTGTGGGCAGGGTGCCTTGCTGTGGGCTTCCCAGTGAGCCCCCAAGTGGGAAGGAATGTTTTATGAAGCTCTTACTGTGTGCCAAGCCGTTGACTGCAATGTTGTATTAAATGGCTACATAATCCCCATTTGCTAAAAGTGTTCAGAGTTTGATGATTTTGTCCAAGGTCACAGAAAATAAGTGGCATACAGAATTAGGTATTATTTTTAAGGTCCTAAGGAAAAAAGCATCCCTGTAACTTCAAATATATATTTCCAAACAGTTGAGATGCTATCATGTTAATCTAGATATTGCTGTCTCACGGTGTCGGTTTGCAAAAAAAAAATAAAAAGGAGCAAATAAACTGCCCTGTTGAAGGGAGAAACCTGTAAACTTTAGTTTTATTTTACTTTATTTTTAATTTTTGCTGAGGAATAGTCACCCTGAGCTAACATCAAAGCAAATGTTTCTCTATTTTTTAGTATGTGGGCCACCAGCACAGCATGGCTGCTAATAGAGGAGTGTAGGTCCCCATCCAGGAGTCAGGCCCGGGGCTGCGGAAGTGGAGCTAGCTGAACTTAACCACTAGGGCACCAGGCCTGGCCCAAACTTCACTTTTACAATAAGAGCCCTACTGTTGCTTTCAGGAGACATCCCTTTTCATTTCTGTCAACCTGAAAATCACTAGTGAAGAATGAAGAATAATCATGAGAGCATGCAGTCTTTACAACATGCAGTGCTTCTGTGAAGGGAGGGCCTGTGGAGGAGGGTCACTGGGGCCACTGGGAGGCAGGCTCAGTGTTGGGCAGGAAGCAGCTCATCACAGCCCTGGGTGGTGTTAGGTCCCAGTGACAGGGACTCAAGATGGAAGACACTTTGCACTTTTATTGTGTTTTAACCTTTTCACCTGGATCAGGACACTGGATCTTCACAGCAATCCTACACCCCTTGTCCTCATTTTACAGGTGGAGAAACTGAGACACAGTAAGATGTGGTTTTGCTCAGGGTCACACAGTAAGGTGGCAGAGCCAGGATTTTTCGTTTCCAGATGTTTGTCCTGAAAGCTTTCAAACAGAAAAGCTGAAAGACTAGTATAGTAAACACCTATGTGTCTAACAGACTAGGTTGAATAATTATGAATATTTTACTATGTTTTTGTGTTCATCTTCTGTATGTTTTGCTGAAACATGTTCATGTTGCAGACCTCATGACACTTCCTTCCTGAATAAATTATGCATTCATATTGAAGAGATTTGACAATAGTTCTCTCATATCCATGGACACCCAATTCATATTCAATTTCCCTCACTGTCTCAGATTCTCTTATGGATGGGTCTTAAGTGCCCACTCATACTTCACTCTTTGCAATTGTGTTTTTCTAATGAGTTTGGTGTTATAGTCACCACACCAGATATCCTTCCTTCATGGTGTTCTCCATGTTGTACTAGAGGCTGGTAAACTAAAGCCCGCAGGCCAAACCCTGCCAACTCATTGGCTTATGTATTGTCTATGGCTCCTTTCATGCTACCTCAGCAGATCTGAGTAGTTCCAACAAAGATCGTGTGGCCTGCAAAGCTGAAACTATGTACTTACTTACTGTTTCTATGTTTGTTGACCCCTGGGTTATACTGTCCTTCCTTGACCTAACATTTAGGTCTATTCAATTTCTGAGCTGGTCGGCATGTAAATAATCTGCAAAATGGAAATTTATAAAGATTCAAATTTATAAATATTCATCTAATGATTTTCACTCATTGTCGTTGATTCTACTTTTTCTCCCCTATATCACAGAAGAAGTTACAAAACACTTCACAGAATTTATAGCCAAGTTAAATAGAGTACGTGATAGGGATATTTTGATTCCTCTTCTTTATTTGGGACATGGATAATTTCACAGTGAAAATGTCTTTTTGGTAAAATCAAGGCACGTAATACACTGAGGCCCGCAGAAGCTGTGAGTTGAGCTCACCATTGTTTGACTTTCTTCTCCACTACAAACTCCCCATGAGGCCCCTCAGCATCCGATGGCAAAAGAGCCAAGTATACCGGGGTCTCTGCTCCTTCTTCTGGGCTTTTTGGGGCACGTGGACCAGCCATGTCAGTTCTCACCCACCCTGGGCAGCAGGCATTCAGGAGGATCTTGTCCCCTCTCCTCTGCTCACTCAGCTTCCTGGCATGGATTCTGGACAGGACTGTGACGCCGATTTTCGTGACTCCATATGTGGTATTAGGCCAGCCCTCCTTCTGGTGCACTCCATTCTTTGTATCTTCCACGAACTTGTTCATGAGCCCCACCAGCTCCTCTTCTGTGATGGTCTCACTTCTAAACTTCTCCTGAAGTTTTGGGCTGCAGTTGTGAAGGGCACTGAGACTCACAGTGCTAGACACATTCACCACTCTGCCTAAAATCCAACAGAAATCGTTATGTAGAAAAGGATGCACAAGAATGATGAATACCAACTTCGCTGGGATTTTGGACCAGAAAACTTCCATTTGCAAGACAATTACCAGTTTGCCCTGAGCATTAATTAAGACTGCCTCCATGAGTGAAGGACATGATACAATCTTGAACTTATTTTACCCAGAATGTCTAAGATGATGTCAGAGAAATTTTCTAATGGAGAGGGTAGCACCCAGAAGTTCCATAAGAAAATGACAATGGTTTACATAGGAACATGCTAGGAGGAATGTAAGGAGGTACTCATCATACCAAAGGCTGCCTTTGGGACCACTGGAGGATGAATGTCACTTGACAATGCTCTATGACCATGTCTCTCTGGACCAACAAAGAGCTGAAAGGTTGATGGATGGCAGATCCTAGGTGAATGGACAGCATCTGCTTTGAAAGGCTGCCACTCTGATCGAGGAAGGGAACAACAAATCAGCTCAGGGGTCTGAACTGCATGGGGTTTTCTCTCTGTTTGGATTCTTATCAACTCAGGAGCAGTAACTAATGTCCAACAATATGCTGACAGACAGGGGCCGTGGGAAACTGAACAACAGAAGGGATGTGCATATAGGGCAGAGCCCTATGGAAGTCCCTACAGGAATTAGAGGTAAGTTAAAGTAGGACATGTCAGTGAATGTCCATCAGAAGAACCACTTCCAGGTCTGGCAGGCTAGTGGAACCAGCAAGTGGGCATCCTGGTATGCTTCTTTGAAGTGGCCAGCTTGGTCCATGAGATAGGTGGGCATGGGGAGCTGCAGCCTTGCAGCAATGGGATAATTGTTGACGTGACTCTTACACCCTGTGAAGCACAGAAGGCAAAGGACATTCTCTGGCAGCAAGAGAGACAATGACTGCAGGTGGTTATGCGAAAGATTCCCCAAGGGGAAGGCCCTGCACACAGCTGCTAAGTAGAATTAGGTAGTACTCCTGGGAGGCTACAAATGGGTCCTCACGAAAGGAGACATTATTTCTGGACCAGGCTTTGCGTACCCGACATAGATGTCAATGTTCAAGCAGTATAGCAGGAGTGGAACAGAAGATACCGCACCATTTGGGCTGGTAAGTTACACTTCTGCAGACCAAGCAACGCACTTTTATCCCTGGAGTAGTAGCTTTGATAGAGAATTGGAATGGGCAGTTGAAATGGTGGTTGTCTCAAACATGAGGAGAGAAAGGTATGAAGAGCTGGCTTACACACATTCGTGAGCATGTGCTCACACCCAACATGAGGGGGCCAAGGGAGATGCCCCACACGATAGATTCTTTTCTTCTGCTGGGGGATCTTGGGAGGAAGGGCTGGGGGAGGATGCTGGGGTGACTATATGATTCTACTCCACATCACCTCCACTTTCTTTTTTCCTACCTGATACAGTACTCCTGACACCAGGGCTACAACTGCAGATATGGGAAGCAGGAATAATTCCTAAGCAAGAACCCGTACCTACAGGTTTAAACCTTCATGTCAGAAGTCCCAAGGGCCTGATGGAGTGGAATGTGCCTTCGCCATTATGGCAAAAGTGGAGTGACAGCAAATGCAGCTGTATTGCCTAGTGGCCGAGACAGCCCACGAGGTCTGGACCTATGCAACCCAACCCTACCTGATATGAATGGGAGTGGACTGAAGGGAAGGCACATGTTAGACTAGCTGCCTTCGCTGCAGGCGATCAGGATCAGCACAGTGGCTGAACTTGACAGCTCTTTGAAAGGTGAAAAACTTTGGGTAAAAGTCAATGATAAGGAAGAAAAGGAAGCATGGTGGCCTAGGCTAAAGGAATGAATAAATGGGTTATGCAACAAGAGAAATCCCATATTACATTGGTGTCTCGAGAGGCTCAGAGCAAGAGACGGTATCGTCTCTTAGCTCCATCATACCAGATGCCGGAAAATGTGAAGCCACATGTTGCTAAGACCATTCCTGCTTTCGGGACACGACAAGGTCGAGGAGAAGCATGAGAACCTGAGTGGCCTCGGCTCTGCGAGCCAGGGTCATGTGATACGGTGATGAACTGAACCAATGTTAACGACTGAGTGGGACTCTAGCAATGTGCCAGCATCTCTCGATTCTTATCTCTCAGGTTCCATGTACCACCATACTGTGATATGGTGTAACAGTGCCCTCGTTGGTAATATTCAACTAGCACACATAATGAAGAACTGAATTTAGCTAACCACGAGCTATAATTAACCATCAGTTAAATGAATTAGAGAAGGAGCCCGTTAGACTGAGGTGGCTCTAATGCCATGGTGGCCTATCAAGCAAACCAAAATCTAAGCCTGTAAATGACTCAAGGTTACAAAAACGAAACCTAAGGACCACCCATCAGCAATGGCCAACTGGTCTGGAAGCTATAGCCAATCAATAATCTCCTTCCTTTGCTCCAGCCTTTTTTCTACAAAAGTGGTGGGGTACTCCTAAGCACTTCCCATTTGTTCCTTCTCCACTCGAATAGATTTTTTCTCAAATAAATGCTTAAATTTTTAATATGCCTTAGTTTATCTCTTAACAATACTAAATGATCTATACAAATACTATGCTAAATAAGGTATAAACAGCAGTTGATCAGTGGAAGAATCAAATTACTATAAACCCACAAACGTGCATGTAGTGGTTTTAGGGGATGGATTATCTGTTCCTTTAAATCTATTCCTACCCCACAATGGCGCCTGCAAATGTCAGGCATATTTCTGACACAATTGCTGTATGTGTTATATAAATGCTCTAGTAAATGTAGATCCTCAATGATCCTTTGCTGGAAGAGAGCCTTGGCAAAGGACCAGGGTGTGGCCTATGAAAGTAAAGGATTAAGCTTGGCCAAAGAAAGATTTGGCCCTGAACCCAGGGCTGCTGGAAGGTAATCTTTACACAATTGGAATGTCCTGCCTGATACAGCGTGTCATTGTTTACTCAGGGGGTCTAGGGTCAGGCTACAGAATAGATGCTAACGGGGTAATTATGGTGCTACTTTGGGCTACCTGCTATCAGCTGGACTTCTGGAGGTGCTGGCAAGTAAGGTCAGCAGAGAGTGGTGGGCCAGGTCATGTGACAAACCCCAACAAAAATACCAAATACTAGGCAGGATAAGCTTCTCCGGTTGGCAATAGTCCATGTGTATTGTCACATATCACCGCCTGGAGAAAACATGCTGTTTGCAGGACTCCCCTGGGAGAGGAGAACTGGAAGCTCCATGCCTGGTCTTTCCTGGACCCTGGGCTATGAGACTTTTCCCATTGCTGATTTAATTGGTCTCCATTTTTGATAAGACACTATAATTTTGAGTATCATGGGCTCTGTTGAGTTCTGAGTCCTAGTGAATTTCTGAAACTGAGGGTGGTCATCGGGACCTGCTGAACTTGTAAAGACCAAATGATATTTATCTCACATATGTACAGTGGGTTTAGCATCTAAAACCCCATAAATATAATACACTATATAAGACACAGAAAAAGATGTGGGAGGATAACAAATTGAAGGCTGCGAAGGCTCCTCTAGCCTGAATAGGATCACTCAGAGAGGGAGAGGGAGGAGGAAGGAGCCGGGATGGAATCCTCAGGGAATTCCAACGTGTGAGGGGCACAGAGCAGGTAAAGGGCTTCTCTGAGGAGACTTTTGAACAAAGACCTGAAGGATGAGAAAGAGTCAGCTGTGCAATGACCAGCGAGACAGACAGCACTGATGACCACTGGACAAGTGTGTGCAGAGCCTGAAGCACAAGGATGCCTGGCCCAGTGGAGACACAACAAGGAGTCAGTGTAGCAGAGCAGGGCGAGGTAGCAGGGGCTTGCAGATGAGAGCAGAGGCAGGCAGGGCAGATCATGCCAGAACCAGCATGGCTTGGGCTCCTCATCGGACTCACCATGGGGTTTTATGAGAGGCAGTAGCTCCGTGCAGACATCTCGGGTACCAAAAAAGTTTGTTTTCATTGTCACTTCTGCTTGAATAGGAAACGGAGTGGGGTCCCCAGCTTTCAGAGGAAGAAGGAAGGTAGAGTTAATAAATGGTAGCCATGTGGTAAAAACCCATAGAATTATATTTTTTAAAGCGTGCAAAAGAAATTGGGTGAATTTTGTGTAAAACTGGCAGGTAGTTAACAGTTGTACCGATGACAATTTCCTAGTTTGACAATGTACCAACCGGGTCCACACATGGGATCTCTGTGTACAAGTTTGTGCAATTTTCTTAATTATTTTAAAATAGCTTAAAAAGTCCCCCTATTTCCCTGAAATTCAATCAGAGAAAAACTGCGTGACACCCTGGAAAAGATCCCCAGGCGTCCCAGCCAAAGAAATACAAAGGTCCCTCTGGCTGGAAGGCAGTCCAGTTCCAGGTGCACTCTGCTGTAGCCGCACCCCTGTCCCCACCCCTCCTCCTTCCCCAGGCAGCCATCCTGGACTCCAAAGGCAGGGGAGCCCCACCGCAGGGATGCTCCCATGGATCTGGCCACCCAGGCAGAACGCCTCTCCTGCGAGCACCGGGCTCCTTACTCTTGAAGGCGATGCCCGCGTTGTTGACCAGCACGTCGAGGCCCCCGTACTCCTTTTTCAAGAAGTCGCGCAGGGCGCGGATGCTCTGCAGGTCGTTGATGTCCAGCTGGTGGAAGCGCGGGCTCAGGCCCTCCGCCTGCAGCTGCTGCACGGCCGCCTGGCCCCTCGCCGCGTCCCTCGCCGTGAGCACCACGTCCCCTGAGAACTGCCGGCACAGGTCGCGCGCGATGGCGAAGCCGATGCCCTTGTTGGCCCCGGTCACCAGCGCCACACGCCTGCTGGACAACATGGCTGGGTGGGGGACCGCGGGGCGCTGGTGCGGAGAGCGGTTCTGTCTCCCAAGTACAAACGGCTCCGCGCGGCCGCTGCGCGCACTTAAGAAGCCTGACGTCTCCAAGGGCGCTGGTTGCGCGCTAGCAGGACGCGCGCCCCCAGCCGCCTGGCTCGGCGCGCAAGCGCAGGCCTCGCCCCCTCATGGCTTGGTCCCTGGGAACCTCATGGGGCGCAGCGACTGCAAAGCAGTAGGGCTCGCCACTTTGCGAAACTGGCTCGCAGAAGATTTAAGGCCGATTGCTGTTATAGGCTGCCTGCCTGGCAGAGAGAACCATTCTGATAGGCCGCGTGAGTACATTTCAACTGAAACCGTAGCTCTGGTTCTCCAAGAGTCTTTCTCTTGTGTTCCCCCGACTATTTCAACTCTTCCAGGTTGTGCTTGAAGAAATGGGGCATTTGCAGACTTTTTTTTTTTTTTTTTTCCTGGCGTTTTCAGAAATACCGCGTGAACTGAAATCTTTGGATCTAGAGATGTGGAATAAGGTGGGAAGACGTGACAAGGGGATTTAGTGTGTGTTGATTTCTCCCCTAAGTATGGAAGCAAAGCTCCTGGCTTATCCTTGGCTGATTTTCACCCCGCAGTGGGGAGCGTTTACGAAATCATGACAGGGTTACCTCCCTACACACCTGCAGGGTCATCGACTTGGCTGTATCCAGGTCCTGCAGTGTAAACGTGCTCCGGGGTGTTGCAGCCCTTTCTCACACTCAGAATAACTCGTCAGGATGCATCTTATTATCTTCATTTTAATGTGAAGAAGTGGATCCTCAGAAAGTTCATAAAGTAGTTCAGTGGTGGGAAATGAGTTTTCTTCCTTACTATTTCCTACTAACAGCAGAGGAATAGCCGACTATAGGGTCGAATTTCACTTCTGAGCTGGCTGTTGAGGCAGCCACTTCCCACAAGTGGCCATTTAAATGTAAATTTAATGAAAATAATACAATTTAAAATTCAGTTCTTTAGTTGCACTAGCCACATTTCAGTGCTCAACAGTCACACGTGCTGGTGGGCACTGTATTGTACAGACACCTACACGATGTTCCCTTCACAGCACAAAGTTCTGGTGAACAGGGGTGCTTTAGATAGATGCCAATTATGTTGCCATTTCAAGGTAGGTTTCCAATCAGTTGCAACACACAAAATTAATAATAAGGGAAAGAGGTTTGCTTTTTTATTCTCTTAAATATTTTTTGAGGTAATTGCAGATTCACATGCAGTAGTAAGAGGTAAGATAGAGATTCCTTACACTTGACCCAGTTTTCCTCAGTGGTAACATTTTGCAGAACTCCAGTACAATATCACACTCAGAATACTGACATCAAAACAATCCACCAATCATGTCCAGATTTCCTCATTTCACTTGTACTTATTTGTATGTGTGTATTTGGATCCATACAATCTTATCACAAGTGTAGGTTTGTGTATCCACCACTACAGTCAAGATATACAACATTTCCATCAGCACAAGGATCCCTCCTGTGCTCTTTTAAAACCAAACATACCTCTCTCTTGCTCCCACCCTCCCCTCCCTCAGCCCTGTCCACCAGTAATCTGTTCTCCATTTCTAAAATTGTCTTGTTTCAAAAATGTTTCGTAGCTGGAGTGGTACTTTATAACCATTTGGGATTTTTTTTTTTCATTCAGGATGAAGAGCTTTGTTTTGGATTTTCTCCCTTATCCAAGTGTATGCTTGGTCTGTCATTTGCTGGCCTCTCTGCACACCCCTAGCCTCATTTACTTTCTTCTATGTCGGGGGTGAGCCAGTGCTGGAAGGATGTGGGATGGACTAAATCCACTGAGGGTCACTCAGCGATCCAACATGACATGTAGGGAAATCTGGTCATGGTGAGGGGCCTGCTATTTCAAAAGGCCAATTCTAAGAGGGCCGTGAATCAGGATGTTCAGCCTGATTTATCCTTGTAGTACTGGTACCAACACAAGAAGTGACAAGTCAGTGGGGCAGGATGCTCCAGAAAATATAATCCATAAACATCATGTAGTATGAGAATGTAGTGTATGATAAAAGTGGCATTAACAATTAACAGGGGAAAGAAAGAATTACTCCAGAAAATGGTAGTGGGGAAAGGGGGCAATCATTGAAAAGGAAAAAAAGAGATCCTCACCTTCCAGGGTACACCAATTAATTTATAAAGAGAAAGAAAAAGAGCTTTCTCACTTTTTAAATTTATGGGTTTATAAATGAAAGTATAAAACAAGTATAAGAAAATACAAGTAAAATTTCTATTTTTCAGTATGGGCAAAGGGGTTTGTCAGCATAAGAACAGGGAAGAATCACAAAGGAAAGGACTGAAAGATTTGAGTATGGGAAAGTTTTAGAAAGTTTGTTTTGGAGAAGCATGCTAATGTAAAGCCAGTGAATTAAGATCTTGAATTAAGATTTTGTATATTTTTTCTCTGTCAAACTTGGGTCTTGATCCTGGTGGTGTGTTTGTGAGCCTCCCACCCTTCCTCATACACAGCACCTTGTCTGGGTTCTGAACAACGTGAGAAGGAAAATAAGAAAGTAAAGGTGGAGGCCCCGGATCTCTGTTAGGACTCTAATGGCTAATGTGGAAGGTATTCCTTGGTTGTGAGAGTCAAGTCTGAGATCATCCTGGCTGCTATATGGAGAAAGAATTTTATCACATCTGTTAACTTGTGGAATAAACGCACATCTTTACCACCCACTGCTTCAAAACAGTTATTTTATTTGTCCTAAGGTACACAGTTCCATGGTGTCTATTAACATAATAGATGTTGGAAAACAGTATTAAATTCTAAGTTAAATTCTAAGTTGTTGAGCTCTCGGGGTCTTCCCCTGCCCATGATTATTTACCCTCACAGAATTCCACTTGACCCTGGCTCTTCTTCGTACACTTTCTGCCTGTTTAGGATGGTCAATAAGCTTTGCCTATGGGTAGAGCATGGACTTAGAGGCTCAGAATCTAATTGTAGCTGAGCCGCTGAGTAAGCATGTCACTCCAGGCAATTTACTTAAGTTTATGAAAATTAAACAATATAACAGCAGATTTTAATAAGTAACATACTCTTGCAATAGGGCGGTGGGTCCAGCACGACCTCAACTCAACTTGAATTTGTACAGAGATGACTGGCATTTCAATGAAAGCATGAGGGAGTTGGGTGGGAGAACTGAGGGTCTTTAGTCCAGTCAGGAGAGTGAAAAATTGCAAAGGGTTGGGTTGGTCAGTGTAAAGGTCAGTAGGCCACAGTGTCTGCTACACAGAGACTGGGAGACGGAGGTTCTGTGCTTTCTCATGATTACATTTCAACACAATGGCTTTGAAATCCTTAAGAAAGACGCTCCTGGGTTGGAGCAGATGGGTATATATCTCAAACAGACAGAAGAAGGGTTCACAAATTGTAAATAAATGCTCTAAGAAAGGGTGGTAAAGAGCCTATGGTCAGATGTGGGCTAGAACGAATAGGAAATCCTTTTGGCGGCCTTGAGCATGTTAAGGGGGCTTGAGTCATCCTATGATAGGGCCTCGAGCTGTTAGAAAGTATGCCAGTGTTTCAGTCTTTTAATGTGGGGGGAGGGGAGTGAATGAAATCATTTGTGCTAACTCTCATCACCTGGCTGACAAGAGAATTTTCACATATTGAGGTATAAGGGGTAAGAAGTTGGGTTCAAAACTGATCCGGCTGGAACTAAAAAGCCTGACTTGTGGTCTATGAAACATACATTGTACATAAGCTTAAGCTTAACCAATAAAGTAAAGAATGCACTCTCAAGATAAGAATGCATCCTTCCCTATTGGTAGTGTCTGGATTGGTCCCCTTCCTGACATCAGGGTCACGTTGACCTGGTCATTTGCAACTTAATACCTCTGAAATTTTCATGAAAATGTATCCTGGGTGTGATTACTACATGTTCTTTGTTCCAAAAAGATAAGACTGTACTGCAACCCATGCTTCTCGGGAACGCCTTCTAAGGCCTCCTCGGGTTATAATCCTCACTCTGGCTCATAATAAACTCAACCCAATTTTGATTTATAGGTTGTTATGAATTATTTGCACGGACATGGCCAAGGCGGTGTTTTCCAGGTTTCTCCACTATAAAATTACTCTTCCCCCATCCCGTACTGTACTCTCTGGAGGCAAGTCTCTAAGGAGAGTCGACAGTCAGGGCGGGGGTGGGTGGGGCAGAGACTGAGCTCTGTCTCCTAGAGGGAGTAGCAGGTACATAATGATTTGGAAATCTGTAGGCGGCCTCTGGGACTGCTAGGTCGGATAGGGAGAATTGGGCGGGCCTCATGGGGCAAACGGGCTAGAGGGCGCCCTGCCCGCAGATGGCGGGGTGGAGCCGATCCAGGCAAAGCCGGTCGAGGCAAAGCCTGTGAAGTACGGGGCCCGGGCCAGGCTTGCTAGGCCTTAGCGGGAGGCGCAGCAGATCAAGGGACGTGTGGGGGCCTGCTTTAGGGGCTGGGGCCGCGACGCCAGCCTTAGGAGGGCCCTCCCCCTACTGTGGCAGGAGAGACTGCGGCGGGGGTCTTCAGGGCGGAGGTTCCTCGAACCTGAGCCGTTGGGTTTTCTCGCCCTTGGCTCGGGAGTTCAGCGTCCGTGACGCATCCAGGAAACAATGCGCATGCGCAGGCCAGGAGGCGTGGGCCTGCAGCGGAGGGAAGGGTCCGCCCGGTGACTTAGACTTGGGTCAGTGAGGACTCGATGCGGTCCTGACGGCCCTCAGCCTCTGCCTCTCCCGCTCCGGCTCGCTTCTTGCATTCGCCTTCCGGAGGAGCACTGTAAGGAGTTTCCACCTGTAGTGGGCTCGTCACCGCCGCAGCCATCTTGGGGGTGGTGCCCCGCCGCGGGTGGGCCGGAAGAACTTCCGGGGTCAGGGAAACCGGGTGACCCGGGGTTGCCAGGGCAACAGGAGCCGGGTAGTTTGGAAGTTTTCCTCGCGTTTTAATTTTTTGTTGTAAAGAGGAGAACTGAGCTCAGGTTGCCGATCTCCACGAGGCCGGGCATTGTACTGCGCGCTACGGTATCCCTCTATCCTCTGGAAACCGTTCATTTAGCGTATTTGACCCAAGAAGCCGCCGTTGAGGCGCGTGTGTGGGATGAGAAGGAGCCTAAGGCTGCGTCTGTAACCCCCGGGGCCTGAGGCCCTTGCGGCCCGAATATGGCGGGCGGGGGTGCGGTGTGTGCGGAACATTCTGAGGACTGTGGGCGCGAGGACGGTGCCGGCAGCCGACTGTCACCCGTGCTGCCACCGGGCGCTCGTGCAGAGCTGGCTCGCTGGGCCCGAGCCCCGCGCGGCCGGCCCGGGGGTGGTTGTGGGGTTCCCGGCCCGTGTGCGGGGGCAGCGCTGGGCCCTGGTACCGGCCTCGCCATCTTTGGGTAGATCGGACAATGAACCTTCCACTGCTGAAGCGCCGTATTGAGTGCCTGGGGTTCTTGTTTTGTTGTTCATTTCGGTCCGGTATGTTTTAGTAGTAGATTTTAGGAACAGGTGTGTGGTTAAACTGTACATATGTGCACCTAAGTAATATTCCTGTTATGTAAGTCACAGAATAGGATACAAAAGTAACAGTACAGCCTTCTCCCCTTGCACGGCTTTGAATATCCTTTCTTAAACCCGTTTTTATAAACATATATAATATGCTCAGAAGCAAACCCGAAAGGGAACATTGCATTTGTAATGTTCTGCAGCTTTATTTTTTCACCTCATATATCTGGGACATTTTTACGTGTTAGCATGTACCTTCTTCCACTGAATGGCTGCCTAGTTCTCAGTCCATTGCCTGTGTCATATTGGTGGTTAATGGATTTCATTTTTATGCTTCCAAAGAAGTGGCATGTGGACAGTCTAATAGTCGTTTTAGGTTTTATGATCATCTCTTTGTTTTGTCTGCTTTCTTGGCTCTCATTCTCTAATCTGTTGCAAACCCCATTTAATCACATTGACTTCAGGATCGTGGTTCTAAGAACAAACCATTACTTCACACTCAAAGAGGATTTTTCTTTTTTTCCTCCAAGACTTCCTAGCTGATGGTGGCTTCATGGCTACTGTTCATTCAAAATATAATTAGATCGGTGCTTAGTCAGTGTTGATTAGGACTGAGATGTGTAAGTCACCAAAGCACATGGTCATGAAATCAGTTATGAGGGTTTCCATGATTAATCAGCATTACATCCTTATAGGTACGAGGAACCGTGATTATCATACAACTGGATAGGAAGGCAAAGAAATGTTTTTTGTTTCAGATTGGGCACCTAAACAGAAACTGCACTTGTAGTATGAAGAAGGGAAGAGGAAGAACAAGCCGGATCAGAAGACGAAAACTCTTCAGAAGTTCTGAATCAAGAGGAGGTACAGTTTAGATCATTTGGTGCCAGTGATGGAAAAAGGAATGCTTTGTTGATTGGTATGAATAGATACATGGAGCTTTTCTCAGAGGCTCATGGGCACTTTTCAAAAAGAATATTTCTTAAAGAATACTCTTTTATTAGTGCCATTATATTCTTTTAAACCCTGTGGGACTATGAATATAGTTATTGCTCCAAGTACGTCTGCTCTGGAGATGACTCCCAGATTTCTGTTTCTGGTCCTGGCCTCTAGCTGCCTCTAGGATCTCAGTGTTTGGATCTAAATTCATCATTTCAAGTTCAGTGTAGCCCAGTCTGAACGAGATACTGTATGTGAAAGTGCTTGGCCAGCTGGAAAGTACTACATAGATGCAGTTGTCACTTTTGATGAAAATTTAACCACTCATCCTAGTGGACCTCAGGTGTGCCATCATCTTCGGAGGTGATCTTTGACTATGGTTCTTTGTCCTCTGTAGCCAGTGTCTTGCTCAACCTCGCCTGGCCTTTCGTAGGTGAACTGCTTCTCTGTTCTGCCTGTAGATGATTTCAGCTGGGTCTTTGCTGGTTTACCTACACCCTTGTTTTTCTTCCCCGCCTGTTGTTCCATTTGCTGCTGTCAGTCTGATGTTCCTAACTGGTTCCCTGTCGCCTTTTTGGTGAGGAGCCTCCATGAATGCTCCTTCCCTCTTGTGTGACATCTGAGCTCCTCCTGTGTGACATCGACTCCACCCTGCCCCTCCATGTACTGGACGTCTGTTCTTACTCATGGTTCCCTGGGCGTGCTCTGCACCACTGCCCTTCCTCGTAATCCTTCCTCTGCCCAGAACACCTGTTTTCCTTCTTGTTACTTGTTCCCTTTCTCTCTAACCTTCAAGACTGAGCTGAGATTATGTCTTTGGTAATCCCATTTCCAATTCTCACTAATGTCACCCTTTGTTAAGTTGCTTATTGGGCATTATTCTTAGGGACCTACTGGTTTTCTAGTTGTTTTTCCTGGAAGTCTTGTTTCCCACCTAAAATGTGATCTTTTTGAGGGTGAAGAACACATTGAGCTTTCCCTACAGTGCAACATATGCTGTGTGGATAGTAGTTGCTCATTAAATGCTCAGTCATTAAATACTCTTACTGTAAAATCTAGTTTTTGGTTTGTGATAATATATTTTGGGAGTATTATATCGTGGATCGTATTTGGAAAAAAAACAGTTTTATTGAGGTACAACTGACATACAATGAATATTACATTTTAATGTGTAGAATTTGATAGATTTT
Organism: Equus quagga; assembly: GCF_021613505.1. Taxonomy (NCBI): domain Eukaryota; kingdom Metazoa; phylum Chordata; class Mammalia; order Perissodactyla; family Equidae; genus Equus; species Equus quagga. The sequence continues at coordinate 7,320,226 of NW_025802777.1, forward strand.
GACTTATGTGTTTGTACAGGAAACCATCGCCGCAGTCAAGATAATGAGCATATCCATCACCCCAGGAAGTTTCCTTATATACCTTTGTAATCCTTTCCTTTTGGCCCTCTTTGAACCCTTCCTCCCCCTGTCCCCATGCAACCTGTGATCTACTTTCTGTCACTATCAATTTGTTTACATTTTATAGTTTTATAAAATGATAGCATATGAGTTTTTCTTTTATTTGGCTGCTTTTACTCAAGATAATCATTTTGGGGTAATTCTTTGTTGCTGTGTATGAGTAGTTCATTCTTTTTTATTGTTGACTGTATGCCATGATTTGTTTATCTATAATGTTGATGGACGTTTGGGGTGTTTTCATTCATTGCCTACTACAGATAAAGACATTATGAACATTTGTGTACAACAAATCTTTGCATGGACACATAGTTTCTTTTCTCTTGGGTAAATACCTAGGAGTAAAATGATTGAATCATATCATAGGTGTAGGTTTTGTTATTAAAGAAACTGTCAAGCTGTCAAGCTGGTTGTATAATCTCATGTTCCCACCAGCAGTTTATGAGAGTTCCAATTGCTCCACGTTCTTGCCAACACTTGTTGTCGTCTTTTTGATTATAGTCCTCCTAAGTGGTGTGAAGTGCTGTGTTATTGTGGTTTTGATTTGCGTTTCCTAATGACTAGTGTGCTTGTTTGCCATTTATCCAGGCATTCTTTGGTTCACTGTTTAGATCTTTCACCCATGTTTTAATTAGGTTGTGTTGTTTTTCTTGACTACTCAGAGTTGTTTAGATATTCTGGATTCGAGTCCTTTATCGGATACTTGATTTGCAGATGTTTTCAATCACGCTGTGGCTTCTTTTTTAATTCTCTTAACAGTCTCTTTTGAAGAGCAGAAATTAAAATTTGATAAAAGTCCAGTTTATCAATTTGTTGTTTGTGACCTTGCTTTTGGTGTTGTACCTAAGAAATCTGCCTAACCCAAGGTCGAAAAGATTTTCTCCTATGTTTTCTTCTAGAAGTCTTATGGTTTTAGGCTTTATATTAAGTCTATGATTCAGTTCGAGTTAATTTTTATATATGGTGCAAGACATGAATAAGTTTATTTCGTTTGCTTATGGAGATCAAATTGTTCCAGCAACATTTATGAAAAAACTATCCTTTCTCCTCTGAATTGGCTGTGTACCTTTGTAAAAGATCGGTTATCCATTTATGTGTGGATCCATTTTTGGACTTTCTGTTCTGTTCCATTCATCTCTTTGTTGTCTTTATGACAATAGCTGACTCTTTGCTGGTTACTGTGGTTTTATAATAATTTTTGAAATCAGTATTTCGAAATGGTTTTGGCTACTCTAGATCCTTTGTATTTCCATATGAATTTCAGAATCATTTTGTCAATTTCTATGAAAAAGCCTGCTTGAGTATTGATTAGGAATTATTGAATCTATAGATCAATTTGGAGAGAATTTGACATCTCAACAATATTGAAACTTCCAAACCATAAACCAGGTATGTCTTTCCATTAGGTTTTTGATTTCAGACTTTTAAAATTTTTATTTATTTATTTTTTGAGGAAGATCAGCCCTGAGCTAACATCTGCTGCCACTCCTCTTTTTTTGTTGAGGAAGACTGGCCTTGAGCTAACAGCCGTCCCTTTCTTCCTCTACTTTATATGTGGGACACCTACCACAGCCTGGCTTGCCAAGCGGTGCCATGTCTGCACCTGGGATCTGAACCAGCGAACTCCAGGCTGCCAAAGCGGAATGTGCACACTTAATCACTGTGCCACTGGGCCTGTCCCCCAAAATTTTTATGTTTAATTGTGGTAAAATACATATAACATAAAATTGGCCATTTTTAAGTATACTTCAGTAATGTTACATACATTCACATTTTTGTGCAACCAATCTCCAGAACTCCTTTTATCTTGCAAAACTGGAGTTCTATACCCATTATATAACAACTCCTTATTACCTTCTCCCCCCAGCTCCTAGTAACCATCCTTCTACTTTTTCTTTTCATGACCTTCACTATCTAGATAACTCATATAGGTGGAATCATACAGTACTTGTCTTTTTGTAATTGGTTTGTTTCACTTGGCGTAATGCCCTCAAGGTTCATTCATGTAACACCTGTCAGAAAGTCCTTTCTTTCTAAGGCTAAGTAATATTCCATTGTATATTTATGTATACGACATTTTCTTTATCCATTTATCCGTTAACGATATTTAGGTTACTTCTACCTCTTAGCTATTGTGAATAATGATGCTGTGAATGTGGGTGGACAAATATCCCTTTGAGGCCCTGCTTTCTTTTCTGGATATACATCCAGAATTGTAATTGCTGAATCATATGATAATTATATTTTAATTTCTTGAGGAATCGACATACTGTTTTTCCACAGCAGCTGTACCATTTCACATTCCCACCAACAGTGTGGAGGAGTTCCAGTTTTTCCACATCCTTGCCAACACTTTTTGGTTTCTGTTTTTCTGATAGTAGCCACCCTAATGGGTGTGAGACAGTACCCATTGTGATTTTGATTTGGCTTTCTGTAATGATTAGTGATGTCGAACTCTTTGTATATGCTCTTCAGCATTTGTGTATCATCTTTGGAGAAATATCCATTCAAGTCCTTTGCCTGTGTTTTAATTAAGTCTTGTTTTTCCATCTAGGCATTTACAGCTGTAAATTTCCCTGTCTCACAGTCCTGTAGGCTAGAAGTCCAAAATCAAGGTGTCAGCAGCATCGTGGGTTATGAGGGAAGGATCTGTTCCAGGCCTCTCTCCTTGTAGACGGCTGTCTTCTCCCTGTGTCTCTTCTGTCGTCTTCTCTCTGTGCATATCTCTGTCCAGATTTTCCCTTTTCATAAGGATACCAGTCATATTGGATTGGGCCCACCCTAATGACCTTATTTTAACTTGATTTCCTCTGTAAAGACCTGTGTAGGAAGGCCCGTAGCTAGTGTGTTAAGACTGTGTGGATTATGACCTGCCGAATGAGGAGGGACAAGGCACCCATGCGGGTCGGCACATAGCTCCCTCAGCATCTGAACCCCTGCTTTTGGGGTAGTGAAAACCGTGGGGCCATTTTGATTGAAGGCACAGTTTCAATATAATCGTATAAAAGAAGTAAAGTAAGAAGATTTATTACTTATAGATCCCAAAGATGTGGATGGGGTTTAGAGGGGCTGTCCTCAGTCCCAGGTCATGAGCGAGCAGGAGATAGAGAGCAGTGTAGCAAGCACTTATTATTTATAAGGTGGTTAGGGTGGCGGTCACTAACTTTCTGCAGGCTCAACTCTAAGTGGTTATTTTAACAGGTGCCCCAGGAGAAGCATTGCTGGAACTTGCGCAGGGAATCGTAAGCTCAGGTCCTTACCTGAATATCCAGACTCTGGGTGTGAGCAGGGTTGTCATATTGTAAAATGCCTAGGTGAGGGCAACTCCAAATAGCTGTTTTCTCATCATGAGACCCCATCTCTAAATAAGGTCATATTCTGAGGTACTGGGGCCTAGGACTGCAACACATAAGCTTTCGGGTATACAATTCAAGCCGTAATAGGTCCTTTTCTTTACTTTGCTTTCCTTATTGCACTGGACAGAACCACCAGTACAATGTTGAGTAGAAGTGGGGAGAATAGGCATCCTTGTCTTGTTCCTGGTCTTAGCGGGAAAGCACTCAGTTTTTGGTTATTAGGTATGTTGGTTGTAGGTTTTCTGTTCGATATTCTCTATCAGGTTGAGGAAGTTCCTTTCTATCCTTGTTTGCTGAGAGTGTTTGTCAGGAATGAATGTTAGATTTTATCAAATGCTTTTCCTATGTCTCATATGGTTTTTCTTTTTTCGTTTACATTATTCATGTGTGTTAAAATGTATCCCCTTTTGCGATAACACTATCTGAATTGTTTGTGAACACTGGGACAGTTCATCAGAGATTTTCTTTTTAACTGGTCATCTGATTATATGGTGATTTTAATCACTATTTTTTCTTTCCATTGATTAGTGAATGAGAGCTACAAGCCTGAATTTATAGAGCTGAAGAAGTGGCTGAAAGAGAGGAAGTTTGAAGACATGAACTTAACACCTGCCCGTTTTCCAGGTACAGTCTGGCTTTCGACTCTCACTCCCTTTCTCACATGAAAGACGTGTGGGCACAGGTGCCAGGGCAGCGGGGGTGACTCCTGCAGGTGAGCTGCATCCTCTCTGGGAGCAATCTTCTACTGTGCGCCAACCTTCCTGCCTTGGACCTCTAACACTTATTTATACTTCGCCTTGTTCCAAAAATGAATTAAAGTGGCTTGTGGGGAGAAATTCCAGAATGGTGAAATAAAATGAAAAATTAAAAAAAGGAAATAAGAATAGAAAAGTAAGACAAAGGCAGATATAAGGATGACACATAAAAGCCATGACTATTATAAAATCTTGTTGTATGCCTGTCAGAGGTGAGCCACAAATTTGACTCATCTTTCCTCAGCCCAGACAATTGATATGATCAATTACCTGAATCTTCGTGTCGTGTCTACAAAACTAAATTATTTGTCAGCAGAATTCCAGGTATTCCTGGCCCTTAGACTTGCAGGAAATGTCTTCGCTGTGTCCTGATACACCAGACATTTGTGTAAAGTGGTGACTGCTGTCCTCATCAACATACCTACAATGGTTTCATGGGATTTTTCAGACCATGCAGGCTGATGAGATTATCCCATAGGTCAGGTGAATCCAGATGGTTTTCTCAGGGAAGGGAGGTTCCAAACAACCCTCGGAGGTGCTTGTTTTCTGTGGTGTGGCTGGAGGAGAGGAGTCCTTGGAGAGGCCTCAGCATACTGCTCCCTCAGCTGGGTGGTGACTGTGCTTCCCAAGTCTCGGAGGAGGAACCCTCTGGTGGCCACAGCTTCAACAGTCACCTTGGCAGAGGTGGATTAACATTCTCTTCCGGAAGTTGAGTAGCTTGTTGTGGAGGCTGGGTTAACGTTCTTTTCTGGAAATTGAGGATCTTGTTATGGAGTTTGGATTAGCATTCTGTTCTGGAACATTCTCTTAGAGAAGTTGGGCCGCTTGCCATGGGTATGTGTCTGCATACAAGGCCACCCAGCTCTATCCTGAAGTGGGCTGGAGGTAACCAAGGAGACGACCAAGATGCTCTCATAAGGATTTTGGTTCTGCTGTAGCACAGAGACAGTTATGTGAGTGGGGCCTTGAAGTCTGTTTCATAGGGCAGGTGCAGACATCTTTTACCCTATAGAAAAATTAAATCACATGCTTCTGAATGCTCCCCTTGGCCATTAAAATGATTATTCAAGTACCCATTGGGTAATTTCACTTTGAGCAAATTAACTTCCTTATACATCACCCAAGATAGACGATATATCATGTGTGGCCCTGGCCAAGTGAGGTGATGTTTGTAAAGTTGTTCCCTATGCATCAGTTACACGTGATTACATTCGGCTAAAATACTTGATTTGAGCCATTTTCTAATAGGGCTGCTCTTACTTTCTGTTGGTGAACCATAATTGTCAGCCTCCAACAGAATGTTTAACTTTCTGTTTTTGTGTGTCAGGGAACAATCAGTAAAAGCCATTCTGTTAGATTTGACTGGTTTGAGTTCTTCATGAGATGATCAAGAGAAAATAGTGTCAGGAGTAGACTTGTGCTAAGGCCTGCCTACTCCTCCATGTACTTTGTCCTGAGAAAGATAGGTTTAACATTAGCAAGAAGGAATTGGCATATGGTTTAAATGGAATGCCTGAAAATAAGTTCTCTGTCTATAATTTGGAGCAGTGAAGAGTTACTGTTTATGAAAGGGAACATCTCTCCCGTGGCCCATCCACAGAGTCATGGGCATATGGGAGCTAGAGAGCACAATGGTTGGGTAGTGATCAGAGCCCACTCCTTACAATTCTAGGGGTAAGGAAGCTTCTGTCTTAGCTCGGCTGCTACAACAAATTGCCGTAGACTGGGTGGCTTAAACACCAAGTTATTTTTCACAGTTCGGGAGGCTGGGGAGTCCAGGACCATGGTTCAGGCAGATTCTCTGTCTGGTGATGACCAATTCCTGGTTTGCAAATTGCCGTCTTCTCCTTGTGTTCTCACATGGTGGAGAACAGGGAGCTGGAGCAAGCTGTCTTCTCTCTTCCTGTAAGGGCACTATATGCCACTTATGAGGGCTCCATGCTTATGACCCGATCACTTACCAAAGGCCCCACCTCCTGATGCCATCACATTGGGGGTTAGGATTTCAACACATGAATTTAGAGGGACACAAACATTCAGTCCATAACACCTTCCCTAAGTGCTTTATGTATCCTTGGCTCTTAATCAGTGTATGATAGGAGGGAACAAAATTCCGGGGAATTAATCTTAGTTGGTGGAGGGGCAAGGTATGGCTCCTAGGTTGCAAGCAGGATTCTGCCTGTAAGATTCTCCGCTTATTCATGCTTTGGGAACTGATGCCAGTATTTCCTTGTACCACCAAAAACACTGGCCAAATCTGGGCCTCCATAGTGGATATATGATAGTAAAAATTTTATGGCAATGAGAAGTCTGTAATAAGCTTTCCTTTTGTAGGATTTGTTTTTTTTCTTTTGAGGAAGATTAGCTCTGAGCTAACATCTGCTCCCAATCCTCCTCTTTTTTTTTTTTTTTTTTTTGCTGAGGAAGACTGGCCCTGAACTCACATCCATGCCCATCTTCCTCTACTTTATATGTGGGACACCTGCCACAGCATGGCTTGCCAAGCAGTGCCATGTCCATACCCGGGGTCTGAACCGGTGAACCCCAGGCCACTGAAGTGGAACGTGTGCACTTAACTGCTGCCGGCCCATCCTTTTATAGGATCTTAATGGCCACTTGCTACTTTGCCTAGTATATCTGGAATAAAATGATAATAAATGTAGGTTACTGTGATTTGTGATATCGAACACTGTATTGTAGAAATATAAAGTATCTTCCAGATTTGTTCCATATGCCAGGTTCTGTTCATCTATATGTTTGGAGAGAAATTTCTACTTAAAGTAGCCCATGAGTCTTTTAAAGGATGACCTCATAGAAAAAAATCCTCCCATTAGTAGTTGATTCCGGGAGGGGTTGTGGCCCATGGGAATGATTAGCTCGACCCTGGGACACAGAGAAGAAATTAACTAAGTTCTTAAAACCAAAACCGTGTGTCTAGGCTGACACTATGCTTCTGGGTGGGGAGATGAGTTAGGACTCATCAAATCAAACTTGCTAGACTCCGGATTCAGGACTCAAGGCAGGAATTCCCTCCCTGAACCAGGAGCTTCTGGTAGTCCTGCAGGAATTGACCTTTGCTGAATTATATTCTCTTCCAGCTGGGAGAAAAAAGGTCAAGAACTATGAATTTGAAAGAATGAATACTCTAGACCCGATATAATGATTATAGGTCATATTTCACGAACGCCTGTCAGAAAAGCTGTCGTCTGACTGTGGTGCAGGAGGGGAGCCTTGGGCCTAGAGAGGTAAACTTCTGGATGTTGTTGGTGGTGATGGTGCACTTGGTGAAGTTACTGTTGTGACTTGCTCTGGCCAAGGCCTTGGCTGCCAGGGAGCAGCTGGCCCTGGATCTGCCCTGCCAAGCTCATCCAGTCAAGGAGAGTACATCTGATGGGTTGCCTGGTCGGGGAGGGAAGAGTGTCGTCTGCAGGCTTTGTGGGACCTGTGTGGGCTTACTGGTCAGCCAGTCAGAGAGCTCTCAAGATCCTCACTGGGGAAAGCTGGGTCTGGTAGTGGGTAAAAGTGGGCTGAGGATCCAGCCTCTGAGGGTGGGTGGGCGTTAGGAGTAGACGCCCCCACCACAGCTGGTAGGCCCCAGGGGAGAGAGTAGTGCTTAAAGGTTCCTGTAAGAGCCCAGCAGCCGATCTGTATAAAGTGAAAGACCTTTAGGTCTCGTCTCTGAAGCTTACTTTCCCTTTGAGGACTGTAAACCCAAAGGAGGTGAGGACATGTCCCACATAGCTTCTTAGTCTTCTCTTTCCCCTGGTAGTCAAAGGATGCGAGACGTCAGCTTCAGCTTTGCGGGCTTTTGAAGTTCATTCACGTGTTTTATGCAAAACGGTATCTCTAAGACCTTGAAGATATAGTGGGATTTACCCTTTTTCTCTCTTTGTGTTTCTAGGTACTGGAAGAGGGCTGATGAGCAAAATATCCCTGCAGGTGAGAACTCTCTTATCCTTGAAACCCAATGTAGATTTGCTGCTTTGTTTTGTGGTTCAAATCAAGTGAAGTAAAAATATTTCAGACGTGCAGGCATTTTTTACCTAATGGATATGTTTGAATACAATTCTGTCTGTTAGGATTAAGTTAGCTGTATATAAGAGACAAACTGAAAGTAACAATGCTTGAACAGAGCATAAGTTTATTTTGCTGTCATGTACTCAAGCCTGGATAGGCAGACCTGGCTGGTATGCTGTCCTATGGCCATCAGAGACCCAGACTCCTTCCCAGCTCTCTGTCTGTGTAGATGGAGCCCTGCACCCCAGATCCAGGGTGTGGCTCCTAGAGCTTGAGCAACAGAAAGGAGCAAGGGGGTGAAGACGGGCAGATTTTCTCCTGTCAAGGAAATTCCACTCCCCTTCTCTCTGCCAGCGACCAGGTCCGTGTCTCCAGCCAGCTATGAGGGAGGTGGGATGGGTCCTCCTTTCCCTAGCACAGTGCCCTCCAGATTGGATTGTGTTAGTGCAGAGGGGGAGAGAAGGCACATTGGGGTAGGCAACTAGCATGCTCTGCCTCAAGATTTTATAAATCAGATCATATTTTCAATGTGCCGGGGCAGGGAGCTGCTCTCCTCTGAGAGGCCGTGCATAGTATAGTAAGTAGAGCCTGAGCAGGCAGAGGGGAGGTGGCCTCGGCGTGTCCCAGGATTGCCTTGAGCTTGCCGTGGCACCTGGAGTGAGGCTCCTAACCCTTGGCTTCTGTTTCCTCACCTGGAAAACGAGCAGGTAAATGACATAGATGACCTCCAAGGGTCATTTTAGTTCTTTTCATGATGTTAAAGGACATCTAGTGCACGATTTTCTGTAAAGCTAGAAATTAATTCCTTAATTTATTTTTAATTATTTAAAATTACTTTTAGTTCTTTAATTTATATAAAACCTAGCTGTGAACGTTTGTTAGCCTAAAGAATGGTAGCTTTTAATGTTGTGATTCTGCTATACTATTTTTATTATTCAAAAATTTTTCATTGTGGTAAAACATACATGATGTTACCATCTTAGCCGTTTTTAAATGTACAGCTCAATAGTATTAGGTACATCCACATCGTTGTGCAATATTTTTATTTTTTGAGGGGAAGTATAATTAACTTTAATCTGTAGCAGAATTTGGGGAGGAGAGATGTACCTCTTATGTATATAGTAGTAATTATGGGTAGTTTTTGTTTAGATCATGAAATGATAAGTGGAAGTTGTTTTATGTGTACTCGTAAATGTGGCTTTTTTGTTAAACTTTTTGAAAATTGAGATATATTTTACACACAGCAAATGTACAGATTTTAAATGTCCAGTTTGATGAGTTTTGATTATGAAGAGATTTACCACAATCAGGTTACAGAACATTTTATTAAGTGACTGTTTTCAAAATCAGAAAGTCATGTGACATTGGAACAGGAAGGGACTGTAGTGATCGTCCAGCTTAATCTGGATTTATAGATGAGGAAACCAGAAATTGAACCCAGAAGACTTTTGCTGAGATTTTTAACCAACTAGGATGCCTGTTATAATAAAAGCAGGATCTTACATATAGTTTCTTAGTGCTTTATTTGATTCTGGGGTCTATTACTTGACATCTTAATTTTTTTTTTTTAAAGATTTTTTTTCCTTTTTCTCCCCAAAGCCCCCCAGTACATAGTTGTATATTCTTCGTTGTGGGTCCTTCTAGTTGTGGCATGTGGGATGCTGCCTCAGCGTGGTTTGATGAGCAGTACCATGTCCGCGCCCAGGATTCGAACCAACGAAACACTGGGCCGCCTGCAGCAGAGCACGCGAACTTAACCACTCGGCCACGGGGCCAGCCCCCTTGACATCTTAATTCTTCTTTGTGTTTCTTCTGTCTCTGAGGGGGAGGACTGAAAACTATACTTTTGCAGGTGGTAAAACGAGACCCTTGTGCTGGGTGGCCTGCCCTTTCTTTAGCTAATGGGTGTAGGTTGTACATAGAGTAGGCCATTGACTGGAATGGCCTGGACACATGGATTTCACCAGATAGAATTTTTCTGCCTGTTTCCCGTAGGTAGCACAATTTCCTGTCATAGGAAGATGAAGGAACAATTTTATTTGAGTTGTTGGAGTGTTAGCGCATTCCTTTCTGGTGAATGATTGACTGGTGGTAGGTGTCAGTCACGTAATTAACCTTTAATTCTTGCTGAGGCTGTAGCACCTGGCGCTGGAGCAGGCTTGCCTGCATCTGCTGACTCAGGGACTTGGGAGCCAGTCCGTTGGTTGGCTCTTTGGTGGTCTGTGGTTGGGTTATCCCGGGTTCTTAGTGGGTGATTGTGGAATCAAGGACTTGAAAAGACTTATACTCGCAGGTCCTTTCCAAGCATGGGTGTTCTAAACTTTCCTTTCTTTTCGGTGAGGAGGGACAGATGATTATTTCATTGCCTGAGAGTTGCCTGCTCACCACGGACACAGTGATCAGAAGCTACTTAGGGGCGTACATTGCTAAGTAAGTGACTGCACATATGCTTATCTGGTGCAAGGGCTTCTCCTTTAAAGTCTGTATCATTGGCAATGTGTCATCTAAGGCATGGTTCATGAGGACCCAGCCTTTTTGTGTAGATAATAAATATCTGAAATGGTTCGAAAGGTTTACTCTGATCTATGAAGTTGGTACTTAATTCAATGTAAACTGCATTTTTAATGTTTTTAATAGGCTGCCTGGGATGCAGGTTTGAATCCTGATCTATCACTTCCTAGAGAATGAAGATTGAATGGGATAACAGATGTAAATGACAGCTGAGTGCCTTGACTCCTAGCAGTCCATTCTCTTCCATCATAGTAGATCCTGACAGATGTTAGTTACTCGCTTTTATTTTTACCCTTATTGTACTTGCTTGAATTCTCCTTCAGCTAAGAAGAGCTGTTGACATTATGAAAGGTTTAATTTTATTTAGCGTAGAAGAGAGGAGGCCAACATGGGAGCTGAGAACTATTTTTCTGGCTTATCTTATATTGGGCCTTTGTTATATTGGGGGACTTTCTGAGGACAGAATGAGTGATATCCTTAGTAGAAGAGGTTTCTATATTATGGGAGTTGGAAGATTGTATTGTTTCTTAACCCGGGGTAAGTTCTGGACCTTTTTCCCCCTGCCATATTTTTATTTATTAATTTTTTTTTTGAGGAAGACATCCATGCCCGTCTTACTCTACTTTATATATGGGATGCCTACCACAGCATGGCTTGATGAGCGGTGCCATGTCCGCACCCAGGATCCGAACCGGTGGACCCTGGGCCCCCAAAGCGGACTGTGAGAACTTAACCACTGTGCCACTGGCCACCCCCCCGCCCCCCGCCATATTTTTTAAGAGGGCTGATGTATCTTCATTGGCCTGAGTAGAAGCAAGGATCCTCTTTATATTAACATTTACTGTATTATTCTGAAATTCTGAGTAGAAAGTATGGTAATATAGGAATCTGGACTTTGAAGGTTAATGAAAACTTTTCTAAATATATTTCGTGCAACATGACATCTTTTTATTGGTAAATAAAAATACTGCAATGTATAATTTGCAGTAGAGTGGGTAAGTTTAGGAACAAAAGCTTTAGAACTGTAACAAGTGTGTAATGAGCATATTCAGTTTTCTATGCAGGCTGGTATCTTACAATAGAACTTTCTGCAGTGATCGTGATGTTTCACCCTTCATTGACCATGGTGGTAGCCACTAGCCACATAGGGCTGTTGAGCACTTGAAATGTGGCTTGTGTGACTGAGGAATTGAATTTCCAGTATTATTTAATCTTAAATAATTAAAGTTGAGATAGCTGTGTGTACCTAGTGGTTACTGTATTGGAGGGACAGGTCTAGGTTCTTCCCACCAATTTTCTTCCCTAACAAGTTTTCATCCTTATCTAGGTGAAACCAGTGGAGTTCCAGCAAAAGCTTTAAAACTAGAGAACCAACTTGGAAGCAAAGAGGTCTTTTGCAAAAAAGAATCTCTTGCAAACAAGCTGGAGCTCGTGTTAGTGAGTCAGTCCTTGTGTCAGGGTGACTGAGTGCTTGTACTGGGGTAGAAAGCGCTGAGGAGGGAAGACCTCTCTCGGGTGCACTGAGCAAACCTGAGTGCTAGCAGTTCGGCCACAGTCCCTCTGGGGACAGAGCAAACCGCTAGGATGTCTATAACTCTTGCTTACTCCATATTTTGAATAAAAGTAATTCCTTTAATTCAGTTTTTAATTTTAAAAGGTGGCAGCCTCCTCTGTCTCCTCTTCTGGCTCTCTGCACCTTTTTGGTTGCAGAAAAGCATGCTGGGGACCGGTCTGTCTGGAAGCCTTACCTGGAGGTTTTACCGAAGGCCTACACCTGCCCTGTTTGTTTGGAGCCGGAAGTGGTGGATCTTCTTCCCAAACCATTGAAAGCAAAGGCCAGAGAACAGAGAACCCGCTTGCAGGAGTTCTTTACTTCCTCCAGAGACTTTTTCTCTTCCCTGCAGCCTCTATTTTCCGAGGCTGTTGAGAGCATCTTTAGCTACAGTGCCTTCCTGTGGGCTTGGTGCACCGTCAACACCAGAGCTGTGTACATGAAGCCCAGGCGGAGGCGATGCTTTTCCGTAGAGCCAGACACCTACGCGCTCGCTCCATACCTGGATCTGCTCAATCACAGCCCAGACGTCCAGGTGAGAAGTTGACAAGAGGACACAGGTTCTGTTTGGATAGGAAGGACTCCAGCATGTAGAACTTGTGACTTTGAATCCTGAGTGAAACCACAGGGAAAGGTGTAGCTGGCTTTGGGCAAACCCCCCTGCTGTCAGGTACGCTTCTGTCTTTCCTCCTGACCCTTCCTGGTGTCCTTTTCCTCTGCCCGTTTTCATACTCTGCTCTCCAGAGACTTTTGTTGTATCCCGTGGACTGGCTTACCCAGCAGCCCGCCCCTTCTTCCCCCGCCCTAGTAGAGTCCTTCCTGTCTCCTCCTTGTACACTTGGAGACACTACTGTCAGCAGTTATTTTTGCTGTGATCCCTGATTAACCTGCTCCTTCCCCCTCTGAACTCTACAGTCTTAGGAGTCGGGGACTTTGCCTCGTTCCTTCTTGTAACCCCAGTGATCAGTGCAGGGCCTGGCACGTGGTCGGCGTCTAGTAAATGCTTACCAAATGGCTGAATGTTTGTGGGGAGAAGGAGCCTGGGAAATGATGAAAGAATCCCACTCTGGGAGACACTCACAGATCTCTTCTTCCCCAGCCCTCCTCCCCTGTGGCTCATAAAGGAGGTGATTATTTCTTTAGGGCATGTTGCGGCAAAGCCTGCTTTGAGGGCAAAGGGTGTTGTATGCCGCCTCACCTGTGACCCATTCACGGTACTCTTGGGGCACGCTGCCTGGGACCCGTGCTCCTGCTGTCCTCTTCATGCCCCCCACCACCCTGAGAAGATTGATGATGCCTGGTTAGCCCACATGCCAGTGAGAGGAGAGTGTAGGGAGGCCCCTATTGTGCTTTCTTAGGCCAGGACAATTTCCTTGCTTGTCTGTCTTTTGCTTTTGTAGAAAGATGCATCTCTAACAACATGAATCACAGGTGACTGAGGTTACAAGTATGTTTACGTGGTTGATATCAATGAAATAATGTTGGGGGTGTGTTGTACAACAGGGTGCTGGTCTCAGGGACTCAGTCCCCATTGGCTTGACCTTTTTTTTTATTGGGTTGTTAGTGCTCCAAACCAGTGTTTTTATAGTTGCGTTTAGTGGCACTGCAAACTACAGCCTGTAGGCCTGTGGTCTGGGGACCCTAGCAAAGCCTAAAATATTCACACTCTGGCCCTTTATGGAAAAATATTGCTGACCTCTGGTCTAGAGTGTGTTGCAGGGGCCAGCCTGGTGGCATAGTGGTTAAGTTCATGTGCTCTGCTTTGGTGGTCCAGGGTTCATGGGTTCTGCTCCCGGATGTGGACCTGTATACTACTCGTCACGCCACGCTGTGGTGGCATCCCATATACAAAGTAGAGGAAGATTGGCACAGATGTTAGCTCAGGGCCAATCTTCCTCACATACACAAAAAAGTAGAGTGTACTGCAGCTGACTTTTGGCATGAAACTCTAAACCATGGTCCTGATCTCTTGTTGATGCTGCAAGCTAAGGAATTCAGCCTGTTACTCATCCTCATCTCCCTGGGACTGGCTGCTCAGAAAGGAGACCTCAGTACCCACTCCTTATTGTGGGGGAGCAGTTAGTTCTTCTTGGGTTTTTTTCTTCTATACCTGTTAACTAACAAAATTGTCCCCAAATCCGTATGATGGCATCAGCCAATGTCACAGTTACAACTAAGATCACACAGCTTTTGAGCTGTTGTAAGACCTGAAATTTCCTATGCTGCCTTGACATCTTTGGGCCTCGCAGGCCCCGAAGGCCTGACCCTGAGTTTGCCTGCTCTCACCAGATATTCCCCCCACCTAGGGGGAAAGGCTTCCCCTCGGCTAGTCTCCCTATCACCTGGGCCAGCCGTCCCTGACCTAGTCCTTGACCTAACAGGTTTCACCTCCTTGCCAGCCCTTGAAATTATTCAAAAAGCGAATCACATCTTCCTACGGGAACCGGGGGTCATCACATCCTCTCGTTACTGCAAAGCCTGCTTCCCATGGCCCCTGCTGGTCCCTCTGCTCCCGAGTACAGCCCCTGTCTGGTCATTGCATTGTTGCTGCATCCTCTACCCCAGGCTGTATATGTGGCTAATAAACTGCTGTCAGTCTCATCAGTCTGTTGTCAGGTGTAGTGTGTTTGGCAGGATCCTAAGACCCCTTAGGCAGGACTCCCTCCCTCACCGATGGGGTGAACAAAAGAGGCTGACGTGCAGTTGTGGCATTGTTTTCCACATGTGGCTGAATTCAGGGATGAGTGTTTGAAAGCTGCATCTGGCTTAAATTAATCTTAATCTTTTTAGTTTTGTGGTTAGCTTTAAAAAAACCTTTAACAACTTTCCTTTCTAGGTGAAAGCAGCATTTAATGAGGAAACTCGCTGTTATGAAATTAGAACAGTTTCAAGTTGTAGAAAACATGAAGAGGTATTCATCTGCTATGGCCCTCATGATAACCAACGGCTACTCCTGGAATATGGATTTGTTTCCATCCACAACCCTCATGCTTGTGTTTATGTCTCAAAAGGTTGAAGTCAACTTTGTTCTTACCACTAAGATGATAGGATTTTCCCCCCCATCTGGGGATGTATTTATTTTGTTTTAATAAAAATGGCAAAACCTTACAATGTACATCATTAATTTTCTCCCAGGCAGGGTGGCCTTACTCTTATTGACCATGTAATTTTAATGTTGAAGTAAAAACAACAAAGCGTTGATCTTTATTGATGGTGGGAAGAACCGAGAAATGTTTTATTGCATCAGGTCAGATGATAGGATGGAAGAAAAGGAAAACTGCAAAGGAGATAAATACAGTATTAATAGATGGAAAGAAATGGAAATCTTTATACTGAGACATTGTCGCTGTCACTAAGGATAGAATAGAATTAGCAACGAATTAAAAAATACTTATTAAGCACCTACCATGTGTAAGGCATTGTGCTAATCACAGAGGTGAGTACCTTACACATCCCTTGTCTTCAGAGTTCAGTGTCATGATGCAAGGTTGATTTCATTTCTGCTCTTTTGTGACTTACTAGCCATCATCATTGGTATGACTTTTTAAAATAATAATTTAGCTCGTAAATTCGTGCTGTGAAAATTCCAAATATAATATTAAAAACGGTACATAGAAGACTGATGTTTTTCCTCTCCTGAAGCAGCAGACAAACAGTTTTCTGGGCCATGAAGAAATGGCCAGAGATTGACCAAGTGTATAATTTGAGGTGGTTTTAATATAAGTTCTAGTGGAAAGAGAAACTTGGTCAAGGTGATATTACTGCATCCTATCAGCAGAATAATAATGTTATTTCTCAAAATAAAAATAGAAAAGCAGCGGGGCTGGCCCCATGGCATAGTGGTTAAGTTCTATGCGCTCTTCTTTGGCAGCCCAGATTCATGGGTTCAGATCCTGGGCGTGGACCTACACCACTCGTCAGCTGTGCTGTGGTGGTGACCCACATATGAAGTAGAGGAAGATTGGCACAGATGTTAGCTCAGGGACAATCTTCCTCAGCAGAAGGAAAAAGCAAGGCAAAAACTGGGCCTCGCTGGGTCTCTTAGAAAACTAGCTTTGAGATTAGCGTCATATTATCAGAGTAATCTTCAGATTGATGACCATGAAATATTGATTGGTCAAATGATTCGAATAAAATTGACATTTAATTGTTTTTGCATTTAAAAAATAAAAACAGAGAAATATAAAAAGAACTTTTAAAAATAGAAAAATCTCTCATTATCCTTCTACCCCAAATAAGCTCTGTTAACTTTGCATGTTCACTTTCAACTGTTTGTGATTGTAATCACTCACATCCAGACAGTTTTGAATTCTGACTTTTAAACACTTAATATTGTAAACATTTCCTCATGTTTGTACAGAATGTAGACTTTTGGTGAGTGAACTTCTCAGCGGTCCTGCTGATGTCTTAATTACCTGGTTGTTGCCTGATTTGCTTAGGGAGCATGAGCTGAGATTGGGGACGTTTTCTCCCCTGCCTTGGAATTCTTTTAGCTTTTCAAGGAGTAGATAATGACCTCATTGACTTGGCTCTGAAAAATAGACTTTTTTGGTGTGAATTAGGTCAAACTCTTTACATATGTCTTGATTGCTAATGAGAAGGAAAATAACTTGAGAAGGAAAGGCCCACACTTTTGTTGGAATGACACCCTAATTCTTGTTCTGTTTTTTTAATGCAGATATACTTGTTAAATATCTTCCATCAACAGATAAACAGATGAAGAAAAAGATTTCCATTTTAAAGGATCATGACTTTATAGAGTAAGTGTTTTTCTCTCTCGCTCTCAAAATTATTCCTTCAGGAAATTTTGATGAAAAAATTGAGGGTTAGGGTTTTTTTTTTTTCTTTTTCTGAGGAAGATTTGGCCTGAGCTAACATCTCTGCCAGTCTTCCTCTATTTTATATGTGGGACACCACTGCAGCATGGCCACTGCCGAGCGCTGTAGGTCTGCGCCTGGGAACCAAACCTGGGCCACTGAAGTGGAGCGTGCCAAACTTAACCACTAGGCCACGGAGCCCACCCCCATGGTTAGGGTTTTTGTAGGTGTGAGAGCTATCCTGACTTGTACCAGTTGACAGGTGTTTATTGAGCACCTACTCTGTACAGTAAATTGTGCTTGATGTTGTGGGGCACACAAGGAGCACAAGATACTTTTCAAGAAACTTATTTGGGGACATAAGATACAAGCTTGAAATGTTAAATTATTGTACCAAAAGAGAGCCCTGCATGTATTGATTGGTGTCCCAGTGTGAGCTTGTCTCTAGCATGTGGTCAGGTGGGATGGCCTTGGGCTCCTACCTGCAGGCCAGGCTGGCCCTCAGTCACTCAGCCACATGGTGCAGGCTCTTGGGGTGGGGGGCAGGGCTAGGTGATTCCACTCCAAATGGGGTAAACAGGGTTCAGGGTTCTCTCTTTCAAACTTTCTTCTGTAGATAAAATTAAGTTTTAAATAATGCAGCGAAGGGTGAGTGCAGTCCAGCTGTCGTGGCTGCCATTTGTTTGGCATCCAGGATAGTCCAGATTCTTCATCGTTCGTATCACTGTGACATGTGACACATGCCCTCTTGCTGTGGCCCGTCATCCACGTTCAGCTTCTTACTGAATTAATTGGAAAATAGCTTTTTCTTCTTTTTTTTAAAATATAAAGAATTTTCTGTTACTCAGGCTTTATTCTTAAATATTTGCAGACTTATTTTTCTCTTTTGTCTTTGTGACCAAGATTGCAGGTTACATAATGGTTAGCCCCATTAAAAAAATGTTTGGCTCTTCAACCATTTGCCATGTGTCATGAGGTACCGAAATGATGGATTTGTTGTTATTTGTTTTTCTGCTTTAGAAATTTGACATTTGGATGGGACGGGCCATCCTGGAGGTTACTCACAGCTCTCAAGTTGTTATATCTGGAAGCTGAAGAGTTGTAAGTTTTATCTGTGTTGGTCATGAGCTGTCATTACAGTCTGGACATGATTTTGTGGGGTTTTCAGCTTACGTTCAATACCCAGCCTGAGAGGAGAAGGGAATTCCGTTGTTTGTTGAGGTTGCTTATTCTTTATGTAAGTTGCCTATGTGATGAGTTTTTCACTTCTAAGTTTTCACCATTTCTGGAATTTTGGTTTTAGAGTCATAATCAGAGTACCTGGTCCTGAGAACTCTTTAGTCTCTACTCAGATATTTCCCCCTGGTGACCTGCAGCTGATTGTTCAGGGTCAACACTTCAAAAAGTGTGGGCATTGGCACTGTTTAGAGGAAAATCTCTGAGTGGGTAGGGTTTTCGTGAGCAGGGGCCCCACCTGACTCTGCCCTGGGGGCAGATCGAGACCCTTGCTCCAGAAGAGGCCTGGATGTTTCCATGGAGGAGGTAGGCGGAGGAGACCCCAGTGTAGACTCGCATCCTGCTCAGGCTCCTTAATATTTCCTTGAGGCTGTGGGTCCTTCCCCCAGCGTGGTAAGAACTGTGCCCTCCCCAGCTCTGGAGCTCCTTCAGTCTGGGTCCTTGTTAAGGAGTCATGGGTAATGCCCACCACTTAGTTTCTCTCACTGAGCCCTTGCTATGTGTGGAGGACTTCCTGAAGATGGTGACACCCCCCTTGAGCAGTTGCAAGGATTAAATGAGATAATGTCTAGGAATAGCCCTTAACACAGTGCCTAGAAGGAGTTGGTGCTCATTCAGTGATGCTTGTTGTGTTATGGTTTATGGTATTGCTTCCTTCTTTTTCTGTAGGGACTTGGGGAGAAAAATTACTCCCCGATCTCACACCAGAAATAGTTGAGTTTGTTCTCAGCAGATGGTTTGTATTATCTTACAGTCACTGTGAATTCTGTCTCTATGTTTCTTTTCTTTTTTTACTGTTCACTAGAAAACTTAAGAGGCAAATATGTGGTCCATCCAAATGTGCAGGATTTTAAGGCATACAATTTATCCTGACTGTATCTTATCTTTCTTCTTCTCATCTTCCCTTTGTCTTATTTTCCCCTGTCCATTCATCTTACATTCTGTTTTATCTCATGGGTACCCCTGTAAGCTTCCTTAAATCCTTCTTGGAAATCAGTATGAGTCCTTTCCATGCATGTCAACCTCGAATTAAATGAAACAACTGGATGTTTCCCAGAGGTCATCCTCAGGCCTCTTTTCTTCCCTTCGAGTTATTTCCAACTGTCTGGAATGGTGTGGCAGAAAGAGAACGTGGTTGGGATTCTGCCTGACATGTGTTTGCAGCAATTACTGCCTCTCCTAAGCTTTGTCACTTAGAGTGAGTTCTTTATCATTCCCGATTCTCAGTTTCTTTGTGTCTAATGTAGGGATAATAATGCCTTCTTTGCCCGGTAATTGTGAAGCTTAAATTAGATAATGGTTGTGTATGAAACACTGTGCCTGGCACATAGTAATTTCCTTCCTTCCTTGCTTTCTTTCCTGAGAATTTTTCTATTCCTGAGGTTTCAACCATCGTCTCTAAAGCTGAAGACTTAAGACTTTACTCCCTTTGTGGCTTGTTGGCTGTTCTGAATTTCTAAGTGACCTATGTGTATGTCCACTCTGATGTTACCTTACCCCTTCCAAGCCACTTCCACTCCCGAATTCTCCGCATCCAGCGTCTGTTCCTCCACCCTCCTCCTCCCTGGTTCCTACTTCTTCCTGGTGTACAGATTTTTCTCTGCCACCTTCTGGCTCTGCATCCTGCTGTGGCTCCCCTTTGCCTACCCTGAAACACCTACACTCTTCTGCCTGCAGAAAGTTGGCCCCACCTGCCCACTCAACCCGATTTCCTCCCAACTTTCATAATATAAAGTGGGAATGCCCTGCACGTAGAGGAAGGCTTCACGGTAGATTCCTCCTCCCATCTGTAGAGCATTTTACTTTGTGAAATGTGTCCCATTCAGTTTGCCATATTTGAGGAAAGACTGTCCCTTGAAGAGAGGAAGCACTGCCGCCTATGCTCTGTAGTCCCTAGTCCTTGGGGCCATGGACTCCCCTTCCTGTCCTGTCTCCTGCTCTATTCCTGTGGCTGGTGGATGTGACTCACTCACTTACGTGCCGGACACAGGGTTGGGATGATAAAATTCAGTCCCTGCCTGCAAAGAGTGCCAGTCCCCTCGCTTCTTATTTTCAGATGTTCCTTCTTTCTTATGTACCTTGTCTGCTTCAGCACAGGAACTGCATGTGGCGGGAGGTTTGGGGAATCTCCTTATGGAATGACTTTTACTATGATTCTGGAAAAATAGAAAAAAGAGTTTTGTGTTGTGTTGAAGCGTAAAAGCCTTCTTTATTTTTTGAGAGCCTGCTGAAATGATCTTACTCAACGTATTGGTTCTAGTACGTGCTGGAAAAAAGTACTTCTTGGGGAAATAATTTCAGATACAAATGAGAAGACAAGTTTGGACGTAGCCCAGAAAATATGCCGTTATTTCATAGAAGAGACTAATGCTATGCTTCAGAAGGTATGTTTCTAGAATATTGCATCATTTTCTTGAAGAAGTGTTTTGATTAAGAAGTTACTTATTTTGTGCCTGTTGGATAGGGATAGTACACCTTATCAGGGCATTGTTTAATGCTTTACATAGATGAACGTTGATGTAATTTCTGTTTTTTGACTATTTTTTTTATCTACACCTTTTAATAGGTGAAGTTGTTACATGAATTCTTGGTAATAAATTTTTAAGTACTCTTTGTTTTTTATTTTTATGTAGTAAATGTTTTAATTAAATGAGAAATCACTCATTTGAGTGAAAACATTGCTGGATTAAAAAATAATTTAAATGAACCTTGAAGGCATTATGCTAAGTGAAGTAAACCGGAATACAAAAAGACAAGTATTGTATGATCCCCCTTACATAAGGCATCTTGAATAGGCAAATTCATAGAGACAGAAAGTAGAATAGCGGTTACCAGGGGTTTGGGGAGGGTGAGATGGTAGTTAGTGTTTCATGGATACAGAGTTTCAGTTTGAGATGATGAAAAAGTTTTGGAGATGTGTAGTGGTGATGGTTACATAACATTGTGAGTGGACTTAATGCCACTGAATTATACATTTCGGAGTGGTCAAATGGTAAATTTTATGTTTGTGTATGTTTTACTACTATAAAAAATCATTTAAAAATAACTTCCAGGTTTCTCGTATGAAAGCTGAAGAAATCGCTTTGATAAACCAGCTTACTTTAGTGGAAACATTGTGGACAGAAGAACTAAAGATTCTCCAGGCATCTGCTGGGATCCTCAACAATTTGCAAACAGCTTTTACATAACTTCACCCAAGTGTGTTTGATCACCTCCTGTGGTGGGTGTGGCTTCTTAAATGTTTTTAAACTTCCTTAAACATTTTTAAACTAAGGTTCTTTTATATAGAATCATTTACAGTCAATGAACAGCTTCTATTAAACAATTGTGTACTTAATCCTTTTCTTTTTGCTTTTCTTTGTGTGTGGGGTGGAGTGGTGGCTGCTCCTAGGACACGGAAGGATATCTCTAGGGGGCAGAGCAGGCTCTGGGATCCCAGAGCTGTGATCGAAGAACAATGTGCCATCCTCATGGTACTTTTAATACTCAAAATAAACAAGAGTTCCTAAGGAAGAAGTCTGAGGAAAGTACTGAACTGTAATGAGAGAGAGAGAGTGCGAGAGCCAGGAGCCAGCCTGGGGCTGTGTGTGATCTTTCACTGGGTGTCTGGCTTCTTATCTGACTCAGCAGCTGTAAAAGGGAAAGTAGTTGTGCTTCTAGATGCTCTGATACCATCTGGTTGAGTGGCATGTTGGTGGTGGGTGGCTTTGGGTGGGGGTTGTTGGGCAGTGCTTGGCGGTCCTGGGTCCCACCTGGGCGTCACTCCCTAGCGTGAGCTCTGAGCTAGAGAAGTGACTTTGAATTTTTCATCCTCAATTTCCAATCTGAAAATGAGATTGTTGGGCTGGAATGGTGGCTCCCATGTGTTCCATCGCTTTGTACCCTCCTTCCCCTGCCCAGCAGGAGGCCTGAGGAGCCGGTACCTGTGTTAGGCTGAGGCCCCAGGTGATGCTGTCCCTGCCCTTCTCAGCCTCGCTGCGCTCCGAGAACCAGAGAATTGGATAATTGGAGGGACCGTCCAGCGCTGACCGTGATTTTATGAATGGGGAGTTAATTCATCATTGTTAGGTAGGAAAAATGAGGCGCGTGCCTCAGCAGACGTCCTCTACCGACAGTTTCCAGAGATGTGTTTAAATCTCTTGTCAGCCAGCATCCCTTTACCATTCTCTCTGTGGTGGGTGTTTAACTTTATTTTGCTGCTGTTCTGTCATTTTAATGGAAGAGGAGGTAAATTTTTGGGCTTAGTTGGCCATTTTGAATTGATTCTTTGCCTGCCTTTTTTTTTTTTTTAAATGATAAAAGCATTTTGGGCTATAGACTTCCCTTTGAGTGTGGTTTTTATATAAAGTGTGCTCTAATTGATACTTTTTAGATCTTGGCTCTGGATTTATGCTTTCCAGAGCATATTCTTGCCTGTCAGTGTTCCTGACAATTGTGAGGGAGGCAGAACAGGTACTGTCATATCACAGAAGCAAATATGTGCTTATTATAAAAACTGGATCATTATTGAAACACAAGACATTAGAGTTATTGAATGTTAGTAGTACTATATGTGGAGCATGGTGCTAAAGCCTTTATGTGCAGTGTTTCATGGGAGCCTCACCCTTACCCTGTTTTACAGAGAGGTGAAGAAATTGCCCGAGATTCCACTTCTGTCGTGGGGTGGTGTCAGTGTCGCAATCCAATGTACACATCAGGATAGATGCAGAGAGGGCTGATGGCCACTCTGAGTTTATTATGACCAGCGTTTCAATATATGCATAGCTTACAGCTGTTAAACATACACAGGTGTTCTGGATGAAGTAATTAGCGAATGCCAAGAATTCTTGGTGATTTCTCAAGGAGCCCTCCCTCGGCCTCTGTTTTGATATTATCATGTTTTTGCTGTGCTTGTATATTTTTATCTTGGAGCAGGCAAGGCCTCCTAGGCAACGGCTCCTCCTGTTCCTGATATCGATATTGTGTCTCCATCTGTGCCCCTGGGCGACCGATGCCTGGCTTAGGTTGCCTCCCCCTGGAGGTCTTACCCGTCATTGGCTAACCGGCCTTCTCACCTCCGGGTCACAGTTGGTTGGCAAGCCTTTTCCAGTGACTATTAACCCTTCCTGCGTCAGGGGCGGCTACAGGTGGACCTCGACCTCTACAGGGGACCTCTGTTCAACAGCTGTGGTGTGTCTGTGTCTGGAATTCCTTGGGCTGTCCTGACGTGGGGATGCAGTTCACAGGTCCATGCCGGTCATCTCCCTTTTCAGCTGGCATCAGCACTTGCAGAAAGTAGCACTTCTTGGTATTCTGCTCCTACACAAGCATTAGTGAGCTTTGTGGACGTCACTGAAGGTTTTGTTGGGAGATGTTGGGGGCTTGGCGTTGCTCTCCCTGCCACGCAGTTTAAAATCCACAATTAAAAATGGAGCGAGAGCCCTGCCAGAGAGCAGCCTTCTTCTCATTTAGCAGGCGTAGGCCAGCTCCTTGTCCTCACTGCAGTCTCCTCCCTTAGGAAGGCAGGAGGTGGGTACAGGCGCCATTCAGCTTGTCCTAGGAGAGAACAGGGTCTATCAGGAAGCGAGGGGCTTGTCTCTCTGCTCTGTGGACACAGCTGCTTAGCCCTCACGTGTCCTTCCCCGTGTGGACGCATTGAGGTAAGTGTTGGAGGAGACTTCTGGGGACACTTGAGTTCCCAGGAAGAGGGGGTTTCCCCTAAGCATGCTCCTGGCCTCTCACAGCTCAGAGGAGGAGCTTATCTTACTACAGCAGCGCCCCCATCCAAGGGGGATACGTTCTAGACCCCCAGTGCATGTCCTGAAACCGCGGGTAGTACTGGACCCTACATATACAATCTTTTTTCCTCTGCATACATACCTGTGATGATAACGTTTAATTTATAAACTAGGCACAGTAAGAGATTAACAGCAATAATAAAATAGAACAATTATAACAATATAGTGTAATAAAAGTTACCGTACATCTTAGCAACCTCAGTGTATGATTTTTTTTCTTTCCTTATTAAGTCGAGAACTTTCACCTTTTCACTTAAAGGAAGCACTGTGCAACTTCTCTAGCATACCCAAAGTGCCAGCATCACTACTCTTGTGCTTTGGAGCCATTATTAAGTAAAATAAAGGTGAGTTGAACACAAGCACTGGGATACCTTGACAGTTATCTGGTGAGTGAGCCTGCTGCTGAGTGACTAGTGGGTGGATGTTGTGTAGAGCGTGGATCCGCTGGACAAAGGGATGATTCGTGTCCTGGGCAGGACAGCCGGAGATTTCCTTGTGCTGCTCAGAACAGCTCGCATTTTAAAATTTATAAATGCCTGAGGTTCCTAACACACCCACCTTGTTGGCATCTGGTTGCTGAGTTTGTGGTGGTAAATCTCCCACTGGTGCCTTGGCCTCAGGGGACTGATTTGAGGCATTCTTCAAATCTTTCAAGCTAAAAACAGAAGAGGCAGTCCTCAGACGGTGCTTCAAGTGCTTCTGCCTGAAGGTAGAGACTGCTAATGACCTTTTAGGAAATCAGAGCTGTAACTGTGTGAAAAATGGCTTTCACCAAAGCACCTGGGCACCGCCCTTAGAGGGGCCATTGAGCTACAGAAATGGGGAATTTAGCTCCTCAGTTGTTAAACAGCAACTACATTCCGTGTGATGGATTAATGTTGGGCAGTAGGTTTTGTCCTAAAGAGGAACGTATAATAAAACCCATATTGATTTGTTGGCTGACATTTGAATGTAGAGCATTTTCAAGAATGCCACCATGTTGGTTCACTTAAAAAGAGCTTTCTTTTACAGATTCAGAAAGTCATGTGTGAATTAAAGGGAACAGGAACATTAGGAGGGAAGAAGTAGGCCTGATGCACTTTTCTCCAGCCCTGCCTGGGCAACACATAGAACACTGCCAGTGCGCCACGTAAAACAGTGCACTTGTACCACATACAACAATGCCAGTGTACCACATACACCAGTGATGTACCACATACAACAGTGCCAGTGTACCACACACAGGATTCCAATGTGTGACATACAACAGTGCTGGTGTACCACATAAAACAGTACTGTTGTACCACATACAACAATGCCAGTGTACCACATACAACAGTGCCATTGTACCACATGCAACAATGCCAGTGTAACACATACAACAGTGCCATTGTACCACATAAAACATTGCTGTTCTACCACATGCAACAATGCCAGTGTACCATACACAAGTGCCATTGTACCACATACAACAGTGCCATTGTACCACATACAACAATGTCTGTACCATACACACAATTCCAATGTGCAACATACAACAGTGCCATCTGCTGTCTCCAGTGCTCTTCCCTGTCACCTTTCAGAGGACATTTCTCTATCTTTATCGTTCTGTTGTAACATTTCCTTCCAGGGATGTTTTCTTGTTTAATTTCCTGTTATCCCATGTAGTTTTAACATTAGGCTGTGAGTAATTTTGAAAAACTGCTCACAAATAATATAGTAAAATTTAATAATAAAAAGTTACCATTTCACATCCACTAGGACAACTATAGTCGAAAAGATAGACAATAAGCATTGTTGAGGATGTGGAGGAATTGGAAGCCTTATATACTGCTGGTGGGAAAGTAAAATGGTACAGCTGGTTTCGAAAAGT
Source organism: Equus quagga (assembly GCF_021613505.1). NCBI lineage: Eukaryota > Metazoa > Chordata > Mammalia > Perissodactyla > Equidae > Equus > Equus quagga. The sequence goes on from NW_025802777.1 coordinate 7,346,216, forward strand.
TTGGCAGTTCCTCAAAAGGTTAAGCATAGAGTTACTTTATGACCCAGCAATTCCCCTCCTAGATACATAGCCAAGAGAATTGAAAATATATGTCCATACAATCATGCATGTTCATAGTGGCATTATTTGTAACAGTCCAAAACCCAAATGTCCTTCAGTGGATGAATGGATAAAAAAATTTGGTCTATCCGTAAGATGGAATATTATTCAGCCATAGAAAGGAATGAACTACTCATACATGCTACGACATGGATGAACCTTAAAAATATTATGCCAAATGAAAGAAATCAGTCACAAAAGACCACCTATCATTTTATTTATATGAAATGTTCAGAATAGGCAAATCCACTGAGATGGAAAGTAGGTTAGTGATTGCTGTGCGGTGGGGTGGGTGCTGTAGGGCTTGGAAGGTGTCAATGCAAACAATCCACAACCAATCTATAAATCAAAATTGGGGTGAGTTTATTATGCGCCAGATCTGAGGGCTAGCCTGGGGCTTTCCTTCCTTTGGGACCAAAGAAGTGGGGTTTACAGAGTGGTTATATACCATCTTGGACCAAAAGCATACCTCATGTATGATAGGAGTGTCCCTTTTACAACAGTCACGAGATTGCCTAGCCGGCGCAGCACAGCTATTCACGCAGCAGATAGCAGGGCTGCTGTCTTGATGGACACAGCACGTAGCAGGTCTGTTGTCTCAAGCTGAGTGGTCACAGGGTGGGTGCTGCAATCAATTCCTAGTGTAGTGGGAGATACTTATCCTTAAGGAAATGCCAATGCCTCTTTGTCATAAGGGCATTTGTTCTTGTCTTTGCGACATAGCAAATGGTTAAAGCAGATACACAATGCATGCTCAATGGCCATGTCAGGCCCTTTTGGAAAAACAAGGTCGAGCCAAATTACTTTTACACCAAATGGCTTCCTCATATACTCCAATATATCCTATTGCTTGCTGTTTGTTTATCAAGAGTGATAAAGAGTATGACGTTTTTTCAGGGGTGATGAAAATGTTCTAAAATTGATGGTGGTGATAGTTGCACAACTCTGTGAATCACTTAAACCCATTGTATTGGACACTTTAAATGGGTGAATTGTATGGTATGTGAGTTCTATTTCAATAAAGCTATTTTTTAATACAAGTAGGGCTAGTACCTAATTGGTGAGAATTATATCCCTCTGCTCACTTTTAGCTAACACTTTTTCACAGGAGGATCCAGGCTTTGTCAATCTGATGGTGATAGGTAAGCCCTGGCAGTGTTAGGTCCTCTGCCTCAAACATTACATTCAGCACCTGGTTAATCCTTACAGTGATCTGTTGAGGTCATAGATTCCTGATTTTGTGAATGTGGAAGCAAAAGTTCAGAGAGGTAAAGTTATTGCCGAGATCACACAGCTGCTAAGTGGCAGAGCTGGGATTCAAGCCTCAGTCACTCTCCAGACTCCACGCTCCTAATGGTTGTACACCAAAGACAGCGTTCATGACAGGCACACGCAGGCTTAGGTGGGCACCGGATCTCACCTGATGCGGGCCATGTAAAATCGAAGTGAAGCTGGGGTGGTTAGCATCAGAAGAAGATTTGGAGGGCCGAGATACTACCGTCCTGCCTATTTAAGTACTCTCCCTCCTGGCACAACCCACCGCCTGCTCTTGATAAGCCAAGAGACTCCTTAATATATGGCAGAGCAGACTCATGGGCCAGGGAACTCGTCTTCAGAAAGGACGATCCAGTCCCCGGGGCCCGGGCGGGGGATGATTAGCCACGTTTTATAGGAGAGGAAATGGGCTCAGAGAAGGGAAGGGAAGTAACGCGGCCAAGGTTAACGTGCTCAGCAGCTAAGTGCAGAGTGCTGTGGGGTGGGGGTGGGGCTACCTTCCCTGCAGGCACTTGGACCCTTTATTAAGAGCAGGTTTGTCAAACCATGGTCCCCTGACTCTGGCATCAGAAACAGGTTGCACGAGCCCACCTCCAGCCCACTGAATCAGAATCTCTGGGGGTGGGTCCAGCGAACCCCCGGTGATTTCAGTGCACGCTGAGTTTGTGAATCGCTGACCCAGAGTTTCCAGAGGAGGAGGCCTCTGCCCTCACTCTGAGGCCCTGGTCACCAGGGCTTAGTTGTTCATTTCATGGGCTCTTGACGTGAAGTGTTAGGCTGACTTGACCCTCGATCATGCGAATCTGAGGCTAAACCTCTCAAAACATGCAGTATGAGAGGACTGGGGAGAAAGGGGTCCCCGAGATGACCCACTCTGACCCCCTCACTTTGTGGTTGAAGCCCCAAGACATTGAGAAGCTTGCTCTGAGTCATGAATTTAGCATCAGAACCCACATTTTGGTGCTGATTCTAGTGGGCTTTCCATCTCCTGCATTCTCCTTCCAGAGTGTAAGATCCAGACACTCCCCCAAATGAACAACCCAAACTATATTCTTCTAGAGAAGAACCAGGAAGTGGGAGTGAGGCTGTTGGAGGAGAGAGGGAAGCCATATGCTCAGACCGAGAAGAGGTGGAGGAAGGGCTAACAGGAGCCGAGTCCTTCCCTGTGCCCGGCCTGTGCGTTCTCATTGAATTTTCTCATCTAATTTCACAGTAGGTCTATGAGGCAGGTGTTACATCTTTTATTAAAGCTGAAGAAACTGAGGCGTCGAGGGGTCAAGTGACTTGTCCCACATCATACAACTAGGATTTCAACCCAGCTCTGTCTGAATTCAAGTCTATCACTTGACAGTTATGCCTGTTCCTGCCTCCAAAGTCGGGCCTGGGGTACAGGATGGGGACCTTAAAGCGTTTTGTTTTGTCTGGGTTTTGTGTTATAATAGGTGACTCTAATACCTCACTGTGCAGGCTGGCGCCAAGGAACCGGGTGGCACTGAGCCGCATGGAGGAAGAAGGCCTGCCCAGCAGTCCCTGAGGGCCAGGCCCGCTCCCCGCAGCCCCACCTTTTACAGCCGTGTTTCAGTTTTACGGCCCCCTCCCCGTCACTGTGATGACTCACATCCCATGAAGGGAGTAGATGTTATCAGAGGGCTGAGAAGCGGTGAGCGAGCTGCAAGACAGCCTTCTTCCATTTCTGGGGAATTTGTCCTGGGCTGGGGGCTCTCCTGTTGATTTCCAGGGTCCCAGTCCAGTTATGCAGCTCTGGCCGTGAGCATTTGAGAGCCTTCTCCTGGTGCCTAGAATCAGAAGATAAGGCAGAACCCAGGACCGCAAAGCGTCCACCTGGCAATTATTAGGACAGTGAATAATTCCAGTTCTAACTTTGCCCGTATCACAAAGGGAGACTCTAGACTCTGTAAGCTCAAAGGGGATTCAGGATGTCACTGAGGAGGTGAGTCCAAGGGTGTGTTTGAGGCGGGCAGTGTAGACCTTTGCTTCTCAGGTGTCTCCAGGATCTAGTGGACTCATAACTGGCCCCCAAGCCTCAGGTAGTAAAGGCGATGGCAGTGGTTCATAGCTGTAGCTCTTCATTGAAATCGATGTGGAGATTTTTTTTAAAACTTTATTGAAATGTAATTGACAAATATAATTGTATATATTTAAAAGTATACAACGTGATGATTTGATACACATACACATTGTAGAATGGTTACTGAGATCAAGACAATTAACGCATTCATCACCTCACATAGGTAACATCATTAACTCTTTTTCTTTTTGTGGTAAGAAATGCTTAAGATCTATTCTCAGGAACTTTCAGCTATACAAATACTGTATTATCATCATTATTTTTAAGATTGGCAACTGAACTAACATCTGTTGCCAATCTTGTCTCTTTTTTCTTTTGTTCTTCTCCTTCCCAAAGCCCCCCAGAACATAGTTGCATATTCTAGTTGTAGGTCTCTCTGGTCGTGCTGTGTGGGACGCCTGATGAGCGGTGCTAGGTCTGCACCCAGGATCCAAACCGGCGAAATCCTGGGCCGCCAAAGGGGATCGTGTGAACTTAACCACTTGGCCGTGGGGCCGGCCCTAAATACTGTATTATTAGCTAGCCACCATGTTGTACATTAGAGCCTCAGAACCTATTCTTATAACTAGAAATTTGTACCCTTTGACCTACATCATTCCATTTTATTCTCCCTGCAGCCCCTGGCAACCACCATTCTACTCCCTGTTTCTATGAAATTGGCTTTTTTTTTTTCTAGATTCTACATATAAGTGATACCATACAATATTTGTCTTTCTCTGTCTGGCTTTTTCACTTAGCAAAATGTGCTCCAGATTCATCCATAGTGTTGCAAATGGCAGTGTGTCCTCTATGGCTGAAAAATATTCCATTGTATTTATGTACCACATTTTCTTTATCTCTTCATCCATTGAAGGACATTTTAGGTTGTTTCCCTAACTTGACTATTGTGAATAAGGCTGTAGTGAACATGGGGGTGCAGATATCTCCTTGAGATACTGATCAATTCCTTCAGATATATACCCAGAAGTGAGATTGCTGGATCATATGGTAGTTCCATTTTTAATTTTTTGAGGAACCACCATACTCTTTTCCATGACGGCCATATCAATTTACACTCCCACTAATAGTGTGCAAAGGTTTCCTTTCTCCACATCCTCGCCAACATTTGTTATCTCTTGTCTTTTTGATAATAACCTCGCCAACATTTGTTATCTCTTGTCTTTTTGATAATAACCATTCTAACAGGTGTAAGGTGATATCTCACTGTAGTTTTGATTTGCATTTCCCTGATGATATTGACTACCTTTTCATATACATTTTGTATGTCTTTGGAAAAGTATCTGTTCAGGTCCTTTGCCCATTTTAAAATTGGATTATTTACTTTTTTGCTATTGAGTTGTATGAGCTCTTTGTATATTTTGAATATTAACCCCTTATCAGATATATGGTTTGCAAATATTTTCTCCCATCCTCTAGGTTGCCCTTTCAATTGATTGATTGTTTCCTTTGCTGTGCAGAAGCTCTTTAGTTTGATGTAGTCCAACTTGTTCATTTTAGCTTTTGTTGCCTGTGCTTTTGGTATCTTATCTAAGAAATTGCCACAACCAATGTCAAGGATCTTCTTCCCTCTTATTGTCCTGTAGGAGTTTTATGGTTTCAAGTCTTACATTTAAATCTTTGCTCTGTTTTGAGTTAATTTTTGTGAGTGATGTAAGATAGGGGTGCGTTCGTTCTTTTGCATGTGGATATTTAATTTTCCCAACACAATTTATTGAAGAGACTATCGTTTTCCCCTTGTACGCTCTTGACTGGATGTTTCTTTCTCCCCAAAGCCCCAGTACATAGTTGTATATACTTGTTATAGGTTATTCTAGTTCTCCTATGTGGGATGCCGCCACAGCATGGCTTGGTGAGTGGTGTGTAGGTCTGTGACCAGGATCTGAACTGATGAACCCTGGGCCACCAAAGCAGAGTGCGCAAACCCAAACACTCAGCCACCGGGCTGGCCTCACTGTTGTATGTTCTTGATGCCCTTGTCAAAAATTAGTTGACTGTGTATGTGTAGCTTTATGTCTGAGCTCTCTTATTTCTGTTCGACTGCTCTATGTGACTGTTTTTATGCCAGTGCCATACTGTTTTGATTGCTATAATTTTGTACTATAACTTGAAATCAGGAAGTGTGATCCCTCCAACTTTATTCTTCTTTCTCAGGATTGCTTTGCCTATTTGGAGTCTTTTGTGGTTCCATACAAATTTTAGGATAGTTTTTTTCTATTTCTCTGAAAAATGCCATTGGAATTTTGATATGGGTTACATTGAATCCATAGATCACTTTGAGTAGCATGGACATTTTCACAATGTTAATTCTTCCAATCCTTGAGCATGGAATATCTTTGCATTTATTTGTGTCTTCTTCGTTCTATTTCATCAATGTTTTATAGTTTTCAGTGAACAGGTCTTCTACCTCCTTGGTTAAATTTTATTCCTAAGTATTTTATTGTTTGTTAGTATTATAAATGGAATTGATTTCTTAATTTGTCTTTCAGGTAGTTTATTGTTAGTCTATGGAAATGCAGCTGATATCTGTATGTTGATTTTGGATCCTGCAATGTTACTGAATTCATTTATTAGTTCTAACAGATTTTTGGTGGAATCCTTAGGGTTTTCTATATATAACATCATGTCATCTGCAAATGGAGATAATTTTACTTCTTCCTTTCTGATTTGGATGCCTTTTCTTTCTTTTTCTTGCCTAATTTCCATGGCTAGGACTTCCAGTACTATGTCGAAGAGGAGTGGTGAGAGTGGGCATCCTTGTCTTGTTCCTGATCATAGAAGAAAGGCTTTTAACTTTTCACCATTGAGTATGACGTAGCTATGGGCTTGTATATATGGCCTTTATTATGCTGATGAGCATTTCTTCTGTACTTAATTTGTTAAGAGTTTTTATCATGAAAGGATATTGAAATTTGTCAAATGCTTTTCCTCTATCTATTGAAATGATCATATAATTTTTATCCTTCATTCTGTTAATGTGGTGTATCATATTGATTTGCATTTGTTCAACCATCCTTGCATCCCAGGGATGAATCTCACTTGATTATGGTGTGTGATCCTTTTAATGTGTTCTTGAATTTGGTTTGGTAGCATTTTGTTGAGGATTTTTGCATCTGTGTTCATCAGGGATATTGGCCTGTAATTTTGTTTTCTTGTAGTGTTGCTGTCTAGCCTTGGTATCAGGGTAATACTGGCCTTGTAAAATGAGTTTGGAAGTGTTATTTCCTCTTCAATTTTTTAGAAGAGTTTGAAAAGCATTGGTATTAATTTTTCTTAAACTTTTGGTAGAATTCACCTGTGAACTCATTTGGTCCTGGGCTTTTATTTGTTTGGAAATTTTTGGTTATTGATTCAATCTTCTTGCTTGTTATTGATCTGTTCTGATTTTGTATTACTTCATAATTGTCTTGGTCAGTTGTGTGTTTCTAGGAATTTATCCATTTCTTCTAAGTTATCTAATTTGTTGGCATATTATTGTTCATGGTAATCTCTTAACAATCCTTTGTATTTCTGTGATGTCAGTTGTAACGTCTCTAATTTTATTATTTTGGGTCATCTTTCTCTCTCTTTTTTTTTTGTCTAGCTAAAAGTTTGTAAATTTTGTTTATCTTTTCAAAAAACCAACTCTTAATTTTGAGGATCTTTTCTATTGCCTTCCTAGTCTTTTATTTCATTTATTTCTGCTCTAATCTTTATTATTTCCTTTCTTCTGCTAACTTTGGGCTTAGTTTGTTTTTCCTTTTTTAATTTCTTGAGGTGTAAGGTTAGGTTTTTTTACTTGAGATCTTTTTCTTAATGTAGGCATTTATCACTATCAATTTCCTTCTTAGAACTGCTTTTGCTGCAGCCCATAAGTTTTTTGTGTGATGTTTCCATTTTTGTTTTTCTGTAGATACTTTTTTATTTCTTCTTTGACCCGTTGGTTGTTCAGAGTATGTTGTTTAATTTCCATGGATTTGTAAACGTTCTAGCTTTCCTCTTGTCACTGATTTCCAGTTTTCGACCATTGTGGTCAAAGAACATAGTCGATATGATTTCAGTATTCTTAAATTTCTTAAGACTTATTTTGTGACGTAACATACATCTATCCTGTAGAATGTTCAACATGTGCTTGAGAAGATATGTGTATTCTGCTCCTGTTGGATGGAATGTTCTCTCTATATATCTTAGGTCTGTTTGGTCTAAAGTGTCATTCAAGCCCATTATTTCCTCATTGATTTTCTCTCTGGATGTTGTATCCATTGTTGAAAGTGGGGTATTGAAGTTCCCTACTATTATTGCATTGCTATCTGTTTTTGCCTTCAGATCTGTTAATAATTGTTTAACATATTCAGGTGTCCCAATACTGGGTACATATCTGTTTACAGTTGTTATATCCTCTTGATGAATTGACCTCTTTATTATAATATAATGAGCTTTGTCTCTTGTTACAGTTTTGACTTAAAGTCTGTTTTGTCTGACATAAGTATAGCTACTCCTGATTTCTTTTGGTTTTCAGTTGCATGGAATATTTTTTTCCATCCCTTCACTTTCAACCTCTGAGTGTCCTTAAAGCTTAAGTGAGTCTCTTGCAGGCAGTATATAGTTGGCTTTTCTTTTTTTATCCATTTAGCCACTCTGTTTTCTAATTAGAGAAAGTCAGCCATTTGCATTTAGAGTAATTATTGATAGGTAGAACTTACTGTCACCATTTTGTTAATTGCTTTCTGATTGTTTTTGTAGTTCCTTTGTTCCTTTCTCTCTCTCTTACTGTCTTTCTTTATAAGTTGATGACTTTTTGTAGTGGAATGCTTTTATTCTTTCTATCATTTGTGTATCTATTATATGTTTTTGTTTTGTGGTTGTCATGAAGCTTTCATAATACATCTTATAGTTATAACTGTCTATCTTAAGCTGATAACAACTTAAATTACATAAAAATATTATACACATTTACTTGCTCATCCCCACAATTTACTTTGTTGATGTCCCAATTTATATCTTTTTATATTATGTATCCATTAACAAAATATTGTAGCTATAGTTATTTTGAACACTTTTGTCTCTTAACCTATATGCTAGAGTTCAAAGTGATTTGTATACCGCCATTGCAGTATTAGAGTATTTTGAATTTGACTATATATTTACCTTTATCAGTGAATTTTATACTTTCATATCTTTTCATGTTACTAAATAGCATATTTTTGTTTCAGCTCAAAGAACTCCCTTTAGCGTTTCTTGTAAGGCAGTTCTAGTGGTGATAAATTCCATCAGCTTTTGTTTGTCTGGGAAGGTGTATCCCTCCTTCATTTCTGAAGGCCAGCTTTGCTGGGTACGGTATTCTTGGTTGACATTTTTTTAATTTGAGCACTTTGAATAGATCATTCCCTCTCTTGGCCTGCAAGGTTTCTGCTGAGAAATCTGCTGATAGCCTTATTGGGATTTCCTTGTCTGTGATGAGTCTTTTTTCTCTTGCTACTTTCAAAATTCCCTTTTTGTTTTGGATTTTTTGAGAGCTTGATTATAATGTGTCCTGGTGAAGCTCTCTTTGGATTGTATCTGTTTTGGGGATCATTGAGCTTCATGTACCTGGATGGCCATATCTCTCCCCAGATTTGGGAAGTTTTCAGCCATTATTTCTTCAAATAAGTTTTCTGTCCTTTTCTCTCTCTCTTTTCTTTCTGGGATACGCATAATGCAGATATTGTTTTGTTTGATGTTGTCCTATAATTCACAGAGGTTTTCTTCACTCTTTTTCATTCTGATTTTTTTCTCCTCTCACTGGATAATATCAAGAGATCTGTCTTCTGGATTCTTTCATCTGCCTGATTGAGCCTGCTGTTGATACTCTCTATTGCATTTTTCATTTCATTTCTTGTATGCTTCAGCTCCAGAGTTTCTGTTTGGTTCTTTTCTTATGATTTCTATCTCTTTCTTGAACTTCTTTTCCTTTTTTTTTTTTTAAAGATTGGCACCTGGGCTAACAACTGTTGCCAATCTTCCTTTTTCAAAGATTGGCACCTGGGCTAACAACTGTTGCCAATCTTCTTTTTTTTTTTCTGCTTTTTATCCCCCCAACCCCACCCTGTACACAGTTGTATATCTTAGTTGCACGTCCTTCTAGTTGTGGAATGTGGGACACCACCTCAATGTGGCCTGACGAGCGGTACCATGTCTGTGCCCAGGCTCTGAACCCTGGGCCGCCGCAGCAGAGCGCGCAAACTTAACCACTCAACCACGGAGCTGGCCCCTCTTGTTTTGTTTATGTATTGTTTTTCTGAGTTCATTAAGTTGTCTATCTGTATTCTCTTAAATCTCAGTGAACTTCCTTGAAATAATTATTTTGAATTCTTTTTCAGGTGACTCTCAGATCTCCATTTCTTTGGGATTGGTTGATAGAAAATCATGTTCCTTTAGTGGTGTCATATTTCCTCACTTTTTCATGTTTCTGATGGCTTTGTGTTGATGTCTGCACATTTGAGGGTGGATTCACTTCTTCCAGCCTTTTTGGACTGTTTTGAGTGGTTTTTCCACCGAAAGATGGCTGAAAGGGCATCAGCTGGGTGGGATGCAGTGTCTTTGGTTCTTGGAAGTCACAGAGGCATAGTCTCCAGGCAACTCCATGACCTGAGGTCAGTGTAGGTGCATACTGTGGGGATCTTCTCTGGCCAAGACTGCAGGGGTCCTGTGGGTGGCAGTGGTGACTAAGGCTTTTGGAATCCTCAGAGGCAAAGGCTGCTGTGGTCTTTCTCTTGCTTGCTATTTGCCAATGAGAAGAAGTTCTAGCCAGGGAGATCCCTCTTGGCATGTGATCTGGAGTGCTGGCACTGAGAGCAGTGGTGGAGCCTGAGTCCTGGGGTCAGGTGCTCCTGGAACTACCACAGTGCCTGGGTCCTGGGCTCAGGTGCACTTGCTGCGGCAGTGGCACTGGGTCCTGGGTGCAGGTGCACTTGCTGTGGCAGTGGCATGGGGTCCTGGGCATAGGTGCACTTGCTGTGGCTGTGGCACTGGGTCCTGGGCGCAGGTGCACTTGCTGCAGCAGTGGCACTGGTGTCTAAGAGTTGGGTGTGGGCAGATCTCCCATGGAACTGGGTTCTGGGTCTGGGTCTCGGCTGCAGTGACTCCACCTTGGGGTGGGTGGTATAGCAGCAGAACCAGCTCTGGGATGACAATGTGCAGCAGTGGCTTGGGCTCAGAGGGCACGGTGCAGTACCATCATAGCCTGTGGATGGTGGGTCAAAGTCCCAACTTTGACCCCAGGGGGCAGTTGCGGGACATCAGCAGCATGTCGTTGGTGGGGGACCATTAAAGCCACATGTTAGGACCCAGGGAGTGGGGCTCAGGGCAGCAGCAGCATAGCCCCATCAATGATTCATAGCCATGGCCTGGGACCTGAGGGTGGAGCTCAGGGCAGCATCAGTGTGGTCCTGGTGATGGTCAAATCATGACCTAGGACCCAGGGAGTGGGGCTCAGGGCAGCAGAGGCTGCCCCTGTAACAGTGGAACAAAGCTGTGCCCTGAGACTGAGGGCAGGGCTCAGGGCAGGTACAGCTGCCATCTTGATTTGGTGAGGTGCTGTGGTGTCCTGATCCCAGAGAGCAAGGCACAGCAGCAACTGGGGCCTCTGAGGGCAGGGCTCATCGCAGTGACAGATCAGCTCTGGGAAGGGGACACCGAGGTGAGGGCTCTGGGCAGCTCCATCAGCTGGGATCAGCGTTGGTGTAGACTGTGGAAGAACTCGCTGCAGGGGCTACAAACTTCCACAGGGGTGAGGCTTGCTGGGGTTCTCCTCTCTCCTTTCCCTGGGGTGTGCAATTCCCCTGAGGGGCCCCCTGTCTCTTATCTGCTCTGCACTGGGCGATGGGGTGACGTGGGTGCTATGCTTCCTGTACTTTTCCATGAGCACTTCTTCAGATTTTGAGCTCCACAGGGTTTCTCCTGCTTCTTCACTGTAGTCCGGAGTGTTCCTTGTGGTATTTTCATTGGTTTGCAGTTGTTTATTTGTTGTTTGTGTGGGGGAGATGAGCGCTGGGAACTCCTAGCCCTTCATCTCGGTGACGTCACCTCCCTCGCCTGCATGGAGCTTTAAACATTTACTGAGCCTGGGTCCTACCCTAGAGAGCTTGCTTTAATTGGTGTGGGGTTTGCCATGGCATTGGGGGGCTCCTACAACTCTCGGGTGACCTTGTTGTATGCCAACGTTCCCTTTCAGAGCCTCGGGGCTGTAGGAACAAGGTGCTTTAACTTTTCCCAGCTGGAACATTCTGGTTTTCCAGTGTCTACACTTACAGTAGTTTTGGGAGGCAGGATAGAGGATGTCAACTGCTATACTACCACACAAGTTTATGCTGCCTAAATACTCTTTTAAGTAGTACCAATCCATGTTGAGTACAGGTTAATCGAGAGTCCAAATGCTTTATATTTGTTTCAGCTAGTACAGTTAAATATGAATGGTCAGCCCACAACAGGTGCTCAGAATATTTTAGTTCTTTTCACGTGTCTCCTTTGAAAACAAGCTGCACCTGTAAGTGTCCCAGGTGTTTGGGTTGATGCCTGAAAAATACGAAGTGGATCTCTGAATCTTTGTGGGCCTTTGCAACGAGGTTGAGACACTTCCATCTGTGTACGCTAGATGGCATGAGAGGACCGCTGAGCTGAGGGTGCTCAGTCAGGTCAGTGCTGCTCCCTTCAAAATCAGGCCACAGGATGTCTTTTTTTTTCAGATGGTGGTAGGATCCAGACAAGGCAGAAATGACTCTGTGTGTTGCTACTGGGATAAAATGCAGAAGTTCATATTCTCTTGTGGGCTGTTGGATTTCCTTGGGTGAGAAACACAGGCAGATAAACATTAGTTCAAGGTGACAGCTGCCAGAGGAGGGGCCTGGCCAGGTGTGGTGGGCTGAGAGGTGGGGGCAGAGGAGCGGGTTGGCGATAAGATGCAGGAACTGCCCTGTGTCTGCCTACAGACAGCCGTAAATAAATGTGGAAACTAAGCACTTTCTTAAGAGAAGGAAAGAGTTCCCAACACCAGGTAGCAGGTTTTAATTTTTATTGTCGTTGATAGCAGCAGATGGACATGCAGGCAGAGAGAGGAAGGGTCACTTTTAAGGTCACAAAGGAAGGAGATCTTGTGACTCCACTTCTGCCAGGTGTGTCTAGAATTAGAGTGGTGCATTTTGTGGAGAGCTGGAAAAGAGCCATTTCTTCTGACCTGTGGGAGGGCTGGGCCATCTGTTGTTAGATGTGTGCGTTTGATCTGAGGACAGAGCTTCAGGGTAGAGTGAAAACAATGCCAGAGTGTCCTTGGACTTCTCTGTCCACAGGCGACTGACACACTCCCAAACAGCTGGGGGTGCGAAGTCACTTAGCAGCACATGACATGGTGACTACGCGGGTGGCTGCGTTTGAAATGATTCCTTTGGTCTGTCGGCCTTTCTCAGGGCCTTCATGATCTGTACTTGGGTCAAGACTAATTCAACATGCAGGTCCGGGAAGCTCCTATCACGGTTTTCCCTTCAGACACGCTTCTCCTACACCCCTTGCTGTTTATACACACTCCAGCTTTGCCTTGAATGGATGTTTGTTTTCTGCTTGGCATTTCATCTACAGCTTGCTAGCAAGACCTAGATGAGGCCATTACTACCGTATTGAAGTTTTTTCCCCCTTAATGGGAAGAGTAGAGAAAACTACAAATGACTGCCTGATGGGTATTGCCTTACTGGTGGTGGCTGCCTGTTTGGGAAACAGAACTTGCTTAAGAGCATTCAGGTTGAGGTAACAAGCTATGCTGGATTGTTGTGTTGTGGCTCAATATTCAGGGCAGGTAGCTACAGTGCAGCCTAGGTTGGGAGCCATGGCTCACACATACACAACCATCAGCGGAAGTTGTGTGAAACAGGAGATACTCTGTGTCTTCATTCGGAAGGCAGGGTCTCTGATACCAGTAGGACCAAAATACTAGCAATGGACAGCCACCAGAATCCATCTTCTTTCTCTTATACTGTACTAGTGGCGGGAGTCCACGGTGAAGGCCACTGCCACCAAAAAATGTCCCTCAGGAAACTAAATAAGTGCTATCAGCATCTTTGACTGGGACCACTTGCCTTAGAGCACTGCTCCTCAAATGGTGATCTGCAGACCAAGAGCATCAGCGGTACCTGGGAGCTTTTAGAAATGCAGACTCTCAGGTTCCACCCTGGAGCCCCTGAATTTGCGAGTTAGAGAGGCAGTGCCTCAGCAGTGCGCCTGGCCCCGGGAGAGTAAGCCAGATTGACAGAGTATTACCAGTCAGTCTGACCATCAGCAAGCTGTTCAGCACTGTTGGGGGACGCCCATCCTTAACACGAGGTGCAGTTGGAGCTGCTCACACAAAGAGTGAGGCGAGGCCCTAGGGCTCTTCTGGGAGGACCCCGATGATGCCAGATTATCATAGCGATTGTCACTGTTTTGCCCCTTTTGCTTTGGGGCATGGCTGTTCCCACGTACCTCTGAAGTGGCAGGTGAGGCAGCCAGATAGAAACTGCACAGCCCCTCATCATATCACATGCTGGCAAGCTTCTGGGCAGTCGGGCTGCAGAACCCCATCTCCCTAACACACATTTCTGAGGTTCACATTCACAGGGAAAAAAGATCCCAATGCAGAGGTGTGGCTATGAAATCACTGAGCCGCTGCAGGCGCATTAAGACTGATGGGCCTTGGCTGGAAGAGTCCAAGGACTTTCAGATTGGGCCATCGTGTTGACTTAGCATTTCCAGGGACTGTGTAGCTACTAGGGGCCAGCACGGTATGAGATGGGTGCCATCTATGAATTGATTTCATTCCTGCTTCCTGATAGCTGAGGAAAGCCCAGCTCAGTGGGTCAATAGGCAAGGTCCCACCTTGCCCAAGAATGTAGACTGGGCTGGACACAGTAGTGGTCTGCTTGATGGATGCCATGTGGGCTTTGTACCCAGGCAACCACTTTCTGGGCATCTCCTTGGGCCACTCTCTGATTCCTCACTACACTGAAGTCAAGTTTAGGGATGAATTTTGTTGGAATCTTAAAGACTGAAGCAATGGTATTGGGAATGGACTTAGTCTTTGTTGGTCTTAGGCTGTCTGTGGGTTCTGGGGCAGAAAGACCCCTGAAGAGAAGGAAAGTTCAGGAGAGAGGGGCGAGGGGAGGACCAGACAAGTGCACTCTGAATGCTGGCTGTGCCTTTTCTTTCTTGTGGCTTTGGTTACCCGCAGCGGGTTCTGACATGCTCCAAGCTTGCAGGCTGGAGCCAGGCGGAGCTGCTGGCAGCTGGGTGTTCTGGCCAGGCTGATTTCACGGCATTGTTCTCGCCCATTAGTTCACATTATGTGGAATGACAGGGCCTTGTGTCCCTTCCTTTGTTTATATACATTTTTTTTCTTCGTGATGGGGGAAAAAAGAGCTGACTCCCTTTTAAGGGACATGAAAACTGAGTTTTGTCTTCCCTTCCTATTACTGTCAAACAAAAGTCACCTTAGAACTCAAGATCACATGGGGGCCATCACTGGCAGGAAGGGAGGCCTTCCCTCATGAATGGATAACTTACAGTAAGTTCTCAGCAGACCAAAAAAAATGCCTTTTATCATGTTCTGGTTTTTTTCCTCCCACCGTTTTATTTCCCTTACGACATCACTCAGGCCCAAATGGTATTTGTTAGGAGTAATTGACAAATGCTGGGGGCTGTGTGCAAGGCTGCTCGAATGGAAAGTCTCAAAGCACTTGTCCATGTTGAAAGAAAATATTACATTTGATCTTTTTTTATGATTTCTGCAGACATGATGTATGTCTGCATTCTTTAGCCTTATAACCCCTTATATTGGAGGGGAAAAAAATCTCTGCAGGAAGTAGCACTTCACAGTTAATTTACAGTATGCCCGAGAAGAAACTACAACACGTGAGAAGTCATTTTAAAAACACCACTGTGATTTATTTTTATTAGCTGTCTAATAGACCTGCACTGGTTTGCAGGTTGCTATCCATTGAATTATGGCTGTGAGCTTTGCATTTCGTGTCTATTTCTACTACGATGTTTATTCTTCTGGATGAAAATATGCCTAAGCATAGTGGTAATCATCTATGAATGGTGGAATGCCCTCTTACTCTATGTCTTTTGCAAGCTACATGCTTTTCTGATGCAGGACGTCACATAGCCAGGAAATTAGAATCTGATCAGACTGAGGTCCAGGGAGTGGAAATGACGTGTCTGAGAGCAATGCAGTGAATGGTGACTGGGTCTCCCAAACTGCTAGTCTTCACACTTTACCAGATGGCCCCTCTGTGTGTTTTCTTAAGTACGCAGCATAGTATAACTGACATAGTTTGGAGGCTTTTTAAGGTCACACAACCCAATACAAATACACTTTCCTTCATGTTTCGGGTGTGTGTATGTGTATACCTATAAGGAAACGACAGCCCAGTGACCGAGGATCGCAGAGCTCCTGGGAAGTACTTACCACCTCATATCAATTACGCTGAGATAATTCTGGAGTGATAACACACACCAAGAGTTGCTTCAATGTTATAGAAAACTCTGCATCAAGGGTCAGCTAACTATAGCCAGCACCCCCCCACCCTTTTTTTTGAGGAAGATTAGTGCTGAGCTAACGTCTGCTGCCAATCTTCCTCTTTTTGCTGAGGAAGACTGGCCCTGAGCTAACATCCATGCCCATCTTCCTCTATTTTATATGTGGGCCGCCTGCCACAGCATGGTTTGATGAGCGGTGCATAGGTCCTCACCTGGGACCTGAACAAGTGAACCCTGGGCCGCCGAAGCGGAATGTGTGAGCTTAACTGCTGTGCCACCAGGCTGGCCCACAGTCAGCCCCTGTTTTTGTAAATAAAGTTTTTTTTCTAGATGCAAACTTTTTTAATAGTGGTAGAATATGCATAACATAAAATTTGCCATTTTAGTCATTTTTAAGTGTACCGTTTAGTGGCATTGAGTACAATGTTGTGTAACTATCACCATTATCTAATTCCAAAACTTTTGCATCACCTCAAACAGAAACTCTGTATCCATGAAACCATAACTCCACATTCACCTCTCCCCACAATACCTGGTAACCTCTAATCTACTTTCTGTCTCTACAATGTGCCTGTTCTAGATATTTCATATGAGCAGAACCATCTATTTGTCCTTTAGTGTCTGGTTTATTTTACTTAGCATGATGTTTTTGAGGTTCATCCACATTATAGTGTGTATCCACACCTCGTTGCTCCCTCCCTGCTTTATTGAAGATAATTGACAGTTAAACATTATATATATTTAAGGTGCAACATGATGATTTGATATTCATTAAGAAATAATCGCCACAATCAAGCTAATTAACATATCTGTCACCTTACCTAGCTACCATCTTTTTCTTATGTGTGTGGTGAGGACACTTAAGATGTGCACAATATACAGTATGCAATACAGTATTGTTAACTACAGTCACAATATTGTACATTAGGTTTCCAGAACTTAATTCATCTTGCATCACTGTTTTTTTTTAATTGTGGTAAAAACACAGAACATAAATTTGCCATCTTAGCCATTTTTAAATGTACGGTTCAGTACTGTTAACTATATCCACATTGTTGTGTAATGGATCTCTAGAACTTTTTCATCTTGCAAAACTGAAACTCTATACCCATTGAATAGCAGCTGCCCAGTTTCTTTCCCCTCTGTCCCTGGGAACCTCCATTCCACTTTTTGTTTCTAAGGGTTTGACTCCTTTAGATACCTCATGTGAGTGGAATCATGCAGTATTTTTCCTTTTGTTTCTGGCTTATTTCACTCAGCATAATATCCTTAGGGTTCATCCATGTGGTAGCATGTCACAGGATTTCCTTCCTTTTTTATGGCTGAATAATATTCCACTGTACATTTATACCATATTTTGTTTGTCTATTCATCAATTGATGGACACTTGGGATGTTTCCACCTCTTGGCTATTGTGAATTATGCTGTTATAAACATGAATGTAAAAATATCTGTTTTGAGTCTCAGCTTTCAGTTTCTTTGGGTATATGCCCACGGGTGTGTAAATAAAGTATTATTGTAACACATCCGTGTCTATTTGTTTACCAGTTGTCTATGACTGCTTTCACCTTGCAACAGCAGAGTTGAGTAATTGTGACAGAGACCATATGGCTCACAAAGCTGAAAATATTTACTCTCTGACCCTTTACAGAAAAAGTTTGCCAACTCCTGCTCTACCTCTATTAAATATGTACTTTCTTCGATGGTTCTGTTGGGGAGTTCCTTCTATTTGTCACCGGTTTTGAACCAGGCCTAGTTATTTACCTAGTATTTGGTACCCACAAAGAGATCATACCGAGCATCTTCCAATCATGGTCAAACTCTTTGGCCCTGATCTGTCTGCTCTCTTCCCAGGGGCTTGACTGACAGCAATGAGATCCTGCTCTTCTGTTCTCTTAAAACCTGAGCAAGTATGATCTGTACTGTGGCAACATTGTTTTCCTGTCCCAAAACATACGTATTAGTTTCCTAGGGCTGCCATAACAAATGACCACAAACTTGATAGCTTAAAACAAGAGAATTTTATCCTCTCAGGGTCCTGGAGGCTGGAAGTCTGAAATCAAGGTGTTAACAGGGTTGGTTCCTCCTGGAGGCTCTAAGAGAGAATCTGTCCCAGGCCTCTCCCCTAGCTTCTGATGGTTACTGGCAGTCTTTAGGGTTCCTTGGCTTGTAGCAGCATCACCTCCATCACTTCCTCCATGGTTGCATCACAGTCTCCCTGTATCTCTCTCTGCATCTGTTTCTCCTTCTTTTCTCTTATAAGGCTTCTCATTAGATTTAGGGTACACCTGATTAATCTAGGATGACCTCATCTTGAGATCATTCAATTAATCATATCTGTAAAAACCCTATTTCCGAATAAGGTCATGTTCACAGGTACCAGGACTTAGGACTTGGAAATTTCTTTTGGGAGTTGGGATACTGTAGGGGAGGAAAAAACTTTTCCTCTACTCTTTTAGGTTCAGTGACTGGGGCCTGGGGACTAAACTGACAAAAGACAGATTAACAGCAGAAACGTTTATTTTGCATGCATATAGGGGCTACACAGAAAAGAAATGAAAACCCAAAAAGTAGTTAGGCTTGAGAGCTTTATACCATTTTTAAAAGAGTGATAAATTGTAGAGAAATGACTAGACAAAGGAAAAAGGGGTTTGGGCTGCAGAGGGGGAGGGTAAATAAATGGGTAAACTAATGGAGGATAAGGGCTATTTAGTAAGGTTTGTTATGCAGTCTCAAGTTGGCAATCTACAATGATAGGAATCTCTAGGGATTAATAAGAGTTGTTCTCCTCTTCCTGAAATAGGGGCAGCAGGGACACCTTTACAAATGGAGATTTTTGCCCTGATTTGAGGCAGAAAGTGTTACGGAACCAGGTTTGTTTTGCCCACTACACGATAATGCCAGTCAGTAAAATGATGAGTTTGTAAACAGAAAGGATTTAATCACAAGGCAGCCAAGTGAGGAGGTGGGAGAATCAATCTCAGATCCGCCTCCTGGCACATGAGGACTCAGGGATGTTTATGAGATGAGGGGGTGGGGCAGTCTGAAGTGTGGGAATAGATGATTGGAGGTAAGGAGAAGTGAGGTAATTGCTGATCTGCACAAGTGTAGTCAAGCTTCATGCCTCTACATAGGATGCATGTTCACAAAATGGTGGCCTTACTATGATCTGAGGGTGGCGTTTTTAGCTCCTTGATGTCAGAGAAGGTCACTTGTTGAGCATTTGCCCATGTCCAACCTACCTGAACTGGGACAAGGGGTGGACTCTCAGTTCCTGAAGAACCCAAGTGCTCCACCCATTACCATGGTGGCCCAAGCCTCAGAGATGTTGTCTACAGGGTGGGTTTTAGTAATGCATTATCTAACTACTTTTGCAATCAAACAACTGAGTGTAGTTACAGCAAGTTGGCCCCCGGGTTCAAAAGGAGGAGGGCAGAGAGTTTCTCTTGCATCTGCTGTATTTCAGTTGCCTTCCCCTCAAAATAGTCCTTATGCCAAAGTGGCATATTTTGGGGTAACATATTCTGATCCCCTTCAATGCCATTCAACCCACTACAGCATATGATGGATGACATTCAGCCCAAGCTGTATAGTTGTATATACGTCTGATAAAATGACACATCCCATGATTGGACTCAGATTTTAAGAAAATGTAAAAAATCTTGTAGGAAAATAAGGTAAATGATATTGTGCTTTTTTCAGTGACATTCACAAATACATCGATCCCCATGTTGAGTAAAGCAGTCATGTAAAGATCTCAAAAACTTGTCATTTTATAGGCTAAAAAAATTAATATTGCTAATGTAATAGTGGAAAATTATTTTTAAAATGTATTTAAGGAGTAGTTTTTTTTAAATTTTAATTTTTTTTTTTTTTTTTGCTGAGGGAGCTTCACCCTGAGCTAACATCTGTGTCAGTCATCCTCTATTTTGTATGTGGGTCGCCACCACAGCACGGCTGCTGAAAAGTGGTGTAGATCCATGCCTGGGATCTGAACCTGGGCCACTGAAGCAGAGCATGCCAACCTTATCCACTGGGCTGCAGGGCTGGCCCAGGAACAGATTACTTTTTAAAGAAGTATTGATTTTGTCCCTTTCTATTCCACAGATAATTAAGCAAGCATGTACTACAATAACTATGTCTAAATAAACACTATTTTTGTTCAAAGTCACCATAAATGGAATTCACAGATTTTTGGATATTAGTAGTATGAAGAGATCAAGTGGTGCAACCATGATTAATAAGGGACACGGGCAAATTCAACCCATCTGGTTCTTCTTGTGATACATGCATGAAAGCAAATTTGAAATGATCATACTGGAAAAATTAAAGAAGAATTACTACTTCTCGATTGCAGATCTCTCCAGCGTGCCAACTTTGCTCAGAAGAGTGGCACAGAAACATTCTTATTCACTTGCAATGCAGGAGCCGCTCACACATTCTTTGCTTATCCTTGATGCCTTTCTTATTGAAAATATATCCCAAAGTGAATTCAAAAGAAAACAGCAGAAACTATAAAGCCACAGCTCATGAGTAACTTACAGTTCCCACAACTGTTAACAGGGGCTTTTGGGTTGTGAGAGGTAGGACCTGTGGTTAACTTCTCTCCCCTTCATTTTAAGTCAAAGCTTTTCTTTTTTTTTTAAATCAAGAAAGCACATCAGAAGTGACGTTATTTGAAGGATACCCTTTAATCCATTCTAAGTTATTAAAAGAATAATTCAATTTTATTTCAGAGCTGTTACATTTTTATTAATAACAGAGTATTTGTGCACATCTCGTGGCTGATGGGGATAATTTTTAAGGTTGATCTTAATATGCAAGATTATTTCCCTGCTGAAAAATCTGGCTTCCCCAGCCAGAGCATGGCAGTGGAAATGGGAGTCCCAGCTACATTTTCTGGAAGAGATAGGAGAACAGGACAAAGCAGAGAGGGCCTTTCATGGGAAAGGTTTGAAGGAAGAGTGGGCATCAGGAGTTCTGGCGTGGTCCAGAGCTGTGCAGGTAGGAACAGGGGTGTGCAGGATAAGGCAAGTCTCACTCTGCTGGACTGATCCTTCGAGGTAAGCTTTCTGGAGTGATCCATTGGGAAATGGAGAACATGCTAGAATTAGGATGAGAAGCTTTCATGGAAACAAGCAGCCTCCCCAGCATCTACAATCATGAGGAGGAGAGGTGAGAAGACACCAAGGGGCACAGCAGACCAGGAGGGGCCTGTGACCTGTGACCACGCCCACTGAGGAAGCCTGCACCCCAGCTTCACTCCCCTGGGGCCCTGCCTTGGCTCCCAATCAAAAGCACACCCCGTTCTAAAACTGGCCTCCCCAAACCTTACTGCGCAAAACCCCACTGCAAAAGGGGACGGGAAAGTTAAGGAGGGAAGCAGAGGGCTATTATAATTGTTTCACAACTCCCACCCAGGAGTTCTTGTTCTACTCTCTCCTAATCATTCATTTCCCTGGGGACTCAATTGTGTGTCCACTGCGTGGAGTGATGGAGAAAGTAAGGAGTTGGGGAGACTGGGCGTGATGTATATTTGTCTACATATCACCATGTTCTCTTCCCATTAAAATGTGCTACCTCCACATTTGTGACATAACATTGTCATATAGTTTGGCAATGTGCAAAGAGAAAAGAAAATAAGAGATTTGTCTGAAGTAGCATAAATACAAATATAACCATTGATGACAACAGCTATGTCCATTGTATAGCATCAATCAGGACTCTCTTGATTTTAGTGTAGTGAAAACCAAGGGTTGACAAACTATGGCCCAGGGACCAAATCTGGCCTGATGCTCCTTTTTTTGTAAACAGTGTTTTACGGGAACACAGCCCCACCCATTCATTTACGTATTGTCTATGATTGCATTGTTCTTACAAAGGCAGAGTTGAATAGTTTCGACAAAGACCCTATGGCTGCAAAGCTGAAAATGTTTACTATGAATAAATAGAAAAAGTTTGCTGACCCCAATTTAAAAATTAAGATGGAAACAAAAATCAAAGATGGAGTACAAACAGTCTAAGCGATGATCTTCTATGATGAGGATCAAGGCTGCCCCAGGGAGAGAAGCCCAAGGTGACCTGCCCTACATACTGATCTGTATCATCCTCTGGGAAGCACAGGATGTCCTGACCTGATCCAATCTGACTCTTGTCTAAAGTTATAGGGCCACCGATAACCAGACCCCACCTACACTGATACCATTTTCATGACTTTTTTTTTACGTAACCTTTCCTTTGTCTTGTAAAGAGAACTCACATGCCCATGCCTTAAATTTAGCCTTACCCTCAACCCATGCCTGCAGCTCTTACTGCCCATGGGTCCCGTCCCCCTGCCTGCAGCTCTTACTGCCCATGGGTCCTGTCCCCATGCTGCAGCTCTTATTGCCCATGTGTCCTGTCCCCATGCTGCAGCTCTTACTGCCCAGGAGTCCTGTCCCCATGCTGCAGCTCTTACTGCCCAGGGGTCCTGTCCCCATGCTGCAGCTCTTACTGCCCATGTGTCCTGTCCCCATGCCTGTAGCTCTTACTGCCCATGGGTCTTGTCCCCATGCTGCAGCTCTTCGTTGCCCATGGGTCCTGTCCCCATGCTATTCTCTGAATAAAAGAGCACTACTCCCAGACCTTGAGAGTCCAAGAAATCTTTCTTTCGACTCCTCTACTCACTGAGCCCGTATCATTCTATTGTAGCATTCAATTGCATTTGTATTCCTTCCCACTTGACTTTTTATTCTTTCTGTGATAGTCCTAGGAAGAAGTGAAGAGGTAACTGGTAAACTTGCAGAAAATAAATGACATTAATAGATGGCCCAAGAGTCTTGCTTATTGCTCTCTTCCCAAAGGATCGCTTGGCTGTCTTCACAGCACGGTGGTTCTTCTATGTTCTTAAAACACTAATTCACTTTAATCATTCCCTAAAATGTTCATAGATACTAATGGATGTTTTCTTCAAGGGTAATGTATTTAAAAGGCAAATAATCAGTGTTATGCAATAATGAAGTCATTTATCAAATATGAGAAGTCTCTGTACACAAATCATGAATTCTCACTATAGTCATGAGTTCATGACTATAGAATAGCATCACAGTTTTTTCCATACTCTATTTAAGAGAGCATAAATCCCATATTTTGACTACAGGAGAAAAAAAAGGCCACTATCTTGTATCTTATTTAAATTGCTGTTGACTGTGCAGGGCTTTGAGACTTTCGGGATACCTAAGAGTCATAGCCAACATTTTACTCAGCAATTTTAAAGAAACAGTGAACTTAAACAAAATGAATTTAGGATCAAGAGGCTGTGGATTGAATTTCCATTCAGGCCTGTCAGGGACTCAGTTCACCTGTGTTTCTTGTTGTGTAATTTTGCCCATCTGACACATCCAGGAAGTAAGATTGCTTTGCTCACCTTTCAGAAGAGCATTGAGTAAAGAATCTGTTTCTAAATGATTTTTGCAGTAAAGTTTTCATGAATTTGGACTCTGTACATGAAATTGTATAGTATATCCCTGGGGAGTTTTGTTTTCATGTCTCTGACCAAATGCGTACTCTCTACGGAAATACAACCTCAATAGGAGTTTCCATCTTTACTAGACTTTTTTGAAGCATATTAAATAGATCCAAGAATATATTTCATGGTGGCTCCTAACAAAAGTCTGTTTTTCTCATTCTTTTGCCTCAGAAGAACCCTCTTCCTCAAGCCTATCTTTCATCCAAGCTGTGTCTGTTGGGCCATCAAATTCCTCCCTAGGTCCCTCCTCCTTGTATGGAGTCCCCTTCTCTTCCTTCTCCCTTCCCACAGTCCTCTCAGTTCCTCTTAAACTTCCCCACTCCTCCCTCCTTCCCTGAGGCCCCTTCTCTATTTCTCCCTGGCTTCTGTCTTGTGATTTCCGGTTCCTTTCCATCATTTTTCCTGCAAAACTGACTTTGCTCGCCCCCTGCGCCACCCCACGTAAACCTATGCTTCTCACGATCTCCCTCCTTCTCACTCTTCTCCCTCTCCCATCTCCACTGTATCCTTTTGGGAACTCCAAATTCTCACTATATTTTTAGAAATTGATGTATAATTTGTATAACATTCACCCTTTAAAAGTGACCAATTCAGTAGTTTTTAGCATATTCACAAAGCTGTGCAACCATCACTACCATGTAATCCCAGAGCATTTTCATCACCCCTAAAAGAAACACCTTACCCATTAGCAGTCCCTCCACATGTGCCCCTCCCTTCAGCCCCTGGTAACCACTAATCTACTTTCTGTTTCTATGGATTTGTCTATTCTGGATATTTTTTATAAATGAAGTCAGACAATGTGACCCTTTATTTAACATAATGTTTTCAAAGGTCATCCATATTTTAGCATATATCAATACTTCATTAATTTATTGGAAGAATATTCCAATATATGGATATTTTTTGTTCATTCATCAGTTGATAGATATTTGAGTTATTTTTCTTTGGGGGCTATTATGGATAATGCTGCTATGAACATTTTTGTACAAGTTTTTATGTGAACTTATGTTTTCGGTTCTCTTGGGTATATACCTAAGAGTGGAATTTTGAGGAACTGCCAAACTATTTTCAAAAGTGGCTCCATCATTCTACATTCCTACCACCAATGTTTGAGGTTTCCAGTTTCTCCACATCCTCACCAACACTTGTTTTGTCTATCTTTTTGATTATAGCTATCCTAGTGAATATGAAATAGTATCTAATCGTGCTTTTGGTCTGCATTTCTTGATGACTAATGGTGTTGAGCATATTTCATGTTCTTATTGGCTATTGTGTGTCTTCTTAGCAAAAATGTCTGTTCAACTCATTTGCCTATTTTAAATTGGATTATGTGTCTTTTTATTGTTGAGTTGTAAGAGTTCTTTATGTATTCTGAATGCTAGACCCTTAGCAGATATATGATTTGCAAATATCTTCTCCCATTCTATGGGTCATCTTTTCACTTTCTTGATAGTGTTCACTGAAGCACAAAAGTTTATGATTTTGATGAAGTTCAGTCTATCTATTTTCTTTTTCTTTGATTGCTTGTGTTTTTGGTGTCATATCTAAGAAACCACGCCTGCTTAAAGGTCATGAAGATTTTCACCTATGTTTTCTTCTAAGAGGTTTATAGTTTTAGCTCTTACATTTAAGTCTTTGATCCATTTTGAATTAATTTTTTGTATGGTGTGAGGTAAGGGTCCAACTTCATTATTTCATATATGGATATCTAGTTGTCTCAGCACTATTTGTTGGAAAGACTATTCTTTCCCAACTGAATTGTCATGTACCCTTTTTGGAAGTCAATTGCTCATAAGTGTATGGGTTTACTTCTGGACTCACAATTCCTTTACATTGAGCTATATGTTTATCCTTATACCAATATCACACTATCTTGATTATTGTAGCTTTGCAGTACATTCTGAAATTTTAAAGTATGAGCATTCCAAATTTGTTTTTTTTCCAAGACTTTTTATTTTTGAATATTCTGGGTTCCTTGAATTTCCATTATGATTTTTATGATCGGCTAGTCAATTCCTGCAAAAAGATCAGCTAGGATTTTGAAAGGAACTATGTTGAATCTGTGGATCAATTAGGGGGAGTATAGCCATTATAATATCAGTCAGAGTTCCACCAGAGACACTTTATATGTATATGTATATGTATATAAACCGTTTATATATATAAAGAGAGAGAGAATATTATTGCAACAAATTGGCTCATGAGATTGTGGGGGCTCGCTATGCAAGTCTGAAATCTGCAGGGCAGGCTGTCTGAAAGGGCTAGAACTCTGCAACATAAGCAGAAACTTCATTTCACAGGTGGAATTTCTTCTTGGAAACCTCACTTCTACTCTTAAGGCCTTTCAACTGATTGAATCAGGCCCACCCAAATTATCTAAGATAATCTCGTTTACTTAAAGCCAACTGTTTATAGACATTGATCACATCTACAAAATACCTTCACAGCAATACTTAGGTTAGTGTTTGATTGAATAGATGGGGACTAAAGCCTGGCCAAGTTGACACATAAAACTGACCATCACAGCCATGTTGACAATATTAGGTAGGTCTTTCAATTCGTGAACATGGGATGTCTTTCCATTTGTTTAGATCTTTTAAAATTTCATTCAGTGATATTTTGTAGTTTTCAATGTATAAGTCTTGCACTTCTTTTGTTAAATTTATTCTTACATATTTTATACTTTTTTATGTTATTGTAAGTGGACTTGCTTTTTAAATTATATTTTCAGATTGTTCATTGCCCTGTATAGAAATAAAATTGGTTTTTGTATATTGATCTTGTGTGCTGCAAACTTGCTGAACTCTTTTATTAACTCTAATAGTTTAGTTAGTGAATTTCTTAAGATTGTTTATATACAAGATCACGTCATCTGGAAATAGAGATAGTTTTACATCTTTCTTTCTAACGTGGATGATTTTTATCTCTTTTTCTTGTCTAATTGCCCTGCCTAGAACCTCCTGCACAATGTTGAGTAGATGTGGTGAGAAGGGACATCCTTGTCTTGCTTCTGCTGTTAGCAGGAAAGCTTTCAGTCTTTCATTATCAAGTATGATGTTAGCTATGGGTTTTTGTAGATGCCCTTTATCAGGTTGAGACTATTCCCTTCTATTCCTAGTTCATTGAGTGTTTTTATCATGAAAGAGTATTAGACTTTGCCAAATGCCTTTTCTGTGTGTGATCATGTGGATTTTGTCCTTTATTATCTTAAGGAGGCGTATTACATTGGTTGATTTTCATATCAACCAACCTTGCATTCCTGGGCTAAATTGCACTTGGTCATGAAGCATAATCCTTTTTATATGTGGCTGGATTTGATTTGCTAATATTTTGTTGAGGATCTTTGTATCGATATTCATAAGGGATATTGGTCTGTTGTTTTCTTTTCTTGTCTGGTTTTGGTATCAGGGTAATACTGGCCTCCTGGAAGGAGCTCAGAAGTATTTCCTCTTCTTTTCTTTGGAAGCATTTCTGAAGTATTGGTGCTTTTCACTGTATTTTGCAGCATAATGTAGGTCTCCTCAGCCTTTATTCTAAATTGTAAAAGGAGGCAAGTGAGAAGGAATAGTCCCTTTGTGCTTCTGTATGTTGTCACCTCTGCATGATGACTGGATCTGTGGCAGCCTCCTCGGGACTATGAGGAGAGTCATCTCAAGTCAATACTCTGAGCACGGCAGAACAGAAAGAAGGGAAGAACTCACATTCTTTATGAGCAACTGAGTAATCAACCCTAGAACCTCTTTCTCTCTCCAGATCCCTTGTTATGTGAAGTAACACACATCTTTATTGTTGTTTAAGCCACTTTGGTTAGGTTCTCAGTTATTTGCAGCAGAAAATATCTATCTGATAGTTATTATAGTACCCTCTGCGACAGGAGCATTCCCTGTTTTCTTTATTGTCTTCCACTTGTCTATGTCATCAGGCTAAGAGAACACAAGTTGTGCTTGCAGAAGAGTATTCTCAGAGGGACTAGATGGTCACTGGTTTCTGTGTAAAGCAAACAAAGTGCAGCATTAAAGTTACAAGGAATATAACTCTGCTGGAGTGCCTGGAATATTTAAAAATCCTCAAAGGGTTACCATTTTTGCCCCTTGCATGAAACTGGGTAAAACGAGAACAGATTGGGTTTGGAGAGATGTACAGTGGAGCCCAAATTGTAACTGATACAATGCCCATGTATATTAGTCAGAATTCTCCAGAGAAACAAAACCTACAGAATTCAGAGATGGCCACAGATTCCTGCCCGCTGGTATATATGCCCTATATAATCCACCTGCCTTCTTAAGTGTGGAAGGGACTGCGAGTGCAATGATTAGGTTATGTTTTATGAAAAAAAGTGAAGGGATTTTTCAGGTGTAATTAAAGTTCCAAATCAGTTGACTTTATGTTAATCAAAAGAGAGATTACCTTGAGTGGGCCTGACCTAATCAGGTGAGCCCTTAAAAGTGACTGAGTCCTTCCCGAAGAGATAGATCTGAAGTGTGAGGGGCCCTATGGAGAGAGCCACATGGCAAGCACTTGAGAGCAGTCTCTATTAGCTGAGAGTGGTCCCCAGCTAACAGCTAGCAAGGAAACGGGGGCCTCAGTCACATAGCCCCAAGGAAATGAATTCTGTTAACAACCTGAGGCTGCTTGGAAGTGGATCTTTCCCTTGTTGAGCCTCCAAATAAGGATGCATCTGGCTAACAAGTTAACTTCAGTTTTGTGAGACTATCTCACTCGGCTTGGGCTCCTATAACAAGAATACCAAGGCTGGGTAGCTTAAACAACAAATGCGTTCTTTTCACTGTCCAACATCTTGGGAGTCCAAGATCAGTGTGCCGGGAGATCTTCTTCCTGGTTTGCAGATGACCATCTTCTTACTGTGTCCTTACATGGTGGAGAAAGATTGAGAGAGCGAGCTCTGGTCTGTTCCTTTTCTTATAAGGGCATTAATTCTATCATGGGGGCCCCACCCTCGTGACCTCATCTAAACCTAATTACCTCCCAAAGCTCCCATCACATTGATGATTAGAACTTCAATATATGAATTTTAGGGGGAAACAGACATTCAGAAACCCTGAGCAAAGAACCCAGTTAAAATGTGCTGGACTCCTGGCTTACGGAAACTGTGAAATGATAAATTTGTGTTGCTTTAAGACACTAAGTTTGTGGTAATATGTTATGCAGCAATAGAAAATTAATGTAGGTAACATTTCAAATATCACTCTTTTATATTGGAAAAAATATGTTAATGATCAACATAGAGTAAATTATGAAAAGTAATGTTTGACAACTCTAGAAATTACATAGATCAAATGTTCCAGCAAATTGCCTCTCCTTGTTTTCCATTAAACATTGTCACTTCTGATGGGACCCCACAGAGAAGGGTCTGGATTAGAAAGAATAGAGGATGCTTTTGCATCTGTCCCCAGAGAGTTGTCCAGGTGTGGTGAGCCCTTGGGAGACCAGCACCTGAGAAGCCCTTGTCCTGACCCTGGGACAACCTTGGCCAGTGGAAGCCACAGTTAGCCCTGGCTTGCACACATTCTAGGATTCCTTCTGTCAAGAGGAAATCCACTCCAGGCAGGAGCATCCAAGTTAAGGAGAGCCAGGGCATTGGGAAAGATTGCTTAAAATGGGTGGGACCAATATCTGGTGAATGTTTTTTCTCTATGGCATGAGATCTAGTTATTTCTGGAAGCCTTATTACTCGGTAAAACTCATTCAGGTGAATCCAGTTTGCAGGGTAGGTCCACACATCCAATTACCAGTTTGGGTATCAATCACAGTTGTTAGATGTAGCATCAAGATCATGGCCTGACTATATGTTATTCAACTGTTTACAAAGTGATTTTTTAAAGACAAATGGTGATCAGAACTGCTGACCTTTTATCAACCTTACTTAAGAAGTTTTTGGGATTTTTTTTAATGTTACAGATTTGTACAAAACAATTTTCTTTTCTTTCTTTGGCTTTGATGGAATGAAAGGTAGTTGCGTGCATTCTAGCTTGCAAGATGAGAGAAAAGAAGAGGTACAGAAGTGTCTTTTTGGTTGTTTGCTTGACAATGAAAATGAGAATCAGATGGAAGCGTTATTATTTTTTTTGCAAATTTGAAAAATGTCCAGTCATTTGTACAAATGGTTTAAAAGCCTTGAGATTTTAGGAATGTGTATTTGCAATTATTCTCCTTTAATAATTAATTACTAATATGTTTTAATCACTGAGAACATTGTTTTGATCATTAAGAATTTACAATGTAAAGATTATTTCAAGGTCAAATTTCAAATGTTAATCATTGTTACCTAATGCATGTAAATCTCTACTGAATTCAGTTTAAAAATAAAAAGTAAATCATTAATTCGAGCTAGCACACTTACTGGAAATTGTCTTTTATTATTCTCTGCTATGGTTCAAGGTCATTTCTTTAATCCAACCTCAGAGTTTGGTCCATAGTCATAGGAAGAAAAATTCTTCTCCCCCTCTTTCCTTCCCTAAAAATACAGCTCTCACAGGAAAACTCCCAACTTTCCTTTTCTCTTTGTTGTTCTCATCTCCTCTTTAATTATTGCTGTGGCCATTATGCCCTCCCCTCCTTTTTTTTCAGTTTTGAGGGCAGATTGTGTCACCGGGCAGAAGACACTTAGAAGTCGTGTAGCTCCCTGTGCTGGTGGAGCACTGTTGCTTGATGCTTTGATATGAAAGCGTCATATGGTACCTTCCATTGCTTTAATGGGCATCCTGATGACCTGTGCCTTTTGCTTCACTATATTCTGATCAGGGGCCATGTAGGGTGTGGACTATGAGCCTGGATTCCAGACCTGGCCCCACGTGGGTTTGAGTCCTGAGACACTACTCACTAGTGCTGTGACCACGTAAAGTTTATGTCTGTCCTGTCTCTCCCCCTCCTCATCTGTAAATGGGGGCAAGCAGAGCAGTGACGTCAGAGACTGTTGTAAGGATGAGATGGGCCTCGTCACACAAACAAGGCTGACTACTGTTGGGAGGGCATCAATTTCACTTACAGACGGAGAAACTGTAATGCCTTAATTTTGGCTGCGTGATCTTTCCCCGAGCCCACCCCACAGGCTATTGGGTAAAATCTGGCTTTTAGTCCCACCCAGTTTAACTTAATGTAAAAAGCCTCAATTAAATTTAAATAGCTTCTTTAGGCCATAGCCTAAAGAGAAATGTGTTCCAATAACCTCCTTTGTTTCTTTCGGCAAAGTGGTCTCAGGTTGAGGGGGGTGGTGTTTACAGGTCTGCCCTCCCTGTGCTGCTTTTCCTGCCTGCAACTGGTGGACTTGCCGTCTGTTCTTTGGGCTCAGGCAGGGCCTCTGGGCATGTCTGCTCTCTCTCCCTTGCTGGCTGTTTGCTTCCTGCAGACCCCTGAGCCTGATTCTCTATCTGGCCCCAGGCCCGGAATCCACATTGCTGGAGAGTTACTCACCCTGCTGGCTCTCAGCTCAGGTCCGTGCCCTAGGGGAACTGAAATGGCCCAGGACAGCTGGTCTTCAAGGCATCCTTTGGAATGACCATGCTTTTTGTGCTGCTAAATTTTCTAAGATGTGTCTGGGCCCTGGCTTGGAATATAGGGCATCCTGTTAGGTCACTCCTGAATAGCCTGACACAATGTAATAAGGTCAAAACTCTCTGTCCTCTCTATCCTCACTTGAGAAATAGTACACCTGTTGCCTTGTTATGGGCGGCATGTTTGTGTACCCCGCTAGTTCATATGTTGAAGCCTTAACCTCCAGTGTAATGGTTCTGGGGTCTTTGAGAAGAGCTTAGGTTTAGATGAGGTCAGTAGAGTGGAGCTCCCATGATGGGATTAGTGCCCTTATGAGGAAAGGGAGACCCCTGAGCTCTTTCTCTCTCTACCATGTGAGGACACAACAAGAACACAGATGTCTGCAAACCAGGAAGAGAGTTCTCATCCAAACCTGACCATGCTGGCATCCTGATCTTGGGCTCCCCAGCCTCCAGAACTGTGGGAAATAAATGTTTGTCATTTAAGCCACTTGGTATTTTTTGTTATAGCAGGCAGAAAGGACTAAGATGCTTGTCTTACCTCCTGTGTCTGAGTTCCCTTCTCTTCATCTCAGTTCAGCCAGGGCCAAAAAGGGGCAGGTCCTATCTAGGCCTCCCACGTTAGCACTCTATGGTTTACTTCTCCAAGCCTTGATATGCTCTTGGTATGCTAATGGGGAGTAAGGAAAGCTGGGCATCCTTTCTCAGGTCAGCAGCCTAGCCTGAAAGGCTATCTCTTGCTGCAAAATCATCATTTTGAATGCATGAAGGTGATTATTACCTTGGTCTATCTCTTTGCATTCTTTCTATAATCTTCATTTCCCCCCTAGCAGAGGGATGTCCCAAAAGATCCTAGCAAAGAGAAAGTAGAGGAGAAAGGCAGACAACTGCATTCCGAACTGCTACCCTTGTAACATTGATGCTGGACTAAAGTTTCCAGAAGGCTGGGATTGTGTCTGTGTGCTTCGCAGTGCATCCCCAGGACCAAGCACAGTTTCTGGTCAAAATCCAATAAATATTTGTTGAATGAATGAGTGATGATGATGATGGTGATGATGAATATCATTAGAGTTCCCTATAAACAAATGTATACGTATTTCTCAAACAGCTTGCCAGCAATTCAAAACAGGTGTCTTGTAGACATTTTACCATGAAGAAATTGTGGATGCTTGGTTAATTGTGAAATAAGTAACTCTTTGAAGCTGAGAGATCAAGAGCTTTTCCCTTTTCTCCATGAAGAGCAGAGTTATAGTTGTTAAAGTAAAAATTGCCCTGGACTGGAAAGTTAAACAGGCAAGGAAGCCTTTATTCAAGGCTGTTGCAATAGGGGAGAGAGGCCAGTACTCAACTCTACTGAAACAAAGGGCAGGTGGGTTTGTAAGGGCTGGATGAGCTACAGGAAAAGTACTGGAAGACGTTAGCTGGTAGGTTCATCAGTGAGATGTGTTGAGCACATTGAGTTATTCCTGAGTTTGAAAATGTTTTTCTCTGCAATTAGGCCTTCTGTGTTTGCTAATTGGTGCCCATCAAATTAGGCTCCTCCTCTCCCACAGAGACTGTGAGATAGGGAGGCTATCTTCCTTGATAATTACATTTAAAGGGATGGCTCCCAGGTCCTTGAGAAAGTCATCCCTGGGCTGTAAAACTGGCAAGAGCCTTAAAAAAAGATTTAGATATTATCTCAAAGTGGCAAAGAAAGAATTTACAATTACAAGTTTTCTAAAGAAAAATGCTCTAAGAAAAGGGAGGTCAGGGTCTAGAGGCAGGAATAAGCCTGTCTAAAATTTAGTCAAGCTGCGGGAAATATTAAGAGTCTTGGCCACTCTAAACCCAGGGAACAGATGGCTTCCCCATTGAGAATTTAATGTGAAAGTAATGATTTATACTGCTTACTCTAAATAGTCCTTACTGAAGTGAAATGTAATTTACTATTGAATTAGCAATAGGAGAATGTAGCTACTGTTCCTATATTATGCATTTTGGGTTAATAATTTGGGAACAGCAATCAGCGAAGAAACTGGACAGTAGGTCCTGTCTGTGGAAGTTCTTCAGAACTTGGGTGTCATTGACAGAAGGAACTTGCCCCTGGTTCTTCCTCCTTTAGGGTAAGCGTTAACAGTGAGTTTTTTCCCAACTCTCAGCCGTGTTATCAGCCATATTTGTGTTGAGTCAGATACCTTATGGTAAAACATGTCATAAATATAAAAATATCTTTACTACAAGGAAATCTGTTCTATGATCTGTTCCTTGTGTTTCCCTCACAACCATGTCTTTTTTTCCCCCTTTCATTCCACTTGGCTAATAGTTGTTAATAGGTCTTCAACATCGTAACTCGCCAGCATTAGAGAAGTTTAAAAAGAAAACTTCTATGGGAGGTCAGACACATTGGGTAAAGATGTAGTCACACAAAGTAGCATGGGTTTAGGACTTAAAAGAGAGTATCCCAATGCTGGAAGCAAGGAGAAAATAAAGAACGAAAAGATAAACGGGAAATTTAAGCTAACAGTATTGGTTATGCTAAGAAGGCATCAGCACATTTTACTTTATTGGTGTTACGTGCGGGGCAGCAGACAGAAATATCATGAGCTGCCAGAAAAGGTTGGGTACTTTGAGGTTCAGAAAAATCTACCTGTGGGTCTTGGTTAAGTCTGTTTTAA
Organism: Equus quagga; assembly: GCF_021613505.1. NCBI lineage: Eukaryota > Metazoa > Chordata > Mammalia > Perissodactyla > Equidae > Equus > Equus quagga. The sequence continues at coordinate 7,379,870 of NW_025802777.1, forward strand.
GATGCTGCTTGATATAACCTAGGGTTGCTTCCAAGACCTTACCCCTCCATGAAATGATCCCATGTTATAAACTGCCCCTTGGCTACATTATCCTATTGCAGAACAGATATTTGTTAATCCTCATGGAGTTGTGTAGGCATGCATCTTGATGGAGAAAAATAAGTACCACAGGCCAATAGTGATTTGGCGCCAGAAACCATAACTCCCTCATTGGCCAGTCACATTTGAGGATTTGCCTAGACTCTATACACCTTGGACTGAGTGCTTTCTGGATTGTGTCTCACTGTTTATTGAAATAGTGACTGTTATTAAGTTTAACAGCAGCAGTTCTTCAGATCATAACGATATTGGGTGAAAAGTACTTGTCTCTTATTTATTAAATGCTGTATCCACACTTTTTCCCCATGAGAAGCCAAATACAGATGGTTTCTAAGATATGTGTTTTGACATACTTTATCGTTTGGATCTGAAATGAATGTCCAATGAAATGAAATGAAATGAATGTTTTCTGGTTGAGTGGAAGCCCCTTTAAATTATATTAAAAATAGGAATTAGAAATAGAACTAATCCCTTCCCACAAATACAGTGCTTTTATTGTATACATAGTCAATTTACTTCAGAGGTATGATTTAAACCATGGTATTTGTACATTAATGGTGTTATGGGTGAAGTTAAAATAGAGTAATACCTTCAACTTCTCTACTACTCTACAGGATTTCAATAATTGGTTCTGTCAGTGTTTCTGGTATACCCTCTGTTATGGACTGAATTATGTTTCCCCTAACTTCATATGCTGAAGCACTAATCCTCAATGTCACTGTATTTGGAGATACGGCCTTTAAGGAGATAATTAAGCTTAAATGAATGTGATGGCTAATTGTATATGTCAACTTGTCTGGGCTAAGGGATGCTGAAATAGTTGGTAAAACATCATTTCTGAATGTGTCTGAGAGAGTTTCTGGAAAAGATTAGCATTTGAATTGGTAAACTGCATAAAGCAGATGGCTCTCCCCAGTGTGGGTGGGTACCATGCAATTCATTGAGGGCCTGAAGAAAACAAAATGGCGGAGGAAGTGCAAATTCACTCTCTCTGCTTGAGCTGGGACATCCATCTTCTCCTGCCCATGAATGTTGGCGCTCCTGGTTTTGGGGCTTTTGGACTCAGATCAGGACTTATATCATCAGCCCCCTGATTCTCAGGCCTTTGAACTGGGACTGAATTACACCACTAGATTTCCTGGTTCTCTAGAGGCAGATTGTGGAACTTTCTGGCCTCCATGACCACATGAGCCAATTCCTATAGCAAGTCTCCTCTTATATCCTATTGGTTTTGTTTCTCTGGAGAACTCTGACTAATATAATGAAGTCATGAGAGTGGGGCCCTAATCCATTGGACTGGTTTCCCTGTAAGAAGAAGAAAAGACACTATGGATGTGCATACAGAGAGGAAAGGCCATGTGAGGACCCAGCAAGAAGATGGCCATCTGCAAGCCAAGCAGAGAGGCCTCAGGAGAAACCAAACCTGCTGACACCTTGATCATGGACTTCCAGCCTCCAGAACTGTGAGAAGATAAGTATATTCTTTAAGCTACCCAGACGGTGTTATGGCAGCCCTAGCAGATTAATAGACCCTCTCTCTAAGGAAATAAGTATTGGGCTGGAGTCCAAAGGCTAGGGAAATGCCCCAACAGCTCAAAGCCACAATGCAGGTACTTAATTCCCTATCCTATGGAAAACATCTTTTCCTCCCATTCACATCTTGAATAATCAAAAAATTCTGGAAATGGAATGACCAAGGTGACTGTATGAATAAGCTGAGACGTATAAAGAAGTTTTTCTTCCTTAGGTGGGAGAATAAACCCTGGTACTGTCTGCTCATAGGCTCTCCTGGGGCTCCTTCAGTTACTAACCAGTTATATTGATTTGGTCAAGCAAGTGTTATGTAAATGACCGATGAAGAGATTCCTAGCCTACATAAAGAAAACATAAACAAAAGCACAAGGAGGTGCTTTATTGTTTGCTTTTAAAAAAGGAAGCACAAGTGATAAATTATCACTGAAAAATCTTACTAAGTACGTAAAGGGTCTTATTTAGTATAGAAATAGATGCACGTGTCTGTGGCTATTGTGATGGGAGCAGTCAATATGCAGTTATCCATGGGGCACGAGCGTGGAGCATGTTTTACAGAAAACTAAAGTCGAACGCCCCAAGCCATCTTGCTGGTGTTCTCAAGTGCTTCAGGAGCATTGGCTAATTAGCCTCACAACACTCCTGTGAGGTAAATAAGCATCTCTGCCCTCATTTTTCCTACTTTACTGCTTCTCATTTGAGGAACTGCTTAGAGGCTCAGCAAATTGCCCCATGTTGGGCTCCCATTAATGCTGCTCCATCACTGTGGCGTCCAGCTAGATTATTTTCCCCTGAAGTGTCTACTGGATACTGCAAATCCCACAGTCAGTCCATTTACCTGCACCTCTGTGCAAATCTGGTTCTATTCCCAAAACAGTGTCACTTGATATTTAAGAAGCGACCGGAATCCTTAGTTATTTTTACTTGCAATTTCAAAGCTTTTTCCTTTCCCCAAATCTCCTTGGGCTATGAATTAATCTTAGTCAAAACATGCTTTTAAGAGAAGGGTTCTCAAAGTAGGGCAACGACTTGTTCTTTTTGAAATTGCACATAATTTAACATGGTATAACCTTTGAAGGGAAATATGATCTGTTCAGAGCATTGCAGCGGTATTTAAGGAGGCTCGATGTCTGAAAGCATCTCAAAGAAGGCAGGTATTTGGTTTCAAATGATCAAAACAGCCTTGTACTCTTCTTGGAGTTATTTTGACATCTAAATAATAGTTCTGGCATTTCTTTCAGAGTGTAAATCAATAACATTGACTTAGTGCATTCTTTCTTCTTATTTTCTTTCCTTACTCTTTTATAACCTTAGATCAAGTATTAATAATTATTTTAAGCCTTAGCTTTGGTACTTTGCCACTTAGTGGTGCAGGAGGCACCCCTCTTCCCCCTTCCCTTTACCAACAGCCTAGCTCTTCCAGAATGTTCTCTTTCTGGGACAAAGACTATATCCATCTTCAAAAGCAGATAAATAGATTCAGTGGTTTCCTTTGACACTTTTCTTTTTCCTCTTTTCCAGTTCTTACAGTATTAGAACACATACATCTTTCTCCTATTTTTATCACACTCTGCTATCACTAATTCTCCCTGGTTTCTCACCAGTGTTTCTGAACGCTGATCTGCCAACGGCCTAGCTCGGAATCGCTGGTGCTTGTTGAAGCTACCATTCTTGGGCTTCACCCCAACCAAAGAATCTTAATCTCTGGCGATGAGGACCCAGAAGGTGCAGTTTTAACAGGAGCCCAGAGATGCTTTCAGTGTTAACATCTGAGAAGTCTCCTTTACATGTTCTTGATTTTCCGCTTCTCTTCTCTCCATTCTAGTTATGCTCTAAGTAGTTACTGAATTCTTATATGCTAACCTCTACTATGGCTATTATTGTATTTTTCAAAAATGTTTGCACCAGCTCCCAATCCTCATGATTTGTTTTTAAAACTCTGCAGAATGTGGCAGACAGGATGGTGTAAGAGGGGGCAGAGGGTTGGGGTGAGGGAGCAGAGAGACATGAAGTTAGGTGGGAGAGCTTTTGAGGTCCTTCAAAGCTAGATTTGATTTCCAATTCTGCTTCATAAGTAGCTGAATGACTTTGGTTTATTTGACTCTATGAAACCCAGATTTCTCAGCTCTTATTGGGGGATGATGATCTATCATCCAGGGCTATTTAGGAAGATAAAGTGAAATAACATATGTAGCGCTAGGAGGCATCACTACATGGTAGCTTTCGTTGCTCTTTAGTTTATTCTTTTTTCTTCTTCATTCCTGTACGTCTATCTTTGGTTGTCTTAGCTCTTGATATTTTTCCTTATTATCCTCTTGGATGCCACAGTTACCTTCTTAAATTCTCATCTTTGCATCTTCTTTTTTAGCTACCACTCTCTAAAATGATTTCAGCGTATTTAAACCTTCTTGAACACTTTTAGGTAATAGTCTAGAAATTTCTCAAGCTAGGAGTCTGTGGTAGATATCTACTGTTTTGGTCTCTTTAGCACCTCTCCCTCTGGCAACAACACTTCTCTTCACCTCTGGGTCCTGACACTCCTCCCCCATCACATATGGTTGTGGGGGTTGGCTAGCCCAATGGACACCTGACCCAGGGGTGTGCCACTCACTGTAACACATCCTTCTAATATGGTGATTGGTCCCAGGAGTTGTCATGTGACACAAGCAGGGCCAATCAGTGTGATGTTCTGTAGTTTTCTGTATTGGACTTGTAGGGAGAGCTTGCTTTTGCTTTTGGAGCTCTAAGACTCCTTCAGGCTGCTGATATTTGCTTGGGGGTGGGGAGTAAGAGTAGGGGAAGAAGGCAATGTTTATTACCTCCTGGTGTCCAGCGGCTTACCCCTCACTCTTGCTGGTAGAGAAATACCTTTCCTATATCTGTTCTTGTAGAAGGGGTCCCTCTGAGGAGATGCTGGGTGATGGCTCCTCTAAGACTTAGAGCTTTCTTAATTGTTCATATTCCACACCCTTTTCTTTCCCAAGTCATGTATACACTATCAATGTGGTTGAGTTTGGGGCAGCCTCTAGGCAGAGGCATTTGTCATACCTGGCATCACCATTCCCCTCTATCCTTTAGGTCCTGTTGGTGAGGTTGGCCCATCAGATCCAGTCCTTTTATCCAGCACAGTAGGGTCTTTCCCAGGAACCTCTGTTATCTTCCCTATTCCTACCTTCTATCAATTTCCTCTACTTGGCCCTGTTCTACCTGACCCCAGGCTCAACAGATATTCAAGTAAATTCTGGGAGGCTTCTGGCCACCATGAAATGTTTTAAATGGAAATTTAGGGGCCATGGCAATGGATTTTAAGCCATGTGCCCAGGGCCCACAGTGCTGAGGGCTGGGGTCTAGGATCTGGAGGGGTTGACCCAGAAGATAAGAGAAGGTCAAGTGCATGAATCTCTAAGTCTCCATCCTCCTACCATAACAAGACCAGCTCCGATTTGATAGATTTTTTTTTTATATTGAAGATGACCATAAAGTTTTATTCATCAAAATGGCACTGTTACTAAAAAATAAAATGCTGGAAAAAACCTCGGCCTATGCAAACAAATAAACACTCATCTTGGTCTAGCTTGGTATAACCAAACTTACCCTTTAACTCTCCAGATCAATCAGGCTGATAATCTCACAGCCCCTTGAATACTTCATTCCCATCCCTACTTAGATGGGTCTGTTTGCAGTGATCTAGCCTTGAAAAATGAGAAACTGAGGACTGCAAGAATGTTTTAGTGCCTGAGGTAGTTAAAATTGGTCTCACTTAGCAAGATAATGTATAGTTGGGCTAATGATATGAATGAGGCCACGCTGCTGGCAGGAGGGGCGTAGGAGTAAAGTAGTCGATCTCTCTGAAACTCTGATGTTTCTGATGTAACACTTTTGGGGAGGGGGCAGAGAGGAGTGGGCAAAGACATCAGCCTGTTCTGAACCCTGGCTGATTTGTGAGATTCGATCAGATCAAATCATTTCTTTGAATAGTCACCTGGAGATGGGAGGTGAACAGCAGCAAAGCCATTAGGAGTCACCTGCATCCTCAGTGCTCACTCTCATTAGGGTTTCCGCCTGGCACACGTGGGCTAGAGGACCCTCCTGTGCTCTCTGGGTCTCTGGGTGCCAGGGCAGTGGGTGTAGGACAGCCTTATTCCTCACTTCCATCTACAACACCAAGCTGCAAGTGATTTATCAGGTGCTAATGGAAGGATTGGAGTTTAATTAAGATAAATCACAATGTAAAGGGGGATGGATGATAAAACTTTTTATGTAAAATATGACTTTTCTTTTAGTTGAAGGACAAAGTCACCATGGAGTTCAACTTCCACGTGGACACATCTGGGTTCCCAATATAGCTCCTCTGGCCTAAAATTTCATTTCTTATCTCATCCTTGTCTGCTTTTGGCATCAAGATTACATCAGCATAAAAAATGATTGGTACTATTTCCTCTTTTTACAGTATCTGAAAAATTTTATGAGAGGTTGAAATCTCTCTTCCTGGAACGTTTAATAAAACTTATCTTCAGGGGCTGGCCCCATGGCCGAGTGGTTGAGTTCGTGCACTTGGCTTCAGCGGCCCAGGGTTTTGCCGGCTTCGGATCCTGACTGCAGACATGGCACTCCTCATCAAGCCATGCTGAGGTGGCGTCCCACATAGCACAACCAGAAGAACCTACATGGAGAACATACAACTATGTACTGGGGTTCTTTGGGGAGAAGAGAAGGAAAAAACAAAAAAGATGGGCAACAGATTTTAGCTCAGGTACCAATCTTGAAAAAAGAAATCTTACCTGCAAAAACATTTCTTTGTGAGAAATTATTATTATTATTTTTACTTTTGCAAATACTTGAAATTTTCCATAACAAAAAGTGGAGAGAATAGTATAATAAAACCCATGTATTTATCATCCAGCTGAGGAAAGATTTTAAATTAGTGATTAAATTTTATAAATGTTTATAAGACCATTTAGATTTTCTATTTCTTCTCTAGTCATTTTTGACAATTAATATTTTTCTAGGTATTTATCTATTTCGATTAAGTTCTCAAATTATTGACAGAAATTGTTCGTCACATTCTCTTTCTTTAATTTGTGCATCTATATTACATTTTTATTTTTCATTCCTAGTCCTTTTTATTTGTGCCTTCTTGCTTTTCTTCCATCAGACTTACAGAGGTTTATCAATATTACTAGCCATTTCAAAGAATCAACTTATGTCTTGCTGTTCCTTTGTTTCAATGTCTGGACTGAACTACACCCCAGGGCTGGCAGTGAGGCTGGAAGAGACCTTGGACTATTAGACTATGTGTCCAGCTGAGTTGCTCACTGGGCAGATCAGAGGAGGGGCTAGAGGCAGTCGTTCTCAGGACTGCAGCATATATTAAAAGCTCTGCCATTGAGAGGAAGACAACAATAATAATAACTCTAATGCTAGCATAGATATAATTATTGTGTGCTGAGGACTAGCTTAGGTGCTTTACACACACTGACTCATTTAATCTTCACCACAAGCCTGTGAGATTTCCATTATTAACCCCATTTTCCAATGAGGAAACAGGCTCTATGTGATTAATTTGCTCAAAATCATATAGCTTATTGATAGTGTTTGACTTCAAAGCCTGTGTTTTTTCCCTGTTACCCCATTAGCCATGAACGGAGGGAAAATTGGGTAATTGCTGGAGATCTTGAAGACTGGGCCATGAGACCTGAAAAGAGAAAAGCAAAGATTTATCTTGTCACCTACTTCGTTGGCCGTTCTGGGCCAAATGATAAGTAAAGCTGGCCCAGTTCGGTTTAAATGACTTGATCTTTATTTTATGCTGGAAACTCCAGGGAAAAAAAAACTTACCCAGTAAGAAGATCCGAATGGAAATAAATTCCTTTTCTCCATACAAGGAAAAGTATTCCTTTAGAAATGAATTTTTAATATGAAAAATTTGAGCAAACGTTATTAAAAATTAAAATACAGTGTTAATGTTTGCCAAAAAAAAAAAAAATGAGCTGCAATGAGTGACCTCTAAGCTTTCACTGTTTTAATTTTTCACAGCAAAAATATAAAGTTGGTAACTTGGTTTTTATTATTGTTTTGCTTTAGTACCTTTCAAAGAGCATCAGTATTTACTATCTCTGAGAAAACAGGCAGGGAGATAATTGGTAACAAAATTAGCTTAAGAGAGTGTCTCTGAAATGAAGGCTATTACAGAAACGCCTACGTAAATTGTGAAAAACGACTATACTTCCTTTAATTTAGCCTACGTTTATTGTAAAGAAAGCATGCATATTCAGGAATTTAAGCATAAAACTTATCTCAGCTTTTCAAGTATATTGGAAAAAATCTGCCTGCTAAAACTTTAATATCCTTCTCAAAGATTTGCCTTCTTTGAGTAATATAGTAATGAACGTCAGATTCCCGAAGAAGCACGTCATTTAAAGTCTGTCCATAACATCTGAAAACAGGGGAATGAGTACACTTGTTGTCAAGGACATCTTTCATCTGTTAAAAAGTAAAATACTATTAGCTACGTTTCCAGATTTTATGGACACCCTGTATTGTAATATTTGGAGGTACTGGAATATCTCTATTACATGGCGCTTTAGTTTCTCAAACTTAGATTTTCTTTCCTTACACCCTTGATATCACTTTCCAGAGGGTGATGACTTCCTCTCTCTGAGAAGTGTGTGCTCCTTACTCTCCTGTATCTCAGTAGCTGCTGCTCACATGCTTATTCTAGATGGTTCCACACTCTCTCCATGGTTATTTGGAGCATTGAAAGACAAGCTGGGCCAATTAGCTCTCTTGGGCACTTGGAATTAATTCTGAGTACCAAGGGACACGTGAAAATCCAAGAGTCATAGGGTGGCCACATATATTCCTTAGAGCTGAGGTATGGCCACCTTCCACCCTGTGAGAAGTGAAGCAGAGAATGAAGTTGGAAAGAGAGCAAAGAATTAACTAGTTGGACAAAGAGAAGCAGAAAGGAGAGGCAGAGAGAACTGGTGGATTGCCAGGTCCTTAAGTCCCTCATGAGACCTCATTATCTTCAGGCTTCACAAGGTACCCTAGAATTATCTTAAAAATTTCCTTTTCTCATCACAGTAGCCCAAATTGGTTTCCGTTACTTGTTATGCAAAGAACCTTGACTAAGACTATCTCTCCTGTTCCGGAGTTAGCATCCAAATTTGGTGTGATCCTGGGCAAATGCTTGTGCTAAGAAAATTCCTAAAATAAAAAAAAAAAGTAATTTAATCTATGATGAATGTTTAGGGAAAGAAGAGAGGCAATAAATAAATATATCCTAAAAGTGCTTGAAGTGGATGTTTTTCTGTTTCCTTCCAGGAGGATCGAAATCATTCCACCAGAAATCAGGAGAATGGATTGCCAAAATGAGCGTGAGGCAGCAAGCCAAACTTTTGTTGAAAGGGTTGTTTTCAGTTTATTTAAAAAACTATGACAATTACAAAAATAATTACTCATTGGACATGTTCTATTACTAACTTTTTATGGAACAACATTGGTCTATGTAGTCCTACCCTCTCATATGAAGTTATCTATGCGTTCATTGTGTTTGAGTACACCTTCTGGAAGCTCCTAGAAGGATGCATGGTGGATACTTAGGTTTCTGAATCTTTTTAAAGTAACCCTTTCATTTCTTTTTAACTTCCTTTCCTTCTTTCTTTCTTAGTATTTAGTCCTGTGCTGTCTAATAGAACTTTTGTGATGATGGAAATGTTTTAATCTGTGCTGTTCAATATGGCAGCTACTAACCACATGTGGCTATTGAGCGCTTGAAATGTGTGGTTAGCATGACTGAGGAGCTGAATTTTAAATTTTATTTCCTTTTAATAATTAAAAATTAAGTTTAAATAGCTATGTGTGGCTAGCGACTATTGAATTGGACAGTGAGTCTATCAATTCATTCTAGAATTTTTGTTTCTAGTATTTTTGAGACATCCTTTGTGTTGTCCGGTTGTGTTTTATGGTGGTTTGAATTACCGATCTAATTTCCCTAATCTCACATTTCCCACTGCAAAAAGATAGGTGGTTAGAAAGGGCTGACCATATCACCTTTTAATCAAATTTGATTTTATGCTTTGGATGGGATCCTCTGCTTCAATTCTGGTTTATTCTAGATGGGCATTCTGTGGTTGAGTGTGGGTGAATTGTGGCTTTCTGCTATACTTCTGGCACTCACAAAACACAATGCTGAAGGCAGTCATATGTAACTGGGGAGGAAGCGTATTTGCCTATCTTTCAACTTGTTTGAAGACCAAACCACAGCCATGTTGGTGTAAAGTAGCCGGGTGAGATGGAACCAGCAAACTCTAGGACGACTTCATCTTGGCTCACCAAAAAACGTCAATGTTGATGTGCCTTTCTTTTCTTTATGGGCCTAAGTGACAGACTTTCCTGGGTCTCAGTTGCTGTGAAGAGGTCACTGGAAGTGGGAAGTAGCATATTTGCTACATGTAACTATTTCTGCAGTTTCCCTAGTGTTTGAAATAAACCGAGAGCAAACCTTTCTACAAGAGGTGAGTTGACAGTATGGTGCTCCAAGCCTCAAATGTGACAAGCCTCATATGGTACTTGTCCTTCTTGTTCCTGGTAGGATGGTTTCCAGTCTTCCTCTTTCAAGTTCAAGCACACGAGATCCAGAACCAGGGGTCTTTTGAGATACAACTGAATGCACTGGTTCAAATGACAAAAACTGTGGACCCACCTAATGGAGATGGCCAAAAGGGTATCTTTTCCATTGTTTCTGATCAGGTTTCTTCATCAGTAACTTGATCGGTCACTTGATTTTCTTCCTCAGTACCCTGCTGAGAAGCAGACCTAGTCTCGATATAGCTGGGTCATTTCGTCTTGTGCGTCTTGTACAAATCTGTAGCTGTCACTATCCACAGGCTTGGCAAAGCCACTCAATATGTATATGTTGTCGGCAGAAGGAACTTTCTTCCCTTTTGTTCCTGAAAAGGGGCAGGAAAACATCCTTCCTCCTACTTTGACTATCAGATACTCGAACCGCCTGAGGTTGAAGGTGAAGGATAGGTTACTACCGGTGCAGTGAATGGTGAGTCCAGCTCCCCAGGTGGCTGGAGCTCAGAAGCAGGAAGGTGAGCAGATTGAAGTCTGTGGCAACTTCCCGCTCTGGTTGCCAAAGGTATCCCATTGTCAAGAGAATCCAGAAAGACTGGAGCATCTGCGTGATTCTCATTGCCTTTGTCCTTGCATTTCATGCGACCGCCGCTTAGAGGAATGCTGGGTAAGTTCCATGAGCCAGGCAGGTGCACAGGGAGTCCTCTGCCTGTGAATTTCACCTTGGCCCAAGCTCTTATGGTGAGCCAGGAGCAAACAGTCATGGACTCGACTTTGAGTTTTCCCTGAAGCTCCCTCTCCTAAGCAGCACTTGACCCTGGCTGATTCAAGGTCAAGATGGGTGCTCAGGGGGGCCTCTATTCTCTCCCTTCATCCTTCCATTGACTTCAAACATTCATTCGTTTACTCATTCAATAGTTATTTATTAGGCACCAGTTATATACTAGCAGTCTTCGCTGGGGATACAGTTGTGAATGAGACTTGCAAGGCCTGTTTCTGTCTAATCTGCAGAATAGCTTCTAGACATTTTCTTTCCTTAAAAGCTCTCTCCATATTCTTTCTGTAACATCTGTGCCCCAACAACAGCAGGAAAATCTTATGAGGATATTTAAAATATGTTTTTCTAATTGATTCTCCTCTTTGGATGCAAAATGAACATAATGTAATAAAAATAGGACCAAAGAAACCAGAGTTAGACAGTACGCCAAAACCCTTACGGCACAGGATAATTTACTGAGATTTTTTCCTGCTACTGATGTCCAAGGGGAGAACAGAGCTTTGTGTCCTGGAGACCTGGAGCTTCCCTCATCCACATGGCAGAAGCAGGAGGCATTTTGTTTTTAAAGTATACAGTCTCGTATAGAGAGGGTGGGGGACAGGAATGGAAATGCTGGGGTTGCATGAATTATGTCCTGAGGCTGGGAGGGGCTGCAGTTCATGTGTGTAGGCAGGAGGCCGCTCTATGGAGTCCCCAGAGACAACGGGGCCTCTGATCAGTGGATCAGAGAGTTGGAGTGAGTGAGAGTTGGGGTGTGTGAGAGTTGGGGTGTGTGAGATTTGGGGTGTGTGCAAGTTGGGGTGTGTGCAAGTTGGGGTGTGTGAGAGTTGGGGTGTATGAGAGTTGGGGTATGTGTGAGAGTTGAGGTGTGTGACAGTTGGGGTGTGTGAGAGTTGGGGCGTGTGTGAGAGTTGGGGTGTGTGAGAGCTTTGGTGTGTGAGAGTTGGGCTGTGTGTGAAGTTGAGGTGTGTGAGAGTTGGGATGTGTGAGAGCAGGGTGTGTGTGAGACTTGAAGTATATGAGAGTTGGGTTGTGTGAAAG